>NC_092520.1:27757500-28061200 GCF_037038585.1 Patagioenas fasciata
AAAAATATGGAACAGAACTGGGCCTAGGATTGAGCCTTTTTCTTGTCTTCATCCCCATTTGACCATCTTTATAAACTATAAAACTGATCCTTCCCTTTGATATCCACTCAAAATTAACACACTTCAAAAAGACTTTTGTGTTGTCTGACAGAACACTGGCCAGTTTCATCTCTAGTTGAGCTTTGGACTTTTGTGATTTCTCCCTCCATAGATGACCCACAGCTGTGTAGTCTTCCTGTAAAACCTGACCTTGCTGCTAGAGATCACCCCATTTCTTTTCCCAGCTGAGTTCAAAGAGGAGTTCCCTGCCCAGTAGAGCTGGTCTTGTTCGCCACTTGCTTGGCATCCAGCACAAGAGGATTGCTTGCTCCTGACCTTTTCAAAGGTGGTTCTTTGAAAATGACCATCTTTCATGGACCTCTGTGTCCTCAAAAGTAGTTTTGTCCAAGGGGACACTGCCAAGTAGCTCCCTTTGTAGCTTCAAGTTTACTTTCCTGATATGCAAGGTAGCAGTTCAGCTGACCTTTCTTCTCATAGAACCAGAAGTTTTCATCTCAACCTCTTGGTGATCACTGTGCCCCAGACAGCTTCCTACCATGTTAGGGCCCGTTCCTGGAAGCCCCAAACCAGAGACGTTGTTTGATATTGCCCACAGTGAGATTAGGACACAAACAAGGTCAGATGGCCACTTAACTGGGGAACTTTATTGAAAGTTGGTAGAGAAAGTAGCAATAGGACACGGGGGAATCGAGAAGATCGGGAAAGCAAGAAACTCGGCGTGGAGAGGGGACAGGCTGGTGAGAGGAAAGTTAGCACCATGGACGCAGGGTCCAATGGGCTGCTCTAGCAGGTGGGTGTGTGTGTCCCAGGAGGGCAACCCCTCACGTCCCTGGGCCATGTGCACATGGTGCCGGTCCATGCTGGGGGTCTCCAGGGGCCATAGCACGCCTGTCGTGCGGTCCTTTTATAATGTTTGGTTCGCCACTTTTGGCAGGTGCCCCCCCGCCCCTTGGTCCTGGCGTGCCGGTCCCCTGCCACTTCAGTCGTGCTTTGGAGGTGGCAGATGATTTGTCCTTGGCCACACAAGTGTCTCATTGGCTGTCAACAGGCAGAGTCCCTGAGGACCAGGCAAAGTTCTCATATCTGGGCAATCTCGAAGGCTCCCGTGGTTTATCGCTCGGGGCGCTCCTGGGGGGTGATGTCATTGCTTGTGGCATGGCAGGAGCAAATGAATTTTGAGACAGCTTTAAAATATGGTCCCTAACACACCATCAGGTCACTTACCAGTCCCTTATTCACAAATGAAGAGTCTAGGAAGACACCTTTCCTAGTTGGTTGGCTAAGTACTTGTGAAAAGAAATGATCTGTCACAAAATCCCGGAACTGTCCAGCCTTTGTTGTGCACATTTTCTGCATTTAAGAAAATAATATAGAAAAGCCTGGATTCTCAGTTGGGATAAACTAGCACAGATCCCTTGAGATCACAATTCCACCGCCTTCAGTTATGCAACACCTACATGACAGCCCACAGCTTCCTCGTCCACCAGGCGCAGGCAGGACAACACTTTTGGCCCAAACCTAAAATGATCAGCGAGATATACCTGCTGCTGTCTTGAAAATGCACTCTATTTATGCAAGCAGCGTCTAGGAAGAAGTGGTTACATGGGACCTTGTCCATCAGACAGCAGATGTGACAGTGGTGACCAAGCTGAGGGAAGCACACCTTGAGAGCCAGTTCTCTGTTTCTTGGGAATGGAAAGGGCAGCCAATTTCCTGGCTTACCACACAAGTCTGGGAATGCCCACAGCTTTTCTTAACTGCTCTGGTTGCTTTAACTCTCCTTCCTCAGCCCTGTACATTAAAATGCTTCCCTTTCAAATAGGTTGTTAGATGGAGAAATACATTAAAGGATTCCCACACTCACGATCTGCATCTTTACAAATTGTACCAATATTTATGAATAGGACAGTACAGCATTCCCAGCTGACCTGTCACACACAGAAGTTGACAGCACTGAAGTTTTTGAGAATAATCTCTCCAAGAACTTGAATGTCTCCCTGGATGTTCCTAAAGCACCTCAGTCCCAGGTGAGCAGGGACAGCCAGAGCCCACTCCATGAGGCTCTTCTTCAAAGAAAAACTTGATTTTTCCCACTGTGTGTGTCAGCTGAATCCTGGAGATCTAGTTTGGGAACACCACTAGTGATCTTTTGGGGTACGATAGAGTAGTAACCGCTTGTCTTCAGGAGCAAGGCAGAGATGCTGAGTCAACCCATCCCCACATGAGACACCCAATTTGGGATTCAGCTCACCTGGATTACTGCAGCTATAGTGAATCTCTGGATGTTAAAAAATTACTCAGATACCATTAGAGTTAGCTGAGTAAAATGCTGTCCAGTTAAAAGCAAATTGCATGTGTAAGGGACTCTTCCTTTTTTTTTTCTTTTCTTTTCTTTTATTTTTACTGTTTCATGTACTAACCTTATCCATTCTGCAAGGTTCAAGAAAAACAATGTAAAGTACTTATTCAAATATTTTAATAAACCATGTTTTTTATGTTGGTTAATTGCAAATAAACACTTGTTGTTTAAGAAATTTTATTAATACAAGACATTTCTAAAAAATACAAGGCATCTGCTCAAGTGAAGAAATACTTTAAAATGGGTTATCACACAGTAAATTTAAGACTGCACCTGTTCCTCCTGCCTTAGCTTTAATACCAGAGGGACAGTCCCTGAAAAATGAATAGGCTGAAAGCAACAGGTTGTGTCCATCGCAAAATACCTGACTGCAGCTGCTTCATCGTGCAGTACTAGTAACTTCAAGAGCACCAAGCAAACTTTTTTTTTGTTTTTTTGTGTGCTCTCAAGAGCTCCAAGCCAGTTGAATAGGAAGAATCTCACTTTTCCACTGAAACAGCCTTTTCAATTACATATGTTTGTTCCATAATAAAGCCCATCTCTCTATATTACATTACATACATGTACAAAGTGTATTGTCATTCTAGAATACCTGTCCTGTCCAGAGGGAAAAGCTCACAGCTTGTCTGTGTGATGGAGCGCATACACACATTGTGTCTAATATGGGAAGACAGGCACCAAGGAGCAGCATTTCAGTTTTTATATATGCAAGCCCATCCACATGCATTTATGTTAATGCAGTGTAGAAAACACCTTAGCATTTGCAATCAGTTTTCTCCAACCTGGAGCAAAAGCCTTCATATGTCCACTTCATTATCAACATACTTAGAGGAAATTCTTGCAGCTCAACGCGTTCTTGCAGCTCAACACGCGCCTTTTGCAGCACGTGCAACTGGGTAACATGAAAAGTGCAGTGACAGGAGCCTTGGGAAGGAAGTTTCTGCTCTTGGTAGCCACGGCACAGGGGTTTGGAATCCAGCACTTGCAGTTGACTGACAGCTTGGGAAAAGGTGTGTTTGCAGCATGTCACCGAATGCAGTTGCCATAACCCTTACCAGTGGCAGTGAACATAAATGCAGCAGCACGGCTTCTTCCAGCTTGCTGGATCACAGGCCGCTTGATCTGCACCTCAAAAGTGGTATGTGACTCTCACGCATGTGTCATGTGAAATGAGCAAGAAGCAATTAAGGAGAGTCAGAGCATAACATGACTTCTTTGAAAGAATGTACACAGGATAGAATAGGTTGCCTGAATCAATACTTTTCAATACAGTAACTTGTTGACGTTAAATAGATTGGAAGCTACAGACAGTGTAGTTACGTATTGTTGATAAGGAAACGTGAAACATCTCGGAGAAATGCAGCATCTGTTCAGTCTCTAAGTGACAGCGCAACAACCATAAAGAACACTGGAAATGCCTCAGATGGTACAAATTCTGAAAATCTTCAGAAGAAAATGCCACAGCGGTTACACCGCGACATAGACGAAAATGAGTGAGAGGTAGTTGATTCAAGGATATCAGTCCTCCAAAGTCCCAGCGATGTCATGGACGGTTTGATGATCCTTCAATTAGTTGATGAGTGACAGCACAACATGACATCCCATGGACCTCCTCTATGCAGCACACAGCTACCTACAGTAGAAACTAACTAACTAACTAACTAACTAACTAATTAACTAACTAACTAACTAACTAACTATCTCAAACTCTTGACAGAAAAACAGCTAACTACAAAAATACTATCTAACTAAGTCATTAACTAACTAACTAACTAACGAACATGTTAACTACCTAAGTGGTCAATGTTGTGCCAAAGGAATGAGGTCCAATCTGAGGCATCTTGAGCCATCACTTCAGAGTGCCTGGGGAAAGATGGGGGGAAAGACAGGCCTTAGGGACAAGGCTGAGAGGAGATCAAGCAGCTTGTGCTTTCACGTGAAATCCAATACCCATTCCTTGTTCTCCTCTGCAGGACTCCTGAGAATTGGTGTTAGGGTTTGGTGTTACGATATTAAAGACTGAGACTGTGAAAGTTTGCAGAGGTTTCTGTGAACACAAGGGCTTTTGACCCAAGTGCTGTACAAATCTCTGTGTTGATGGCCAGGCTGGGGTACAGACGCAGTAAGAATTTTTCTCCTGCCACACATGTTCTCCCAAGGGCAGGTGCGTGCTACCTCTATGGGACCCTCTCTGGGCGACTCAGAAACCTTTCCTGTACTCAGAGCAGTGTTCCAATTCAAAAGATGGACAGCAGGCTCTGCACTCTGGCAGAGCTCCAGCTGGTGGATGACTTTGCTTGTCCCTGTGACAGCAGTCCCAAGTTCTGAGGGTGGAAGGCTTTTGTTCTGACCCTTCTTTTGGACCTCTCATACCTCTGAAGTTTCAGCGGTTGTCTCTGATGTTGACGACTCTTCAGCCTGACCCTCGTCCTTCTCCTCAAAGAGCTGCCCTGGCCCTGTCACCTGCACACAGAAAACCATTGGTTTCTGCCCCAGGCCTGGGTACAGCTGCAGTAAGAATGGAGAGTAAAACTGAACAGGAGTCAAGCAAAGGAAAGAACTGCCATAGGAATCAACCAGTGTGTATAATCACAACTAATTTCTTCCTGAAAATGTTGAAGATTTCAGACTGTGCCAATAATTAATTTCCTCCATGTCAATAGAAATTTCAGCCCCGAAACCTGACACTTTTTGAATGGGTAGTTTAGACTTATTTTGCCAAGGCCAAATTCACAGTCAAACCTTGCTGCCTTTGTAATCAAGGGCACACTCAAGAAAATGCAAAGGAAAGGCAAGCGAGGACAGGAGAGGAGAGGTGAGGAGAAGAGAACTGTTCCTGTATGCATGGTCACTGGGTGCCTGGGAGAAGAACTGGATGACTTTGCTTGTCTCTGTGGCAGCAGTCCCAATTTCTGAGGGCAGAGGCTTTTGATCTAACCCTGGTTCTGGGCCTCACATACCTCTGAAGTTTCAGTGTCTGCCTCTGGCGCTGGCAACTCTTCGGCCGACGCAGTGGCAAGCCCAGCCTGCTCCTCCTCCTCCTCAAAGAGCTCCCCATAGTGCTCAATGAGGAGCTGCACCAGCCCTGTCACCTGCAAACAGAAAACCATTGGTTTCTGCCCAGGTGGTTGCAACCAGGTCCAAGGGCCTCTCGCACTCCCCACCCTGGCTTCTGCACAGAAGCTGCAGCTGTGGGGCTGCTCTTGCCAGCAGTTCCCCCAGCAGCGTTTTCTGAACTGAGCAGACAGCCTGGAACCTTTGAACAGCAAAGCTCATCTGGGCCCTTGAGGCTGTAGCCGACTGGTAAATGCAACGTACCTTCATCACCTCCACCAGGACATCCACGGGGAGCATGTCCTCCTCGGGTGGGCTGAGGAGGACTGTCCCCAGACAGACAGCCAGTTTCCTGGCTGTCATCCTGGTGGTGGTGGCATTGGTGGAGATGTCATGGAGCAGGCTGAGCAAGTCTTTGAGGAGGAGAAGGTTGGCCTTGGGCAACTTGCTGGCCACCCTGAGGAAAAGAGGAACAGAAGGTTCAGAAAGGAGATGTTGTCAAGGCAGGTGTCCCAGTCTGATCTCAGCCAAGCCCAGGTGAGAGAAGGCTCCCTGGCCATGGTTGGACGAAAGCAGAATGTGTGCCCTGGCTGAGATATGGCCACACCTACAGGCAAGAGTCTCTTAGTGGAGCAAGGCCAGAGGCTGCGGGCAGTGCTCCAAGAAGAGAAATGCTTTTCTGTGACACTTTCCCCCAAAACCTGACCTCACAGTAGCAACAGCAACAAGTCATGGCTGGCCAAAAAGAAAGCTTTTTCATGCAGGCTGTGGCTTTGCAGGCAAATGCCTGGCTCTGCCAGTGCCTGCACAGAGAGTGAGCTGCTGTCCACACTTACTCTTTGAGCCCAGCCATCCTCTCCTGCCTGCTGGTCTTCAGCACGGCGCTCATCCACTCCTCATAGAGCTCAGCCTGGAGGAGCTGGGAGGGGATCTTGCTCAGGAAGTCCTGCAATGGCAAAGATTGCACGTGAGGCTGTGAGCAGTGTTGCTGGGAGCACAGGCAGCAAGCCCAGCCCTCTGGGTGAGCAGCAGCTTCTGGCTTTGGGCTCCTGCTCTGTCAGGGATCCATCAGCAGCGCCAGAGTCGGGAGCTGCTGAGCTCCAGGTCAGCAGGCTTCACCTGCAGGATGACGGCCAGGAGGTGCAGCGGCTGGTTTTCCAGGTGGACCTCTGCGCCGCTGTCCAGGGCCTCCCGGAGCTCCTGGGTGGCCCGCTCGCTGGCCGTCACCAAAAAGATCCCCTCCGTGGATGGCCCGTGCTGGTGCAGGAGAGCCAGCAGGTCCTGCAGGGGACAGAAGAGATCATTACTGGTCTGGAGACAGGCCCTGGGATTACTGAACCTTCCTCAGGGGTAGGATGGAGCATGGACGGGTGTGCAGCTGTCACTGGGGCAGGAAAGTGGTGTCTGGAGGCGGTTGATGTGTGGAGGAGCCAGCCTTGTCCCCAACACCCATCTGGGCTCTCTGTGATGGGGATACCACCTCTCCACAGGAGCCCATGGAATGGAGACCAGGTGGCCAGACTTGCTTACTTGGATGGGCTGGGGCAGCGCGCCGTCCTGGCTGCGCAGAGCTGCCAGGGGCCGGCCGAAGAGAAGCCCCCTGTGGACACAGCCTGGCATCACTTGGCGCGGGAGGGGCCTGGGCAGCCCTCTCCTCCTCGTGCTTGTCCTGCCTGTTGCAAAGGAGAAGAGAGCAAAGAGCCATGAACGAGAAGTGCCAGGACAGCTCTCCTTGAGCCCCTCAGCATTGTTCCCCCACCACTGAGCATGTGGGTGAAGAGTTATTTTGGAATGAGTGGCCGCAGGGGCTCAGCTCTCTCCCTCCGCAGAGCCTTGGGGATGGACATGCCCTGCCGGAAGGGCAGCAGCAGCCCCAGTGCCTCACAAGTGCCTGACTGCCAAAGGAGGAGAGCAGGGCCGTCCTGCCCCTGTTTTCCCCAAACTCACCAGCCAAGTGACCAGCTCCACTTGGGCTGCTGTAGGGGACGCCGGGTGGTAGCCGCTGCTCTGCACCAGCCTACAAGAAATGCGCTGTGCTCACCAAACAGTTCTGCAGCAGAAAGGGCCCTCAACGAGCTGCACTGGGCCTTTGCCAGGTGTGAAAGTTGCGGACGGTCTAGATTGCACCCTGGGTAATCCTGACCTTTGCCTGGTCCTCGAGGAGCTGTTCCAGGCTCCTGGTGTGCAGGGTCATGGCCTGGGCAAAGGGAAAAGAGCAGAGGATGAGAAGTGCTGCACCTGTTCCTGGGCTGCACTCATCTCTGGGGACAGAATGGAGACAGGAGGGACACTCACAGCATTGCGGCCCCTCAGCTCCTTCATCAGCAGCCTGAAGGAGGGCAGCTGGCTGACACGGGCTCCCTCCACTCCTTCTGGTGGTCTGTGTGCGGGGAAGGGAAGGGCCAAAGAAAGAGCTGTGTGAGACCCAGGCCAGCTTGCCTCTCTCCTGCCAGCCCAGGCAGCACTCGCAAGCTGCAGTGAAGCAGCTGGGCACCACTCGGCAGCAGAGCGTAGAGCCGCGTTAGTGCAGAGGCTGGGGCTGTGCAGATGTTGGCTGCACACAGCTGGACTTACGCAAGGAGCGTGCGGAGCCAGAGCTGCTTCACTGCCCGGCAGCTGCAGAAAGAGAGGAGAAACAGCCTGAGTGCCGCTGCTTCCCAGCCTGCGGGCAGAGGTGGGCGCAGGCACAGCCCTGCCCTATGGGGAGGACCATAGAGGCAGAACTCTGCGGGGCAGGACTTGTCCCTGCAGTGAAATGTGGCACAGAGACTCACCAGAAGGTGACGATGCAGGAGCCGCAGGGCCAGACCAGGACGAGGGTGGTGTTCTCGCCTTCCTCCTCCTCAGCGGCATCGCCGGCTGCCCCCTTCCCGCTGCCCAGCACCTGCAGCTGGCACAGGGCCAGGCAGAGCTGCGGGCGCGGGTCGCTGCCACGTCTGCAGAGAGGAGCGGCAGGGAGTGACCTGGCGGTGCCGAGCCCGCTGGTCCCCTCTGGCGTCTGCCTGCCACGGGCATGGCCATGGGTGCATCCAGCAGCAGGGTGCTGAGGTCTGTGGCTGCTCCCGGGCTGTCCCTGCCCTGGTGCCAGGGCCAGGGCTTGGGAGGAAAGGCAGCTGGGGTCTGTGAGTCTTACTGGGGCTTGGCGATGACCAAGCTGCGGCTGAAGAGGAGGAGGTCCCTCTTCTTGGTCGCACGGCCCAGGGTCACCTGCACCTGCTGCCGGAGCAGTGGCTCTCCTAATGCCGAGATGGGCGTGCAGCGCTGCTCGGGCTCAGGGTCGTCCCTGCAGGGCAGATAGCATGTCACACATGAAAAAGCATCTGCTGCCCACGGGACCAGCTTTACTGGGGTGTCCCCGAGCCGTGGGGGGAGCCATACCGGGAGCCGCGGCAGCAGTTGACCTGACCCATCTCGACAAGTGCAGTAAAAAGCTGCAGTGGGATGTTCTTTGGACTCTAAATAATGCCCAGTTGGCTCCAGAGAGGCTGCCAACAGGTGCCTCTGTGCCTTGCAGAGCTGCTGGACAAGAGCTGGTCTCTCCAGCGGCTCCGTGTTGGCACAGAAACGTTGCCGGGCCAACGCTGGGTCAACACAACAGACCATTCCAAGTGCTGGGGTTGGAGAGGGGTGCAATGGGGGCTCTCCCCAGCATGCTGCCCATGTCTTTCTCATCCTGGGGAGCTCAGCCCTGGGCACAGCACCACAGGTCTGGCATCACAGCGCTGAGCAGAGGGGAAGGGTCACGCCTCTCCAGCTGCTGGCCGTGCTTTGCCTTCTGCAGCCCAGTCCACCATTTGCCAGCGCTTTGGGGCAAGGGCACCTTGCTGGCTCCTGGTCAACTTGCTGTCCGGCATGATGCTTGGACCTTCTGTGCCACGTTGCTTTCCAGCAGCTTTGCCAAACTGCTCTTGGTCACGAGTGTGTGTGGATGTGTCCCGGGATGCTTCGTGCCTGTACCGTTGCCATCCGCAGCTGGTCCCTCCCTATTTTTATGGGTGTCCCAGTACCACTGTATGTAGCCGTGTACTGAACCCATGATTTTCACATATGTGTTTGTGACTTTCAAAATTTTTTCTTATGGCATTGTGACGAGAGGTTTAGTTAGCTAGCTAGTTAGTTGATTTCTGTTGTAGGTAGCTGTGTGCTGCATAGAGAAGGTCCATGGGATGTCATGTTGTGCTGGCATCACCAGCTAGTTGAAGGATCACCAAACTGTCCATGACATCCCTGGGAATTTGGAGGAGTGATATCCTTGAATCAATTCCCTTTCACTCATTTTCTTCTATGGCGTGGTAGGACCCCTGTGGTGTTTTCTTCTAAAGATTATGAGAATTTGTACCATCTGAGGCATTTACATTGTTCCTTTTGACTGTTGTGCTGTCACTTAGAGACTGAACAGAGGCTGCATTTCTCCAAGATTCTTCACATTTCCTTTTAAAGAATATGCAACTACACAGTCAATAGGAAGCTGGGATACTTTCTCTCAAATTAGACAAATATTGATAGAGATGACCTAATCTATCCTGTGTACATTCTTTCAAAAGTAGTCATGTTATGTTCTGACTCTCTTTGATTGCTTCTTACTCATTTGACATGACATATGCGTGAGAGTCACATATCACTTTTGAGGTGCAGATCAAGTGGCCTGTGATCCAGCAAGCTGGAAGAAGCTGTGCTTCTGGAATTATTTTCACTGGCAAGGGTTATGGCAACTGCATTCGGTGACACACTGCAAACACCTCTTCCCAAGCTGTCAGCCAGCTGCAAGTGGTGGAGTTCAAACCCCTGTGCTGTGGCTACCAAGAGCAGAAACTTCCTTCCCAAGGCTCCTGTCACTGCACTTTTCCTATTTCCCAATTGCACGTGCTGCAAAAGGCGTGTACTGTGCTGCAAGAATTTCCTCTAAATATGTAGGTAAAGAAGTGGACATGTGAAGGCATTTGCTCCAGGTTGGAGCAAAGCAAGTTCCTGTCTTCCCCTATTAGGCAGAATGTGTGTATGGAGCTCCGTCACACATACGAGCTGTGAGCTTTTCCCTGTTGGACAGGACAGGTATTCTAGAATGACAGCACACTTTGTACATGTATGTAATATAATATAGAGAGATGGGCTTTATTATGGAACAAACATATGTAATAGAAAAGGTTGCTTTAGTGAAAAATTGAGATTCTTCCTATTCAACTGGCTTGGTGCTCTTGAGAGCACACAAAGACCTATCGTTGGCTTGGTGCTCTTGAATTTACTCCGGCGGTAAACTAGGACTGCACAATGAATGAGCTGCAGTCGGCTATTTGGCGATGGGCACAACCTGTGGCTTTTAGCCTGTTCATTTCCCAGAGACAGTCCCTCTGGAATTCAGGGGAACGCAGAAGGAACAGGTGCACCTTGGGATTTCCTGTTTGATAACTCATTTTAAAATGTCTCTTCACTTGAGCAGGTGCCTTGTATTTTTTAGAAATGTCTTGTATTAATAGAATTTCTTAAATAACAAGTGTTTATTTTCAATTAGCAAACATGATACACATCATTTATTAAAATGTCAAAAACTTGTTTAGATAAGTACTTCACCTTGTGTTTCTTGAACCTTGCAAAATGGGAACGTTAGGACATGAAATAGTGAAGGAGAAGGGAAAAAAAACCAAACAGTAGTATCCCTTACACCTATAGTTGTTCTAACCAGACACTTTTTCTCAGCTAACTCTAATGGGATCTGAGCAATTTTTCAACATCCAGAGGAGCACTATAGCTGTGTAAATACAGAGGAGCTGAATCCCAGCCTGGGTGTCTCATGTTAGTTTGGTTTGCCTCAGCATCTCTGCCTTGCTCCTGAAGACAAGCGTTTACTACTCTATCGTATCTCTAAGCTGACCAGTGGTTTTCCCAAGCTAGATCTCCAGGATTCAGCTGGCACGTGCAATGGGAAAGAGGAAGCTTTTCTTTGAAGAAGAGCCTCATGGAGTGGGCTGTGGCTGTCCCTGCTCAGCTGGGACGGAGGTGCTTTGGGAACATCCAAGGAGTAATTCAAGTTCATGGAGAGACTATTCTCAAGAACTTGGGGCTGTCAACTTCGATGTGTCACCAGAAGGAAGGAAAACTCTTTTTTTCTAAAGTAATCACTTGCACTGACATGCCAAAACCATATTTCCGTCATGTTTCTCAGCTGGCTACGGAGTTTACTCATTCAAATGAACCTAAGGCTGTCTTGTGTCTGTCTGTCTTTATTTCTCTCTATCTTTCTCTGTCAGAAAGTTGAAGTGAGAGGTGCTTTCGGCTGGTGCCTCAAAGAGTGCCCAGTTGGCTGGAGGGAGGCTGCCAATGGGTGTCCCTGTGCTGGGTAGAGCTGCTGGACAAGAGCTTGGCTCTTCCCAGTGGCTCCGTGTTGGCACGGAAGCGTTGCCGGGCCAACGCTGGGTCAACACAACAGAGCATTCCAAGCGCCGGGGTTGGGGGGGGTGCACTGGAGGCTCTCCCCAGCATATTGCCCATGTCTCTCTAGTCCTGGGGAGTCCAGCCCTGGGCTCATCAACACAGACCTGGCCTGACAGCATTGAGCAGAGGGGAAGGGTCACCTCCCTCCAGCTGCTGGCTGTGATTTATGTTGGAAAGAAGGAGAGGAAAGAAGGAGAGGAGAGGAGAGGAGAGGAGAGGAGAGGAGAGGAGAGGAGAGGAGAGGAGAGGAGAGGAGAGGAGAGGAGAGGAGAGGAGAGGAGAGGAGAGGAGAGGAAAGGAAAGGAAAGGAAAGGAAAGGAAAGGAAAGGAAAGGAAAGGAAAGGAAAGGAAAGGAAAGGAAAGGAAAGGAAAGGAAAGGAAAGGAAAGGAAAGGAAAGGAAAGGAGAGGAAAGGAGAGGAAAGGAGAGGAAAGGAAAGGAGAGGAAAGGAGAGGAAAGGAGAAGAAAGGGGAGGAAAGGGGAGGAAAGGGGAGGAAAGGAAGGGAAAGGGAAGGGAAGGGAAGGGAAGGGAAGGGAAGGGAAGGGAAGGGAAGGGAAGGGAAGGGAAGGGAAGGGAAGGGAAGGGAAGGAAAGGGAAGGAAAGGGAAGGAAAGGGAAGGGAAGGAAAGGAAAGGAAAGGGAAGGAAAGGGAAGGGAAGGAAAGGGAAGGAAAGGGAAGGAAAGGGAAGGAAAGGAAAGGGAAGGAAAGGAAAGGAAAGGAAAGGAAAGGAAAGGAAAGGAGAGGAAAGGAGAGGAAAGGAGAGGAAAGGAGAGGAGAGGAAAGGAGAGGAAAGGAGAGGAAAGGAGAGGAAAGGAGAGGAAGGGAAAGGAAAGGAAAGGAAAGGAAAGGAAAGGAAAGGAAAGGAAAGGAAAGGAAAGGAAAGGAAAGGAAAGGAAAGGAAAGGAAAGGAAAGGAAAGGAAAGGAAAGGAAGGGAAAGGAAAGGGAAGGGAAGGGAAGGGAAGGGAAGGGAAGGGAAGGGAAGGGAAATGGAAGGGAAAGGGAAGGAAAGGGAAGAACGGAAAGGGAAGGAAAAAGTGAAGGGAAGGGAAAAAAGGAAAGGAAAGGAAAGGAAAGGAAAGGAAAGGAAAGGAAAGGAAAGGAAAGGAAAGGAAAGGAAAGGAAAGGAAAGGAAAGGAAAGGAAAGGAAAGGAAAGGAAAGGAAAGGAAAGGAAAGGAAAGGAAAGGAAAGGAAAGGGAAAGGAAAGGGAAAGGAAAGGGAAGTAAAGGAAGGGAAAGGAAAGGAAGGGAAAGGAAAGGAAGGGAAAGGAAAGGAAGGGAAAGGAAGGGAAGGGAAGGAAAGGAAAGGAGAGGAAAGGAAAGGAAAGGAAAGGAAAGGAAAAAGGAAAGGAAAAAGGAAAGGAAAGGAAGAAGGGCGAAAGGAAGGAAGGAAGGGCGGAAGGAAGGACGGAAGGAAGGGCGGAAGGGCGGAAAGAAGGGAGGAAGGAAGGAAGGGAGGAAGGAAGGAAGGGAGGAAGGAAGGAAGGAAGGACAAAAGATAGTGAACAGCACTTTCTGTAAGCCCTCTAGGAGCAGTGGTAGGCAAGAATTTCCAGGACTGAAATACCTCCTTCTCTTGTAATATTGATTTGAAAAGGTCTATGTGTGAAGAAGGAAATACTGGATGGCTCAAGAGTGAGACAGGGAAGCCCACACCTCTTTTGTTTTAGCATCTGCCACTGGCAGTTTACAAGGGTTTCAGTACAGCGTTGAACCGAGCTTTGCCGACTCCTCCTTCCCATCAGTCCTTGGCAAGCACTGTGCTTCAAAGCAAAGCATCACCAGTCACTGCTGCAAGATAATGGAAACATTACAGTCAGGACCCAGGCACAAGTCTGGACCTTCTTGTCACTCCACAGCTGAACAGAAGGCTAATGGGAAGGTAGAGGAGATGAAAGGATGATCACACCTGTGTCTAGACAGGGTCTCTGTTCCCCAGTAGCCTGTGTGTGCAGACATTGAGAGCTGCCCTGCTGAGCAAACCAAGACCTGGAAGGGACTTGAAGTGAGGAAGTTCCCAGGTGCCCATTTAAGAAGACAAGTCTACTTGGTCTAACTCTGATAATAATTGTATCTGGGAATACGGAGGAGACTGCGTGGATGTAGCATGAGCACAGCTTTTGGTGTTTGTGGGATCAAGTGTGAACAGATGAGAAGAGTTCAGTCTGAAGAGATCGACAACGATCATATAGTCCGACATGCCTGACAACTTCAGGGCTGACGAACAGGTCAGGTGTATTCTTAAGGGCATGGTCTAAATGTCTCTTAAACTATGAGAGGCATGAGGCATTAACCACCTCTCTAGGAAGTCTCTTCCAGTGTTTGTCCACTCTCCGGTTAAAGCAATGCTTCCTAAGATGTAGTCTGAATCAATTCTGGTCTCTCTGCAAGTTTTCTTGTCCCTCCAGAGAGTCAACAGCACCTCTCAGTTTGGCATCGTCTGCAAACTTGCTAATGGTGCATTCAACTCCTGCATCCAGGTCATCGATTAAAAATATGGAACAGAACTGGGCCTAGGATTGAGCCTTTTTCTTGTCTTCATCCCCATTTGACCATCTTTATAAACTATAAAACTGATCCTTCCCTTTGATATCCACTCAAAATTAACACACTTCAAAAAGACTTTTGTGTTGTCTGACAGAACACTGGCCAGTTTCATCTCTAGTTGAGCTTTGGACTTTTGTGATTTCTCCCTCCATAGATGACCCACAGCTGTGTAGTCTTCCTGTAAAACCTGACCTTGCTGCTAGAGATCACCCCATTTCTTTTCCCAGCTGAGTTCAAAGAGGAGTTCCCTGCCCAGTAGAGCTGGTCTTGTTCGCCACTTGCTTGGCATCCAGCACAAGAGGATTGCTTGCTCCTGACCTTTTCAAAGGTGGTTCTTTGAAAATGACCATCTTTCATGGACCTCTGTGTCCTCAAAAGTAGTTTTGTCCAAGGGGACACTGCCAAGTAGCTCCCTTTGTAGCTTCAAGTTTACTTTCCTGATATGCAAGGTAGCAGTTCAGCTGACCTTTCTTCTCATAGAACCAGAAGTTTTCATCTCAACCTCTTGGTGATCACTGTGCCCCAGACAGCTTCCTACCATGTTAGGGCCCGTTCCTGGAAGCCCCAAACCAGAGACGTTGTTTGATATTGCCCACAGTGAGATTAGGACACAAACAAGGTCAGATGGCCACTTAACTGGGGAACTTTATTGAAAGTTGGTAGAGAAAGTAGCAATAGGACACGGGGGAATCGAGAAGATCGGGAAAGCAAGAAACTCGGCGTGGAGAGGGGACAGGCTGGTGAGAGGAAAGTTAGCACCATGGACGCAGGGTCCAATGGGCTGCTCTAGCAGGTGGGTGTGTGTGTCCCAGGAGGGCAACCCCTCACGTCCCTGGGCCATGTGCACATGGTGCCGGTCCATGCTGGGGGTCTCCAGGGGCCATAGCACGCCTGTCGTGCGGTCCTTTTATAATGTTTGGTTCGCCACTTTTGGCAGGTGCCCCCCCGCCCCTTGGTCCTGGCGTGCCGGTCCCCTGCCACTTCAGTCGTGCTTTGGAGGTGGCAGATGATTTGTCCTTGGCCACACAAGTGTCTCATTGGCTGTCAACAGGCAGAGTCCCTGAGGACCAGGCAAAGTTCTCATATCTGGGCAATCTCGAAGGCTCCCGTGGTTTATCGCTCGGGGCGCTCCTGGGGGGTGATGTCATTGCTTGTGGCATGGCAGGAGCAAATGAATTTTGAGACAGCTTTAAAATATGGTCCCTAACACACCATCAGGTCACTTACCAGTCCCTTATTCACAAATGAAGAGTCTAGGAAGACACCTTTCCTAGTTGGTTGGCTAAGTACTTGTGAAAAGAAATGATCTGTCACAAAATCCCGGAACTGTCCAGCCTTTGTTGTGCACATTTTCTGCATTTAAGAAAATAATATAGAAAAGCCTGGATTCTCAGTTGGGATAAACTAGCACAGATCCCTTGAGATCACAATTCCACCGCCTTCAGTTATGCAACACCTACATGACAGCCCACAGCTTCCTCGTCCACCAGGCGCAGGCAGGACAACACTTTTGGCCCAAACCTAAAATGATCAGCGAGATATACCTGCTGCTGTCTTGAAAATGCACTCTATTTATGCAAGCAGCATCTAGGAAGAAGTGGTTACATGGGACCTTGTCCATCAGACAGCAGATGTGACAGTGGTGACCAAGCTGAGGGAAGCACACCTTGAGAGCCAGTTCTCTGTTTCTTGGGAATGGAAAGGGCAGCCAATTTCCTGGCTTACCACACAAGTCTGGGAATGCTCACAGCTTTTCTTAACTGCTCTGGTTGCTTTAACTCTCCTTCCTCAGCCCTGTACATTAAAATGCTTCCCTTTCAAATAGGTTGTTAGATGGAGAAATACATTAAAGGATTCCCACACTCA
Organism: Patagioenas fasciata; assembly: GCF_037038585.1. Taxonomy (NCBI): domain Eukaryota; kingdom Metazoa; phylum Chordata; class Aves; order Columbiformes; family Columbidae; genus Patagioenas; species Patagioenas fasciata. The sequence continues at coordinate 27,773,814 of NC_092520.1, forward strand.
CGATCTGCATCTTTACAAATTGTACCAATATTTATGAATAGGACAGTACAGCATTCCCAGCTGACCTGTCACACACAGAAGTTGACAGCACTGAAGTTTTTGAGAATAATCTCTCCAAGAACTTGAATGTCTCCCTGGATGTTCCTAAAGCATCTCAGTCCCAGGTGAGCAGGGACAGCCAGAGCCCACTCCATGAGGCTCTTCTTCAAAGAAAAACTTGATTTTTCCCACTGTGTGTGTCAGCTGAATCCTGGAGATCTAGTTTGGGAACACCACTAGTGATCTTTTGGGGTACCATAGAGTAGTAAACGCTTGTCTTCAGGAGCAAGGCAGAGATGCTGAGTCAACCCATCCCCACATGAGACACCCAATTTGGGATTCAGCTCCTCTGGATTACTGCAGCTATAGTGAATCTCTGGATGTTAAAAAATTACTCAGATACCATTAGAGTTAGCTGAGTAAAATGCTGTCCAGTTAAAAGCAAATTGCATGTGTAAGGGACTCTTCCTTTTTTTTTTTCTTTTCTTTTCTTTTATTTTTACTGTTTCATGTACTAACCTTATCCATTCTGCAAGGTTCAAGAAAAACAATGCAAAGTACTTATTCAAATATTTTAATAAACCATGTTTTTTATGTTGGTTAATTGCAAATAAACACTTGTTGTTTAAGAAATTTTATTAATACAGGACATTTCTAAAAAATACAAGGCATCTGCTCAAGTGAAGAAATACTTTAAAATGGGTTATCACACAGTAAATTCAAGACTGCACCTGTTCCTCCTGCCTTAGCTTTAATACCAGAGGGACAGTCCCTGAAAAATGAATAGGCTGAAAGCAACAGGTTGTGTCCATCGCAAAATACCTGACTGCAGCTGCTTCATCGTGCAGTACTAGTAACTTCAAGAGCATCAAGCAAACTATAGTTTTTCGTGTGCTCTCAAGAGCTCCAAGCCAGTTGAACAGGAAGAATGTCACTTTTTCACTTAAACAGCCTTTTCTATTACATATGTTCGTTCCATAATAAAGCCCGTCTCTCTATATTACATCACATACATGCACAAAGTATATTGTCAATCTAGAATACCTGTCCCGTCCAACAGGGAAACGCTCACAGCTTGTCTGTGTGACGGAGTTCCATACACACATTCTGTCTAATACAGGAAGACAGGCACCAAGGAGCAGCATTTCAGTTTTTATATATGCAAGCCAATCCATATGCATTTGTGTTAATGCAGTGTAGAAAACACGTTAGTATTTGCTACCGGTTTTCTCCAATCTGGAGGAAATGCCTTCATGTATCCACTTCATTATCAACATACTTAGAGGAAATTCTTGCAGCTCAACGTGTTCTTGCAGCTCAACACGCGCCTTTTGCAGCACGTGCAACTGGGTAACAGGAAAAGTGCAGTGACAGGAGCCTTGGGAAGGAAGTTTCTGCTCTTGGTAGCCACGGCACAGGGCTTTGGAATCCAGCACTTGCAGCTGACTGACAGCTTGGGAAGAGGTGTGTTTGCAGCGTGTCACCGAATGCAGTTGTCATAACCCTTGCCAGTGACAGTGAACATAAATCCAGAAGCACGGCTTCTTCCAGCTTGCTGGCTCACAGGCCGCTTGATCTGCACCTCAAAAGTGCTATGTGGCTCTCAAGCATATGTCATGTCAAATGAGCAAGAAGCAATTAAAGAGAGAGCATAACAGGAGTTCTTTTGAAAGAATATACACAGGATAGATTAGGTTGTCTGAATCAATACTTTTCAATACAGTAACTTGTCGGCATTAGATAGATTGGAAGCTGCAGACAGTGTAGTTACGTATTGTTGAAAAGGAAACGTGAAGCATCTTGGAGAAATGCATCTTCTGTTCAGTCTCTAAGTGACACCGCAACAGCCATAAAGAACACTGGAAATGCCTCAGATGGTATAAGTTTTGAAAATCTTTGGAAGAAAACGCCACAGGGGTCCTACCACGCCATAGAAGAAAATGAGTGAAAGGGAGTTGATTCATGGATATCAGTCCTCCAAAGTTCCAGCGATGTTATGGACGGTTCGATGATCCTTCAACTAATTGATGAGTGACAGCAAGACGTGACATCCCATGGACGTTGTCTATGCAGTACACAGCTACCTACAGTAGAAACTAACTAACTAACTAACTAACTAACTAACTAACTAACTAACTAACTAACTAACTAACTAACTATCTGACTGACTAAAAAACTGTCTCAACCTCTTGGTAGAAAACCAGCTAACTACAATGAAAACTAACTAACCAAGTAACTAATTAACCAGCTAGCTAATGAACACATTAACTATCTAACTATCTAACACACTAACTATACATTAATGTTCTGGAACGGGAACGAAATCCAGTCTGAGACATTTCTTTCGCCATCTCTTCAGACTGCCTGGGGAAAAACAGGGGAAAAGACAGGGGAAAATACAGGCATTAGTGACAAGGCTGAGAGGAGAACCAGCAGCTTGTGCTTTCACGTGAAATTCAATACCCATTCCTAGTTCTCCTCTGCAGGACTCCTGAGAGCTGGTGTTAGGGTTTGATGTTACTATATTAATGATTGCGATTGTGGAAGTTTGGGGAGGTTTTGGTGAACACAAGGGCTTTTGATCCAAGAGCTATACTAATCTCTGCCTCAATGGCCAGACCAGGGTACAGCTGCAATAAGAATTTTCCTCCTGCCAGACACCTTATCCAAAGGGCAGGTGCCTACTGCCTCTATGGGACCCTCTCTGGGCGGCTCACAAGCCTTTCCTGTACTAAGAGCAGTGTTACAATGCAAAAGATGGTCAGCAGGCTCTGCACTCTGGCAGAGCTCCAGCTGGTGGATGAATTTGCTTGTGTCTGTGGCAGCAGTCCCGTGTTCTGACGGTGAAAGCTTTTGTTCTCACCCGGGTTTTGTACCTCACATAAATCTGAAGTTTCAGTGTCTGCCTCTGGCGCTGGCAACTGTTCGGCCGACGCTCTGGCAAGCCCAGCCTGCTCCTCCTCCTCCTCAAAGAGCTCCCCATAGTGCTCAATGAGGAGCTGCACCAGCCCTGTCACCTGCAAACAGAAAACCATCGGTTTCTGCCCCGGTGGCCAAAATCAGGCCCAAGGGCCTCTCACACTCCCCACCCTGGCTTCTGCACAGAAGCTGCAGCTGTGGGGCTGCTCTTGCCAGCAGCTCCCCAGGCAGTGTTTGCTGAACTGAGGAGGCAGCCTGGAACCTCTGAACAGCAAAGCTCATCTGGGCCCTGGAGGCTGTAGCTGGCTGGTAAATGCAACGTACCTTCATCACCTCCACCAGGACATCCACGGGGAGCATGTCCTCCTCGGGTGGGCTGAGGAGGACTGTCCCCAGACAGACAGCCAGTTTCCTGGCTGTCATCCTGGTGGTGGTGGCATTGGTGGAGATGGCGTGGAGGAGGCTGAGCAAGTCTTTGAGGAGGAGGAGGTTGGCCTTGGGCAACTTGCTGGCCACCCTGAGGAAAGAGGACCAAATATTGAGAAAGGAGATGTTGTCAAGGCAGGTGTCCCAGTCTGATCTCAGCCAAGCCCAGGTGAGAGAAGGCTCCCTGGCCATGGCTGGATAAAAGCAGAATGTGTGCCCTGGCTGAGATGCAGCCATCTCCTTCTGGCAAGAGTCTTTTGTGGAGCAATTCCATTGCCTGTGGGAAAGTGCTCCAAGGAGAGAAATTCTTTTCTGTGCCTCTTTCCCCCAATACCTGACCCCACAGTAGCAGGAGAAGCAAGAGGTGGCAGGCCGAAAAGACAGCTTTTTCAGAGAGGGTGTGGCTTTGCAGAAAAGTGCCTGGCTCTGCCAGTGCCTGTGAAGCAGATGGGCTGCTGTCCAGACTTACTCTTTGAGCCCAGCCATCCTCTCCTGCCTGCTGGTCTTCAGCACGGCGCTCATCCACTCCTCATAGAGCTCAACCTGGAGGAGCTGGGAGGGGATCTTGCGCAGGAAGTCCTGCAATGGCAAAGGCTGCGTGTGAGACTGTGAGCAGTGCCGCCAGGAGCACAGGCAGCAAGGCCAGCCCTCTGTCTGAGCAGCCGCTCCAGCCAGGAGCTGCTGGGCTCCAGGTCAGCAGGCTTCACCTGCAGGATGACGGCCAGGAGGTGCAGCGGCTGGCTTTCCAGGTGGACCTCTGCGCCGCTGTCCAGGGCCTCCCGGAGCTCCTGGGTGGCCCGCTCGCTGGCCGTCACCAAAAAGATCCCCTCCGTGGATGGCCCGTGCTGGTGCAGGAGAGCCAGCAGGTCCTGCAGGGGACAGAAGAGATCATTACTGGTCTAGAGACAGTCCCTGGGATTACTGAACCTTCCTCAGGGGTAGGATGGAGCATGGACGGGTGTGCAGCTGTCACAGGGGCAGGAAAGCGATGTCTGGAGGTGGGTGATGTGTGGAGGAGTCAGCCTTGTCCCCAAGACCCATCTGGGCTCTCTGTGATGGGGATACCACCTCTCCACAGGAGCCCATGAAATGGAGACCAGGTGGCCAGACTTGCTTACCTGGATGGGCTGGGGCAGCGCGCCGTCCTGGCTGCACAGAGCTGCCAGGGGCCGGCCGAAGAGAAGCCCCCTGTGGACACAGCCTGGTGTTCCTTGGTGGGAAAAGGGCCTGGGAAGCCCCCACCTCCTCCTGCATGTCCTGTCTGTTGCAAAGGAGAAGAGAGCAGAGAGCCATGGAGGACAAATACCAGGCCAGCTCTCTTTGAGCCCCTCAGCACTGTTCCCCCACCGCTGAGTATGTGGGTGAAGAGTCATTTGTGAATGAGGGACCCCAGAGTCTCAGTGCTCTTCCTCCACAGAGCCTGGGGGACGGACATGCCCTGCTGGAAGGGCAGCCGCAGCCGCAGCGCAGCACGAGTGCACATCTGCCAAAGGAGGAGAGCAGGGTCGTCCTGCCCCTGTTTTCCCCAAACTCACCAGCCGAGTGGCCAAGTCCACTTGGGCTGCCAGAGGGGACACCAGGTGGTGGCCGCTCCTCTGCACCACCCTACAAGAAACGCACTGTGCTCACCAAACAGTCCTGCAGCAGAAATGGTGCTCGACGAGCTGCACCAGCCCTTTGCCAGGTTTGAAATCTGAGGATAGCTTAGATTGAACCTCGAGTAATCCTGACCTTTGCCTGGTCCTTGAGGAGCTGTTCCAGGCTCCTGGTGTGCAGGGTCATGGCCTGGGCAAGGGCAAAAGAGCAGAGGATGAGAAGCGCTGCACCGGCTGCTGAGCTGGAGTCATCTCTGGGGACAGAATGGAGACAGGGTGGACACTCACAGCATTGCGGCCCCTCAGCTCCTTCATCAGCAGCCTGAAGGAGGGCAGCTGGGTGACATGGGCTCCCTCCACTCCTTCTGGTGGTCTGTGTGTGGGGAAGGAAAGGGGCAAAGAAAGAGCTGTGTGAGACCCAGGCCAACTCGGCAGCAGAGCGGAGAGCCGTGTTAGTGCGGAGGCTGGGACTGGGCAGATGTTGGCTGCACACAGCTGGACTTACGCAAGGAGCGTGCGGAGCCAGAGCTGCTTCACTGCCCGGCAGCTGCAGAAAGAGAGGAGAAACAGCCTGAGTGCCGCTGCTCCCCCGCCTGTGGGCAGAGGTGGGCGCAGGCACAGCCCTGCTCTATGGTGATGATCACAGAGGCAGGACAGAGCTCTGTGGGGCAGGACTTGTCCCTGCCATGGGATGTGGCACAGAGACTCACCAGAAGGTGACGATGCAGGAGCCGCAGGGCCAGACCAGGACGAGGGAGTTGGTGTTCTCGCCTTCCTCCTCCTCAGCGGCATCGCCGGCTGCCCCCTTCCCGCTGCCCAGCACCTGCAGCTGGCACAGGGCCAGGCAGAGCTGCGGGCGCGGGTCGCTGCCACGTCTGCAGAGAGGAGCGGCAGGGAGTGACCTGGTGGTGTCGAGCCCGCTGGTCCCCTCTGGCGTCTGCCTGCCACGGGCATGACCATGGGTGCATCCAGCAGCAGGGTGCCGGGGTCTGGGGCTGTTCCTGGGCTCTCCCTGCCCTGGTGCCAGGGCCAGGGCTTGGGAGGAAATGCAGCTGGGGTCTGTGAGTCTTACTGGGGCTTGGCGATGACCAAGCTGCGGCTGAAGAGGAGGAGGTCCCTCTTCTTGGTCGCACAGCCCAGGGTCACCTGCACCTGCTGCCGGAGCAGTGGCTCTCCTAATGCCGAGATGGGCGTGCAGCGCTGCGCGGGCTCAGGGTCGTCCCTGCAGAACAGATGGCATCGGGGGTGAAAAAAGTGTCTGATGCTCGTGCGACAGGCTGTGCCGAGGTGTCCCCGAGCTGTGTAGGGAGCCTACCTGGAGCCGCGGCAGCAGTTGACTTGGCCCATCTCGACAAGTACAGCAGAAAGCTGAATGAGAGGTACTTTCGGCTGGAGCCTCAAAGAGTGCCCAGTTGGCTGGAGGGAGGCTGCCAACGGGCGTCCCTGTGCTGGGTAGAGCTGCTGGACCAGAGCTTGGCTCTCCCCAGTGGCTCCGTGTTGGCACAGAAGCGTTGCCGGGCCAACGCTGGGTCAACACAACAGACCATTCCAAGCGCCAGGGTTGAGGGGGGGTGCACTGAGGACTCTCCCAGCATGCTGCCCATGTCTTTCTCATCCTGGGGAGCCCAGCCCTGGGCACAGCACCGCAGGCCTGGCCTGACAGCGCTGAGCAGAGGACAAGGGTCACCTTCCTCCAGCTGCTGGTCGTGCTTTGCCTTCTGCAGCCCAGGCCACCACTTTCCACTGCCTTGGGGAAGGGCTCCTTGCTGGCTCCTGGTCAACTTGCTGTCCAACAGCATGCCAGGACCCTTTGCGCCATGTTGCTTTGCCAAGCTGCTCTTGGTCACAAGTGTGTGTGGATGTGCCCCGGGATGCTTCGTGCCTGTACCGTTGCCATCTGCAGTCGGTCCCACCCTCTTTTTGTGGGTGTCCAGGTGCCACTGTTCTGAGGGTGAGGAGGGCATGTTTCCTCCAGGCAAAGCAGTGTTTCAAGTGGGACGGATCTCGTCATGGGACAGGGAGAAAGAGGATGCAACCTGTTGACAGAGTTCAGAGACGGAGTTTCCCTACCTCCAGCTTTTTAATGCCAACTTTCTTCTTCTCCACATTATGTGCAGGTGGAATGTTGTGATGGTGGTCTCATGGAATAAGGGAGCCCAGATTTTCTTCTGTGCAGTGGCACAGAAAATTTGTCAGTACCCAAGTTTGTGATCAAGCCCAAGTTGTGAAGAATGGAGAGAGGGTAAAGTCCATAAAGCAGAGCAGATCAGAATAGGGCAGCCCCGGGGCTTGCAGACATGTCCTGCCCTCTTTCCAGTCTTCTTGGGGTGCTTTACATGGTTGACAGAGAGAAGACAGCTGCCTTGTGCCTGCTCTAGCCCGTCTTGTGGTCTCTTTGGCTTCAGAACTATTTAGGAGAGAAAGGAGAAGCAAAAAACTGAACCCCAAGCTGGTTTGTGATCCTGTCTTGGCTTTTTGTTGGAAAGAAACAGGAAAGGAAAGGGAAGTCAAGGCAAGGCAAGGGATAGACAACGACCATCTAGTCCAGCCTGCCTAACTACTTCAGGGCTGACCAACAGGTCAGGTCTGTTTTTAAGGGCACTGTCCATATGCCTCTCAAACACTGAGAGGCATGAGGCATCAACCAGCTCTCTAGGAAGTCTGTTTCGGTGTTTGTCCACTTTCCAGTGAAAGCAATGGTTCTGAAGATCTAGTCTGAAGCAATTCTGATCTCCCTGCAAGGTCTAACCTCTTGCTCCAGCCCTTTATCTGTAAACATTTAAATTGAGAACTGTTAATAAAAGAGAGCTCCGCTCTGCCTGGCTCTGCTCTCGCTGCTCCTGTGCCTGTGCGTCTCTTTCTACATCCCGGTGTGCGCCGTTTCTAGTCGCCACAACCCACCCAATTCATCAGACCCTCCCTGTGAGGATGACATCCAGCAGTGCTCCTGTTCTGGTCAGCTCCTCCACCATTTGCATCAGAAAGTCATCCTCAAGGCACTGGAGGAACCTCCTAGACCGTGGCTGGCTGGCAGAGTAGTCCTTCCAGCAAACATCAGGGAAGTTAAAATACTCCCCCGAATGCCAGGGCTTGTGACTGTGAGGCTGCTCTCAGCTGTCTGTAGAGGTCTCATCAACTTCCTCACCCTGATCTGGTGGCCTGTAATAGACACACACAACAGTATCACCCCTGCCAGCCTGCCCCTTGATTCTCACCCACGGACTCTCATCTCGCTCCTCATCCGTACTCAATACCTTGCAGTTGCTCTCTCACCTAAAGAGCAACTCCACCACCACCTCGCCTGGCTGGCCCGTCTTTCCTGAAAAGGACATAGCCATCCATGACCACATGCCAGTCATGTGAGCTGTCTCACCGTGTCTCTGTAATTGCCACCAGATCATAATCTCCTGACTGAACACAGGTTTCTAACTCCTCCCGCTTATTCCCCATGCTGCGTGCATTGGTGTACAGGTGTTTCAGGGAACGAGCTGAGCACACCGATTTCACCCTAGGGGTATGGGAGGCTGCCCGGTCTTCATCCATTCTAGAGTGCTGCCCCACGGATGCAAGCCCAGCTACAACCCCATCCCCCTTCAAATCTAGTTTAAAGCTCTCCAAATGAGCCCTGCTAATTCCTGTCCCAGTATCCTTTTGCCCCGGTGAGATGAACCTTTCCCACACATCACTGTCTGCACTGGTGTCTTATAAAACCAGCCACTATGAAAGAATCCAAAGCCCTGCCCGCAGCACCAATCTTGTAGCTAACCATTTATGTACTATTCTGTCCCACATCAACACCCAAAAATGGGAGGAGGGAAGAGAAATATCACTTGTTGCCCTGACGCTTTCACCATCCATCCCAATGCCTTGAAACCTTTCTTCATTCCCCTCCAACTGCAGGATGCAGCTTCCTCCCCACCTGTCTGGAAGATCAGCAGTGGGTAGTAGTCTATTGGGTGCACCAGGCTGGGGAGTGCTCGGGTGATATCTCTGATCTGACTCCGGGTAGACTACATATTTCCCTATGATGAGGGTCAACTCTGCATATTGGACTCTCTGTCTCTATCAGAAGCGAATTGCCTATTACAATTGCCATTCTTTTTTCTTATCAGAGGCAGTCTTGAGGTGTGGAGTCAAACCCCTCTTTCTATGTGACATTGTATATGGGCCTTGCACCACATTATTGCCTACCTCTTCTACAAGATCCTGGCCCTCAAACTTATTACGGAGGGGCACCTGGGGAAGCAAAGAAGGTAGGCAGGGGGGTTGCCCGCGGCTCCAAACTGGGAGTCGCTTCCAAACGTCATAATCTTTTAGGTCCCCTACCTCTGCCTGACAGCGACAGGGCAGGGGCTGTCTCGGGTCTCCCCGCTCTGCCTCACAGAGCAGGGGGTCCATCAGCTTTTGGGGGGTAGCCCCCTGGAGCCTCTCTGACTGGCATGCTAGGGAGTTACTCCACCAGTCGATCTCCTTCTCACACTCCCTGATGGACCTCAGTGTCTCGACCTCCTCCTTAAGGTTCCTGACCATGCTGAGCAGATCTTGCAGCTGCTCACTCCTCGTGCGGGTGGAATGCTGCCTCCCTCCCCCGGCAGCAGCAGCAGGCTCTGGCACTCCCTGCAGCCAGAGACCTGAACAGCCACGGTTCGGGACAGGTGCTCTGTCCCTGCCCAGCACTCGGGAAAAGAAATGATCTTTCACAAAATTCAGGAATTGCCCAGCCTTTCCATGTCCCTGCAGGGACAGTACAGCATTCCCATCTGACCCGTCACACACAGAAGTTGACAGTACCCAAGATTTTGAGAATAATCTGTCCAAGAACTTGAATTTCTCCCTGGATGTTCCCAAAGCACTTCTGTCCCAGCTGAGCAGGGACAGCCAGAGCCCACTCCATGAGGCTCTTCTTCAAAGAAAAACTTGCTTTTTCCCATTGCGTGTGTCAGCTGAATCCTGGAGATCTAGTTTGGGAACACCACTAGTGATCTTTGGGGTACGATATGGTAGTAAACGCTTGTCTTCAGGAGCAAGGCAGAGATGCTGAGTCAACCCATCCCCACATGAGACACCCAATTTGGGATTCAGCTCACCTGGATTATAGCAGCTATAGTGAACCTCTGGATGTTGAAAAATCACTCAGATACCATTGGAGTTAGCTGAGTAAAATGCTGTCCAGTTAAAGCAAGTACTAGGTGTAAGGGCCCCTTTTTTATTATTTATATTTTTTAATTAATTTTTTCTTAAATTTATTTCCTTTTTTAGTTTTTTTCTTACTGTTTCCTGTTCTATCCTTCTCCGTTTTGAAAGGTTCATGTAACACAACACATAGTAGTTATTTAAACAAGGTTCAGACATTTTAATAAACAATGCTTGTCACGTTTGTTAATGGCAAATATACATGTATTCTTTAAGAAATTCTACTAATAGAAGACATTTCTAAATAATGCAAGGCATCTGCTCAATTGAAGTGACATTTTAAAGTGAGTTATCAAACAGTAAATACAATGTTGCACCTGTTCCTCCTGCTTTCCCTTAAATATCAGAGGGACGGTCTCTGGAAAATGAACAGGCTGAAAGCAAAATGTTGTGCCCAAAATACCTGACTGCAGCTCATTCATTGTGCAGTCCTAGTTTACCGCTGGAGTAATTTCAAGAGCACCAAGCCAACGATAGGTCTTTGTGCGCTCTCAAGAGCTCCAAGCCAGTTGAATAGGAAGAATCTCACTTTTTCACTTGAACAGCCTTTTCTATTACATATGTTTGTTCCATGATAAAGCCCGTCTCTCTATATTACATTACATACATGTACAAAGTGTATAGTCATTCTAGAATACCTGTCCCGTCCAACAGGGAAAAGCTCACAGCTTGTCTGTGTGACGAAGCTTCATAGACAGATTGTGTCTAATATGGGAAGACAGGCACCAAGGAGCAGCATTTCAGTTTTTATATATGCAACCCCATCCATGTGCTTGTGTGTTAATGTGGTATGGAAATCACCTTAGCATTTGCCACCAGCTTTCTCCAACCTGGAGCAAATGCCTTCACGTGTCCACTTCTTTACCTACATACTTAGAGGAAATTCTTGCAGCTCAACACACGCCTTTTGCAGCACGTGCAACTGGGTAACAGGAAAAGTGCAGTGACAGGAGCCTTTGGGAGGAAGGTTCTGCTCTTGGTAGCCCCAGCACAGGGGCTTGGACTCAATCAGTTGCAGCTGACGGACAGCTTGGGAAACATTGTATTTGCAGCGTGTCACCGAATGCAGTTGCCATAACCCTTGCCAGTGACAGTGGACATAAATCCTGCAGCACGGCTTCCTCCAGCTTGCTGGATCACAGACCGCTTGATCTGCACCTCAAAAGTGATGTGTGACTCTCTATGCATATGTCATGTCAAATGAGCAAGAAGCAATCAAAGAGAGTCAGAACATGACTTCTTTCGAAAGAACATATGCAGGATAGATTAGGTCATCTCTATGAATACTTGTCAATAGAGTAACTTGGCAACATTAAATGGATTGTAAGCTTTTGAGGGAAAGTATCCCAGTCTCCTACAGTCAGTGTAGTTACGTCGTATTGAAAAGGAAACGTGAAGCATCTTGGAGAAATGCAGCTTCTGTTCAGTCTTTAAGTGACAGCGCGACAGCCATGCAGTACACTGGAAATGCCTCAGAGAGTACAGATTCTGAAAATCTTTGGAAGAAAATGCCACAGTAGTTCTAGAATGCGATAGACGAATTTGGGTATAAGGGAAGTGATTCAAGGATAACACTCCTCCAACGTCCCAGCGATGTCATCGACGGTTCGATGATCTTCCAATTAGTTGCTGAGTGACAGCACAGCATGACATCCCATGGACATCCTCTATGCAGCACACAGCTACCTACAGTAGAAACTAACTAACTAACTAACTAACTAACTAACTAACTAACTAACTAACTAACTAACTAACTAACTAACTAGTTAACTATGTAACTCTCTCGCCCTATTGACTAAAAACCTATCCTAAATTTATGAAACTCAGAAACTCATACGTGAAAAACATACTTTCAAAACACATCTACCTACAGTATAAACTAACTAACTAATTACCTAACTAAAAAACGAATGAACTACCTAACCAACTAAGTGGTGAATGTTGTGCACAACTCATCGTGTCCAGTCTGAGGCATTCCTTCAGCCATATCTTCAGAGTGTCTGGGGAAGGATGGGGAAAAAGACAGGCATTAGGGACAAGGCTGAGAGGAGAACCGGCAGCTTGTGCTTTCACGTGAACTCCAATATCCATTCCTAGTTCTCCACTGGAGGACTCCTGAGAGCTGGTGTTAAGAGTTTTGTGTTATGATATTAATGATTGAGATTGTGGAAGTTTCGGGAGGTTTCCATGAATACAAGGGCTTTTGACCTAAGAGCTGTACTAATCTCTGCCTCAATGGCCAGGCCATGGTACAGCTGCAATAAGAATTTTCCTCCTGCCAGACACATTATCCCAAGGGCAGGTGCATGCAACGTCTATGGGAGCCTCTCTGGGCACCTCACAAACGTTTCCTGTACTCAGGGCAGTGTTACAATGCAAATGATGGACAGCAGGCTCTGCACTCTGGCAGGGCTCCAGCTGGTGGATGACTTTGCTTGTCCCTGTGGCAGCAGTCCCACCTTCTGAGGGAGGAGGCTTTTGTTCTCACCCAGGTTTTGGACCTCACATACCTCTGAAGATTTGGCGCCTGCCTCTGGCACTGGCAACTCTTCGGCCGACGCTCTGGCAAGCCCAGCCTGCTCCTCCTCCTCCTCCTCCTCAAAGAGCTCCCCATAGTGCTCAATGAGGAGCTGCACCAGCCCTGTCACCTGCAAACAGAAAACCATCAGTTTCTGCCCTGGTGGCTGCAACCAGGTCCAAGGGCCTCTCTCACTCCCGATCCTGACTTCTGTGTAGAAGCTGCAGCTGTGGGGCTGCTCTTGCCAGCAGCTCCCCAGGCAGTGTTTGCTGAACTGAGGAGGCAGCCTGGAACCTCTGAACAGCAAAGCTCATCTGGGCCCTGGAGGCTGTAGCCGGCTGGTAAATGCAACGTACCTTCATCACCTCCACCAGGACATCCACGGGGAGCATGTCCTCCTCGGGTGGGCTGAGGAGGACTGTCCCCAGACAGACAGCCAGTTTCCTGGCTGTCATCCTGGTGGTGGTGGCATTGGTGGAGATGGCGTGGAGGAGGCTGAGCAAGTCTTTGAGGAGGAGGAGGTTGGCCTTGGGTAACTTGCTGGCCACCCTGAGGAAAGAGGACCAAATGTTCAGAAAGGAGATGTTGTCAAGGCAGGTGTCCCAGGCTGATCTCAGCCAAGCCCAGGTGAGAGAAAGCTCCCTGGCCACGGCTGGATAAAAACAGAATGCGTGCCCTGGCTGAAATGCAGCCACCTCCTTCTGGCAAGAGTCTTTTGTGGAGCAATTCCACTGCCTGTGGGAAAGTGCTCCAAGGAGAGAAATGCTGTTCTGTGCCACTTTTCCCCAAAACCAGACCCACAGTAGCAGGAGAAGCAAGAGGTGACAGGTTGAAAAGACAGCTTTTTCAGAGAGGCTGTGGCTTTGCAGGCAAATGGCACAGTGCCTGCACAGCAAGTGAGCTGCTGTCCACACTTACTCTTTGAGCCCAGCCATCCTCTCCTGCCTGCTGGTCTTCAGCACGGCGCTCATCCACTCCTCATAGAGTTCAGCCTGGAGGAGCTGGGAGGGGATCTTGCTCAGGAAGTCCTGCAATGGCAAAGATTGCACGTGAGGCTGTGAGCAGTGTTGCTGGGAGCACAGGCAGCAAGCCCAGCCCTCTGGGTGAGCAGCAGCTTCTGGCTTTGGGCTCCTGCTCTGTCAGGGACGCATCAGCAGCGCCAGAGTCGGGAGCTGCCGAGCTCCAGGTCAGCAGGCTTCACCTGCAGGATGACGGCCAGGAGGTGCAGCGGCTGGCTTTCCAGGTGGACCTCTCTACCGCTGTCCAGGACCTCCCGGAGCTCCTGGGTGGCCCGCTCGCTGGCCGTCAGGAGGAAGATCCCCTCCGTGGATGGCCCGTGCTGGTGCAGGAGAGCCAGCAGGTCCTGCAGGGGACAGAAGAGATCGTTAATGGTCTGTAGACAGGCCCTGGGATTACTGAACCTTCTTCAGTGGTAGGATGGAGCATGGACGGGTGTGCAGCTGTCACCCGGGCAGGAAAGTGGTGTCTGGAGGTGGTTGATGTGTGGAGGAGCCAGCCTTGTCCCCAGGACCCATCTGGGCTCTCTGTGATGGGGATACCACCTCTCCACAGGAGCCTGTGGAATGGAGACCAGGTGGCCAGACTTGCTTACTTGGATGGGCTGGGGCAGCGCGCCGTCCTGGCTGCACAGAGCTGCCAGGGGTCGGCCGAAGAGAAGCCCCCTGTGCACACAGCCTGGCATCACTCGGCGCGGGAAGGGCCTGGGCAGCCCTCTCCTCCTCCTGCTTGTCCTACCTGTTGCAAAGGAGAAGAGAGCAAAGAGCCATGGAGGAGAAGTGCCAGGCCAGCTCTCCTTGAGCCCCTCAGCACTGTTCCCCCACCACTGAGCATGTGGGTGAAGAGTTATTTTGGAATGAGTGGCCGCAGGGGCTCAGTTCTCTCCCTCCGCAGAGCCTTGGGGATGGACATGCCCTGCAGAAAGGGCAGCAGCAGCCCCAGTGCCTCACAAGCGCCTGACTGCCAAAGGAGGAGAGCAGGGCCGTCCTGCCCCTGTCTTCCCCAGACTCACCAGTCGAGTGGCCAACTCCGCTTGAGCTGCCGTAGGGGACGCCGGGTGACGGCCGCTGCTCTGCACCTGCCTGCAAGAAATGCGCTGTGCTCACCAAACAGTTCTGCAGCAGAAAGGGCCCTCAACGAGCTGCACTGTGCCTTTTTTAGGTGTGAAAGTTGCGGACGGTCTAGATTGCACCCTGGGTGATCCTGACCTTTGCCTGGTCCTCGAGGAGCTGTTCCAGGCTCCTGGTGTGCAGGGTCATGGCCTGGGAAAGGGTAAAAGAGCAGAGGATGAGAAGTGCTGCACCTGCTCCTGGGCTGCACTCATCTCTGGGGACAGAATGGAGACAGGAGGGACACTCACAGCATTGCGGCCCCTCAGCTCCTTCATCAGCAGCCTGAAGGAGGGCAGCTGGCTGACACGGGCTCCCTCCACTCCTTCTGGTGGTCTGTGTGTGGGGAAGGGAAAGGGGCAAAGAAAGAGTTGTGTGAGACCCAGGCCAGCTTGCCTGTCTCCTGCCAGCCCAGGCAGCACTTGCAAGCTGCGGTGAAGCAACTGGGCACCACTCGGCAGCAGAGCAGAGAGCCGCGTTAGTGCAGAGGCTGGGGCTGGGCAGATGTTGGCTGGACACAGCTGGACTTACGCAAGGAGCGTGCGGAGCCAGAGCTGCTTCACTGCCCGGCAGCTGCAGAAAGAGAGGAGAAACAGCCTGAGTGCCGCTGCTTCCCAGCCTGCGGGCAGAGGTGGGCGCAGGCACAGCCCTGCCCTATGGGGAGGACCATAGAGGCAGAACAGAGCTCTGTGGGGCAGGACTTGTCCCTGCAGTGAAATGTGGGACAGAGACTCACCAGAAGGTGACAATGCAGGAGCCGCAGGGCCAGACCAGGACGAGGGTGGTGTTCTCGCCTTCCTCCTCCTCAGCGGCATCGCCGGCTGCCCCCTTCCCGCTGCCCAGCACCTGCAGCTGGCACAGGGCCAGGCAGAGCTGCAGGCGCGGGTCGCTGCCACGTCTGCAGAGAGGAGCGGCAGGGAGTGACCTGGCGGTGCCAAGCCCGCTGGTCCCCTCTGGCGTCTGCCTGCCACGGGCATGGCCATGGGTGCATCCAGGAGCAGGGTGCCGGGGTCTGGGGCTGCTCCTGGGCTCTCCCTGCCCTGGTGCCAGGGCCAAGGCTTGGGAGGAAATGCAGCTGGGGTCTGTGAGTCTTACTGGGGCTTGGCGATGACCAAGCTGCGGCTGAAGAGGAGGAGGTCCCTCTTCTTGGTCGCACTACCCAGGGTCACCTGCACCTGCTGCCGGAGCAGTGGCTCTCCTAATGCCGAGATGGACACGCACCGCTGCACGCGCTCAGGGTCGTCCCTGCAGAGCAGATAGCGTTCAGGCATGAAAAAAGCACCTGCTGCCTGCGGGACCAGCTGTGCCGGGGTGTCCATGAGACGTGTAGGGAGCCATACCTGGAGCCACGGCAGCAGTTGACTTGGCCCATCTCGACAAGTACAGCAGAAACCTGCAGTGGGACGCTCTCTGGTGATTCTCCAAAGACTCCCAGTTGGCTGGAGAAAGTGTGCCAACGGGCGTCCCTGTGCCAGGTAGTGCCACTGGGCAAGATCTTCCCTCTCCCCAGTGGCTCCGTGTTGGCACAGAAGTGTTGCCGGGCCAACGCTGGGTCAGCACAACAGAGCACTCCAAGTGCTGGGGTTGGGGGGGGGGGTGCACTGGGGGCTCTCCCCAACATGGTGCCCGTGTCTTTCTCATCCTGGGGAGCTCAGCCCTGGGCACAGCACCGCAGGCCGTGCCTGACAGCGCTGAGCAGAGGGGAAGGGTCACCTCCCTCCAGCTGCTGGCTGTTCTTTGCCTTCTGCAGCCCAGGCCACCACTTACCAGCGCTTTTTGGGGCAAGGGCACCTTGCTGGCTCCTGGTCAACTTGCTGTCCAGCAGGATGCTTGAACCTTTAGTGCCACGTTACTTTCCAGCAGAGGATGCACCCTGGTGATAAAGCTCAGAGACGGAGTTTCCCTACCTCCAGCTTTTTTGCCAAGTTGCTCTGGGTCATGAATGTGTGTGGATGTGTCCCGGGATGCTTCGTGCCTGTACCGTTGCCAGCTACAGTTGATCCCTCCCTATTTTTATGGGTGTCCTGGTACCACTGTATGTAGCCGTGTACTGAACCCATGATTTTCACATAGATGTTTGTGACTTTCAAAAATTGTCTTCTTATGGCATTGTGACGTGAGGTTTAGTTAGTTAGTTATTTAGCTGATTTCTCCTGTAGGTAGCCGTGTGCTGCATAGAGGAGGTCCATGGGATGTCATGTCATTTTCTTCTATGTCGCGGTAGTACCCCTGTGGCATTTTTTTCCAAAGATTTTCAAAACTTATACCATCTGAGGCATTTCCAGTGTTCTTTATGGCTGTTGCACTGTCCCTTAGAGACTGAACAGAAGCTACATTTCTCCAAGATTCTTCACGTTTCCTTTTAAACAATATGCAACTACAGTGTCTATAGGAAGCTGGGATACTTTCTCTCAAATTAGACAAATATTGATAGAGATGACCTAATCTATCCTGTGTACATTCTTTCAAAAGTAGTCATGTTATGCTCTGACTCTCTTTGATTGCTTCTTACTCATTTGACATGACATATTCTTGAGAGTCACATATCACTTTTGAGGTGCAGATCAAGTGGCCTGTGATCCAGCAAGCTGGAAGAAGCTGTGCTACTGGATTTATTTTCACTGGCAAGGGTTATAGTGACTGCATTCAGTGACATGCTGCAATCACACCTCTTCCCAAGCTGTCAGGCAGTTGCAACTGATTGAGTCCAAACCCCTGTGCTGTGGCTACCAAGAGCAGAAACTTCCTCCCAAAGGCTCCTGTCACTGCACTTTTCCTGCTACCCAGTTGCACGTGCTGCAAAAATTCGTGTTGAGCTGCCATAATTTCCTGTAAGCATGTAGGTAATGAAGTGAACATTTGAAGGCATTTGCTCCAGGTGGGAGAAAACTGGTAGCAAACGCTAAGGAGATTTCCATACCGCATTAACACACAAGCAAGTTCCTGCCTTCCCCTATTAGGCAAAATGTGTGTATGGAGCTCCGTCACACAGACAAGCTGTGAGGGTTTCCCTGTTGGACAGGATATATATTCTAGAGTGACAACACACTTTGTACATGTATGTAATGTAATATAGAGAGATGGGCTTTATTATGGAACGAACATATGTAATAGAAAAGGTTGTTTAAGTGAAAAAGTGACATTCTTCCCATTCACCTGGTTTGGCGCACTTGAGAGCACACAAAAAACTATAGTTTGCTTGATGCTCTTGAAATTACTCCAGCGGTAAACTAGTACTGCACAATGAATGAGCTGCAGTCAGGTATTTTGCGATGGGCACAACCTGTTGCTTTCAGCCG
Organism: Patagioenas fasciata; assembly: GCF_037038585.1. NCBI lineage: Eukaryota > Metazoa > Chordata > Aves > Columbiformes > Columbidae > Patagioenas > Patagioenas fasciata. Next base: position 27,791,929 of record NC_092520.1, read on the forward strand.
GTTCATTTCCCAGTGACTGTTCCTCTGAAATTTAGGGGAATGCAGGAGGAAGAAGTGCATCTTTGGATTTCTTGTTTGATTTATTTTAAACTGTCTCTTCACCTGAGTAGATGCGTTGTATTTTTTAGAAATGTCTTGTATCAATAGAATTTCTTAAATAACAAGTGTTTATTTTCAATTGGCAAACATGACACACATCATTTATTAAAATGTTTAAACAAGTACTTCACCTTCTTTTTCTTGAACCTTGAAAAATGTGAGGTTTAGAACATGAAATAATAAAGAAGAAAGAAAAAAAAAAAAAAGAAGTATCCCTTACACCTAGTACTTTTTTTAACTGGACAACTTTTTCTCAGCTAACACTAACGGGATCTGAGCAATTTTTCAACATCCAGAGGTGCACTATAGCTGTGTAAATACAGAGGAGCTGAATCCCAGCCTGGGTGTCTCATGTTAGTTTGGTTTGCCTCAGCATCTCTGCCTTGCTCCTGAAGACAAGCGTTTACTACTCTATCGTATCTCTAAGCTGACTAGTGGTTTTCCCAAGCTAGATCTCCAGGATGCATCTGGTACGTGCAATGAGAAAGAGGAAGCTTTTCTTTGAAGAAGAGCCTCATGGAGTGGGCTGTGGCTGTCCCTGCTCAGCTGGGACGGAGGTGCTTTGGGAAAATCCAGGGAGAAATTCAAGTTCTTGGAGAGACTATTCTCAAGAACTTGGGGCTGTCAACTTCGATGTGTCACCAGAAGGAAGGAATTTTTTTTTTTTTTTCTAACGGAATCACTTGCACTGACATGCCAAAACCATATTTCCGCCATGTTTCTCAGCTGGCTACTGAGTTTACTCGTTCAAATGAACCTAAGGCTGTCTTGTGTCTGTCTGTCTTTATTTCTGTCTATCTTTCTTTGTCTTTTAAAATGTAGTTCCAGAAATATATGGTATTCTGCGTCTCTTAGAGCTTCTTAAATATTAGGCATTTCTTGGAATGTATTTATTTTTCATCTCATGTTTTTCTAATGAAATTATTTTTGAAAATGAACTTAAATTCAATGTTTCATTACTTTTATCTATTGAGGCTAAATGTGTGATTTTTTGAAAGGCTTACAGACACAATTTGCCTCTGAAATGTATAATATATCTTATAACATTCTTCTTGTATTATATCATCGAGTATTTGGCAGCTAAGAAATGTTTCTAACTGTGTTTGTTGTTGTTGTTGTTCTGAATTTTCCTAGAGTCTGAAAAAAGGTTCACTCCCAAACACATTGGTTTAACTACTGATGAGTCTCTTCTTTGGTTAATCACTGTCAGGAATAATATGCTAATATGTTGATTTTGAGTCATGGTGGGAGAACACAACAATGATGAAATAAAAGCGCTGTCACGCGTGTTTTGCCTGCAAAGGTTTTAGACATTTAGGAAGAAGATATTTATTCCTTCTGTTTTTCCCATTGCTTCTTGTTCACTCAGTACTGAATTTACTTGGTTAATGGGTGTCAAAATTATTTTGCCACTTTCTATGAAAGAAGCAAGCAATACACGAGTTTTTTTTTTTACCTTCTTACTGTGTAACATGCATGTGATCTACTCTTAAAAGCCCCCATGTATTAGAGCCTGAAATGCTGTGATTGTGTCAAAGGCACTTTTGTGCTGCACCTTGGAGCTGGGCACAGCACTGTGGGAAAGCAAGATGTGCAGTTCCAGCCACCTGGATGATAAAGGAAGATCAATGCTAACATGACCATCTGGACGGTCAGAGAAATAATTAGATCATAGCAGAATAGAAAGGGCCTTGGACAGATTGTGTTGAAGTACGTTTCCTATAACTGTAGAGAGTTATAGCTCAGACTTGTGAGAATGATATCTCGGGTTGGCAAACTGCCCCTATATCTATGAGGTGTGAATGTCCTTGGACCAGGTCTGTGAATGTCCTTGGAGCAGGCCTGTGAATGAGTGGGAATGTAACTGATACAAAGGTTACATCAGCGTGGTGTGTTTTTAATTAGAAGTATTGGGAAAACATCTCATGTAACGTCTTAGTCCAGGTCCGTATCTGTCAATCCTATAAATTGTCACTGACTAATAAAGAAGGCCTCAGCCTGGCTCAGCTCTCTGCTCTGCCCAGCTCTGTGCTCCTGCCTGAACAAGATCTCTGTCTGTCTTGACAGCACTAATCCTCTGTAGATCTCAAAAAAAGAGTCAGTTTTACATCCACCATCCATCATTAATGCCATCACAGCTATGTAAAGATAAGGCAGAAATTTGTGAGGAGCTGGGTCAGGAGTCTGCAACTCTGCTGTCAGTACCTTCTTTGCCTGATTTCAATCATGCTTAAATGGCACACAGTAACCCCTTCATTACTAAGACAGCAGAACACAAAGGGGTGATGCAAAAATGCCATGAAAAGGCTAGGGAGCACGACGGCTTTTCTTTCACCTTTCCAGTGACTATGACTTGAACAAAGACGACGCAGGACCTAATGCCAGAGATACAGCATCGATCCCTGCAGCAGAGGGCAACAAAGAAACAGAAGAGACCAAAGGAAGAGGCACCAGCATATCAGAATAACACAGATTTACGTTATTTGGAGTGTGATGTAACCAGTGAAAAAAAATTTCAAAGCATTTGTTTTCCTTATCAGGATGACTAACCAGCCTTCTCCAATATTTGTTAATAAGTGTAATTGTTGTAATTTGCATTATTCCGTTCTATTGTAGGTTGATTTGTAATAATAATGTATAACAGGAAAATGGCACATAAGGTACGGTGATCCACAGTGGGCATTCAAACTCACCAAGAGAATGCCCCCTTTTGACTTTGGAGGCAAGAGGTGACTGCACCACCACTGCAAAGTAGTCTTTCAGATGACTGTGGTCACAGGGTGAATTGTGTGGCAGTTGCACATTCCCCTGAGATCTGGAGACGTCAATGGGGCCGCTGATGGCTCTTTAGCACATTTGTGCCCCACTGTGCCTGTCCCCAAGTACACACGTAGGGTGCTACCAAGGTGCTGTCAGTCACATCCTCCCCTGCCTCGGGGCAGTGTGACTTCACCTCTACCAACTGATTGGGCAGGAGGGGTGGGACCCTTGATCCGTTGACAGAGTCCTTAACAAAGAAGGTGCCCAGAGAATCTGCGAAGCTTCTGGACCATGTTGTAATGCCTGCAGCCACATCTGACCACACTATAATAAAAAGGAGTTCCCGCTAAGACACCCTTTGAATGGTCTTCTCGGAGCTGCGTGTCTGTAAACTGTAGTCCTTTCCTTAGAGAGGAACACCGTCTAAGGAGACTTCCTGGGATTAAGAAGACCTCACCTCTTCGTTTGGGTGAGTGATTATTTACTGGATGTATCCATGAATGAGTTTTCGCCTAACCTAGGTGAGTGATTATTTCTTGTGAGTACCCTGAAGTAAGAGGCCTCTAGTTCTGTTTCCTGTGACGACAGGCACTTTGTGGATCCTCATTATTCTTATGTTATTGTATTTGAATATTCTCCTTAGCCGATATCATCTGAACCTGTATTTTACATCATCAGGGTGCTAAATACGGGTAATACCATTGAAATTGAATTATAGTGTTTAGGAGTGAAATCAATAAAATAACACCTCCAAAGAACAGTCTCAGCTAATGTGCAAGGTCTGATGTAGGATTTAGCCAGTGGCCTGAAAAAACAACTGCGTGATTTGCAAGAATTAACATTGCAAGACATAATAGCTAACATCATCTAATAGCACAAAGTGATTAGACCCAAGAACTTGATTTTCGGGCCTCAATCTGCATATATGGGTTTTTGTGGGAATTGGACGTGCCTGTGTAATGTTTTTTCTTGCAGTCTTCCGAATCATCTGGAGAATGATACAGAATGAAAAGAAGAATAAAGCCAGGGTCCTTGCTGCGCTTACTGTGAGCCAGATGTTCAAAAACAATAACCAAAAATGGAAGGAGTGAAGAGAATATCACTTGCGTCCCAGACTCTTTCACCACCTGTCCCAATGCCTTGAAATCTTTCTTCATTCCCCCCAGATGCAGGATCCAGCTTCCTCCCCACCTGTCTGGAAGATCAGCAGTGGGTAGTAGTCTGTTGGGTGCATCAGGTTGGGGAGTGCCCGGGTGATATCCCTGATCCGGGCTCCAGGTAGACTACAAATTTCTCTATGATGAGAGTCAACTCAGTATATTGGGCCCTCTGTCCCTATCAGAAGGGAATCACCTGCTACAATTACCCTTCTTTCTTTCTTATCACAGGCAGTCTGGAGGTATGGAGTCAATCCCCTCTTTCTATGTGATGTTGTAGGTGGACCTTGCACCACATCATTGCCTACCTCTCCTTCAAGATCCAAGGCCTCAAACTTATTACGGAGGGGCACCTGGGGAAGCAAAGCAGGTAGAGAGGGGGTTGTCCGTGGCGACAAACTGGGACTCGCTTCCAAACCTCATCATCTTTTTGGTCCCCTACCTCTGCTCGACAGCGACAGGGCAGGGGCTGTCTCGGGTCTCCCCCCTCTGCCTCACAGAGCAGGGGATCCATCAGCTTTTGCGGGGTATCCCCCTGGAGCCTCTCTGACTGGCATGCTAGGGAGTTACTCCACCAGTCGATCTCCTTCTCATACTCCCTGATGGACCTCAGTGTCTCGACCTCCTCCTTAAGGTTCATGACCGCGCTGAGCAGATCTTGCAGCTGCTCACTCCTCGTGCGGGTGGAATGCTGCCTCCCTCCCCCGGCAGCAGCAGCAGGCTCTGGCACTCCCTGCAGCCAGAGACCTGAACGGCCACGGTTCGGGACAGGTGCTCTGTCCCTGCCCAGTACTCGTGAAAAGAAATGATCTTTCACAAAATTCAGGAATTGTCCAGCCTTTCCATGTCCCTGCAGGGACGGTACAGCATTCCCAGCTGACCCGTCACACACAGAAGTTGACAGCACCCAAGTTTTTGAGAATAATCTGTCCAAGAACTTGAATTTCTCCCTGGATGTTCCCAAAGCATCTCAGTCCCAGCTGAGCAGGGACAGTCAGAGCCCACTCCATGAGGCTCTTCTTCAAAGAAAACTTGATTCTTCCCATTGCGTGTGTCAGCTGAATCCTGGAGATCTAGTTTGGCAACACCACTAGTGATCTTTGGGGTACGATAGGGTAGTAACCGTTTGTCTTCAGGAAGAAGGCTGAGATGCTGAGTCAACCCATCCCCACATGAGACACCCAATTTGGGATTCAGCTCCTCCTCTGGATTATCACAGCTATAGTGAATCTCTGGATGTTGAAAAATTACTCAGATACCATTAGAGTTAGCTGAGTAAAATGCTGTCCAGTTAAAGCAAGTACTAGGTGTAAGCAAATAGCATGTGTATGGGTCTCTTCGTTTTTTTTTTTTTTTCTTTTCTTTGATTTTTACTGTTTCATGTTCTAACCTTATGCTTTCTGCAAGGTTCAAGAAAACCATGCAAAGTACTTATTTAAACATTTTAATAAAACAGGTTTTTATGTCGGTTAATTGCAAATAAACACTTGTTGTTTAAGAAATTTCATTAACACAAGACATTTCTAAATAATATAAGGCATCTTCTCAAGTGAAGAACTACTTTAAAATGAGTTATCAAACAGTAAATTCAAGATTACACCTGTTCCTCCTGCTTTCCCTTTAATACCAGAGGGACAGTCCCTGAAAAATGAACAGGCTGAAAGCAACAGGTTGTGCCCGTCGCAAAATAGCTGACTGCAGCTGAGTTATCGTGCAGTCCTAGTAATTTCAAGAGAATCAAGCAAACTATGGTTTTTTGTGTGCTCTCAAGAGCACCAAGCCAGTTGAATAGGAAGAGTGTCACTTTTTCACTTAAACAACCTTTTCAATTACATATGTTTGTTCCATAATAAAGCCCATCTCTCTATATTACATTACATACATGTATAAAGTGTATTGTCATTCTAGAATACCTGTCCTGTTCAATAGGGAAAAGCTCACAGCTTGTCTGTGTGACGGAGCGCATACACACATTCTGTCTAATATGGGAAGACAGGCATCAAGGAGCAGCATTTCAGTTTTTATATATGCAAGTCCATCCATATGCATTTATGTTAATGCAGTGTAGAAAAGACCTTAGCATTTGCTACCGGTTTTCTCCAGTCTGGAGGAAATGCCTTCATGTATCCACTTCATTATCAACATACTTAGAGGAAATTCTTGCAGCTCAACGTGTTCTTGCAGCTCAACACGCGCCTTTTGCAGCACGTGCAACTGGGTAACAGGAAAAGTGCAGTGACAGGAGCCTTGGGAAGGAAGTTTCTGCTCTTGGTAGCCACGGCACAGGGGTTTGGAATCCAGTACTTGCAGCTGACTGACAGCTTGGGAAAAGGTGTGTTTGCAGCGTGTCACCGAATGCAGTTGCCATAACCCTTACCAGTGACAGTGAACATAAATGCAGCAGCACGGCTTCTTCCAGCTTGCGGGATCACAGGTCGCTTGATCTGCACCTCAAAAGTGGTATGTGACTCTCAAGCATATGTCATGTCAAACGAGCGAGAAGCAATTAAGGAGAGTCAGAGCATAACATGAGTTCTTTTGAAAGAATGTACACAGGATAGATAAGGTCGTCTGAATCAATACTTTTCAATACAGTAACTTGTCGACATTAAATAGATTGGAAGCTGCAGACAGTGTAGTTACGTATTGTTGAAAAGGAAACGTGAAGCATCTTGGAGAAATGCAGCTTCTGTTCAGTCTCTAAGTGACAGCGCAACAGCCATAAAGAACACTGGAAATGCCTCAGATGGTATAAGTTTTGAAAATCTTTGGAAGAAAACGCCACAGGGGTCATACCACGCCATAGAAGAAAATGAGTGAAAGGGAATTGATTCATGGGTATCAGTCCTCCAAAGTTCCAGCGCTGTCATGGACGGTTCGATGATCTGTCAATTAGTTGCTGAGTGACAGCACGACGTGACATCCCATGGACGTCCTCTAGGCAGTACACAGCTACCTACAGTAGAAACTAACTAACTAACTAACTAACTAACTAACTAACTAACTAACTAACTGACTGACTAACTAACTGTCTCAACCTATTGGTAGAAAAACAGCTAACTACAATAAAAACTAACTAACCAACTAACTAATGAACCAAGTAACTAATTAACCAACTAACTAACAAACAAACAAACACGTTAACTATCTAACTAAACGGTCTAAGTCGTGCAAAAGGAAGAAGGTCCAATCTGAGGCATTTCTTGATCTGTTCCTTCAGAGTGCCTGGAGAAAGGTGGGGGAAAAGACAGGCGTTAGGGACAAGGCTGAGAGGAGAACCAGCAGCTTGTGCTTTCACGTGAACAATACCCATTCCTAGTTCTCCTCTGCAGGACTCCTGAGAGCTGGCGTTAGGGTTTGGTGTTCTGATATTAATGATTGCGAATGTGGAAGTTTGGGGAGGTTTTGGTGAACACAAGGGCTTTTCACCCAAGAGCTGTACTAATCTCTGCTTCAATGGCCAGGCCGGGGTACAGATGCAGTAAGAATTTTCCTCGTGAAAGACACGTTCTCTGAAGGGATTGTCCCTGTGGCAGCAGTCCCACCTTGTGGGGTTTTAAAACGTGCCGATTATTTATTTCCTCCATGTCAATAGAAATTTCAGCCTGGAAACCCGACACTTTCTGAATGGGTAGTTTAGACTTATTTTGCCAAGGACAGATTCACAGTCAAACTTTGCTGCCTTTAGAGTCTAGGGCACACTCGAGAAAATGTAAAGGAAAGGGCAGGTAATGACAGGAGAGCAGAGGTGAGGAGAAGAGAACCGTTCCTGTATGCATGGTCACTGGGAGAAGAGCTGAATGACCTTGCTTGTCTCTGCGGCAGGAGTCCCACCTTCTGAGGCAGGCGGCTTTTGTTCTCACCCGGGTTTTGGACCTCACATACCTCTGAAGTTTCGGCATCTGCCTCTGGTGCTGGCGACTCTTCGGCCGACGCTCCTGCATGCCCAGGCTGCTCCTCCTCCTCCTCCTCAAAGAGCTCCCCGTGATGCTCAATGAGGAGCTGCACCAGCCCTGTCACCTGCAAACAGAAAACCATCGGTTTCTGCCTCAGTGGCTGCAATCAGGTCCAAAGGACTCTCTCACTCCGAACCTTGGCTTCTGCACAGAAGCTGCAGCTGTGGGGCTGCTCTTGCCAGCAGCTCCCCCAGCAGCGTTTGCTGAAGAAAGGAGGCAGCCTGGAACCTCTGAACAGCAAAGCTCATCTAGGCCCTGGAGGCTGTAGCCGGCTGGTAAATGCAACGTACCTTCATCACCTCCACCAGGACATCCACGGGGAGCATGTCCTCCTCGGGTGGGCTGAGGAGGACTGTCCCCAGACAGACAGCCAGTTTCCTGGCTGTCATCCTGGTGGTGGTGGCATTGGTGGAGATGGCGTGGAGGAGGCTGAGCAAGTCTTTGAGGAGGAGGAGGTTGGCCTTGGGCAACTTGCTGGCCACCCTGAGGAAAGAGGAACAAATGTTCAGAAAGGAGATGTTGTCAAGGCAGGTGTCGCAGGCTGATCTCAGCCAAGCCCAGGTGAGAGAAGGCTCCCTGGCCATGGCTGGATAAAAGCAGAATGTGTGCCCTGGCTGAGATGCAGCCACCTCCTTCTGGCAAGAGTCTTTTGTGGAGCAATTCCATTGCCTGTGGGAAAGTGCTCCAAGGAGAGAAATTCTGTTCTGTGCCACTTTACCCCAAAACCAGACCCACAGTAGCAGGAGAAGCAAGAGGTGGCAGGCCGAAAAGACAGCTTTTTCAGAGGGGCTGTGGCTTTGCAGAAAAGTGCCTGGCTCTGCCAGTGCCTGTGGAGCAGTCGGGCTGCTGTCCACACTTACTCTTTGAGCCCAGCCATCCTCTCCTGCCTGCTGGTCTTCAGCACGGCGCTCATCCACTCCTCATAGAGCTCAGCCTGGAGGAGCTGAAAGGGGATCTTGCGCAGGAAGTCCTGCAATGGCAAAGGCTGCGTGTGAGACTGTGAGCAGTGCCGCCAGGAGCACAGGCAGCAAGGTCAGCCCTCTGGGTGAGCAGCAGCTCCAGCTGGGAGCTGCCGAGCTCCAGGTCAGCAGGCTTCACCTGCAGGATGACGGCCAGGAGGTGCAGCGGCTGGCTTTCCAGGTGGACCTCTGCGCCGCTGTCCAGGACCTCCCGGAGCTCCTGGGTGGCCCGCTCGCTGGCCGTCATCAAAAAGATCCCCTCCGTGGATGGTCCGTGCTGGTGCAGGAGAGCCAGCAGGTCCTGCAGGGGACAGAAGAGATCATTACTGGTCTAGAGACAGTCCCTGGGATTACTGAACCTTCCTCAGGGGTAGGATGGAGCATGGACGGGTGTGCAGCTGTCACCTGGGCAGGAAAGCGATGGCTGGAGGTGGGTGATGTGTGGAGGAGTCAGCCTTGTCCCCAACACCCATCTGGGCTCTCTGTGATGGGGATACCACCTCTCTGCAGGAGCCCACAGAATGGAGACCAGGTGGCCAAACTTGCTTACCTGGATGGGCTGGGGCAGAGCGCCGTCCTGGCTGCACAGAGCTGCCAGGGGCCGGCCGAAGAGAAGCCCCCTGTGCACACAGCCTGGCACCACTGGGTAAGAGAAGGGCCTGGGCAGCCCTCTCCCTCTCCTGAACTTCCTTCCAGCTGCAAAGGAGAAGAGAGCAATGAGCCATGGAGGAGAAGTGCTTGGCCAGCTCTCCTTGAGCCACTCAGCACTGTTCCCCCGCTGCTGAGCACGTGGGTGAAGAGTCACTTCAGAATGAGGGACACCAGAGTCTCAGCTCTCTCCCTCCACAGAGCCTGGGGGACGGACATGCCCTGCCGGAAGGTCAGCAGCAGGGACAGTGCTGCACAAGTGCTCGTCTCCCAAAGGAGAGAAGGGTGTGCTGATCCTGTCTTCCCCAAACTCACCAGCCGAGTGGCCAAGTCCACTTGGGCTGCCGGAGGGGACGCCAGGTGATGGCTGCTGCTCTGCACCAGCCTGCAAGAAACGCACTGTGCTCACCAAAGAGTCCTGCAGCAGAAAGGGCGGTCGACGAGCACCATGTGCCATGTGTGAAATCTGGGGACGGACAAGATTGCACCCTGGGTAATCCTGACCTTTGCCTGATCCTCAAGGAGCTTCTCCAGGCTCCTGGTGTGCAGAGTCATGGCCTGGGCAAGGGCAAAAGAGCAGAGGGTGAGAAGTGCTGCACCGGCTGCTGAGCTGGAGTCATCTCTGGGGACAGAATGGAGACAGGGTGGACACTCACAGCATTGCGGCCCCTCAGCTCCTTCATCAGCAGCCTGAAGGAGGGCAGCTGGGTGACATGGGCTCCCTCCACTCCTTCTGGCGGTCTGTGTGTGGGGAAGGGAAGGGCCAAAGAAAGAGCTGTGTGAGACCCAGGCCAGCTTGCCTCTCTCCTGCCAGCCCAGGCAGCACTTGCAAGCTGCGGTGAAGCAACTGGGCACCACTCGGCAGCAGAGAGGAGAGCCGCGTTAGTGCGGAGGCTGGGACTGGGCAGATGTTGGCTGGACACAGCTGGACTTACGCAAGGAGCGTGCAGAGCCAGAGCTGCTTCACTGCCCGGCAGCTGCAGAAAGAGAGGAGAAACAGCCTGAGTGCCGCTGCTCCCCAGCCTGTGGGCAGAGGCGGGCGCGCGCACAGCCCTGCCGTTTGGGGAGGACCAGAGAGGCAGGACAGAGCTCTGTGGGGCAGGACTCGTCCCTGCCATGGGATGTGGCACAGAGACTCACCAGAAGGTGACGATGCAGGAGCCGCAGGGCCAGACCAGGACGAGGGAGTTGTTGTTCTCGCCTTCCTCCTCCTCAGCGGCATCGCCGGCTGCCCCCTTCCCGCTGCCCAGCACCTGCAGCTGGCACAGGGCCAGGCAGAGCTGCAGGCGCGGGTCGCTGCCACGTCTGCAGAGAGGAGCGGCAGGGAGTGACCTGGAGGTGCCGAGCCCGCTGGTCCCCTCTGGCGTCTCCCTGCCACGGGCATGGTCATGGGTGTATCCAGGAGCAGGGTGCCGGGGTCTGGGGCTGCTCCCGGGCTATCCCTGCCCTGGTGCTAGGGCCAGGGCTTGGGAGGAATGGTAGCTGGGGTCTGCGAGTCTTACTGGGGCTTGGCGATGACCAAGCTGCGGCTGAAGAGGAGGAGGTCCCTCTTCTTGGTCGCATGGCCCAGGGTCACCTGCACCTGCTGCCGGAGCAGTGGCTCTCCTAATGCCAAGATGGGCGTGCAGCGCTGCGCGGGCTCAGGGTCGTCCCTGCAGGGCAGATGGCATCGGGGGTGAAAAAAGTGTCTGATGCTCGTGCGACAGGCTGTGCCGAGGTGTCCCCGAGCTGTGTAGGGAGCCTACCTGGAGCCGCGGCAGCAGTTGACTTGGCCCATCTCGACAAGTACAGCAGAAAGCTGAATGAGACGTGCTTTCGGCTGGAGCCTCAAAGAGTGCCCAGTTGGCTGGAGGGAGGCTGCCAATGGGAGTTCCTGTGCTGGGTAGAGCTGCTGGACAAGAGCTTGGCTCTCCCCAGTGGCTCCGTGTTGGCACAGAAGCGCAGCCGGGCCAACGCTGGGTCAACACAACAGAGCATTCCAAGCGCCAGGGTTGAGGGGGGGCGCACTGAGGACTCTCCCCAGCATGCTGCCCATGTCTTTCTCATCCTGGGGAGCCCAGCCCTGGGCACAGCACCGCAGGCCTGGCCTGACAGCGCTGAGCAGAGGACAAGGGTCACCTTCCTCCAGCTGCTGGTCGTGCTTTGCCTTCTGCAGCCCAGGCCACCACTTTCCACTGCCTTGGGGAAGGGCTCCTTGCTGGCTCCTGGTCAACTTGCTGTCCAGCAGCATGCCAGGACCCTTTGTGCCATGTTGCTTTGCCAAACTGCTCTTGGTCACAAGTGTGTGTGGATGTGCCCCGGGATGCTTCGTGCCTGTACCGTTGCCATCTGCAGTCGGTCCCACCCTCTTTTTGTGGGTGTCCAGGTGCCACTGTTCTGAGGGTGAGGAGGGCATGTTCAAGCCCAAGTTGTGAAGAATGGAGAGCAGGTAAAGTCCATAAAGCAGAGCAGATCAGAATAGGGCAGCCCCGGGGCTTGCAGACATGTCCTGCCCTCTTTCCAGTCTTCCTGGGGTGCTTTACATGGTTGACAGAGAGAAGACAGCTGTCCTTGTGCCTGCTCTAGCCCGTCTTGTGGTCTCTTTGACTTCAAAACTATTTAGGAGAGAAAGGAGAAGCAAAAAACTGAACCCCAAGCTGGTTTGTGATCCTGTCTTGGCTTTTTGTTGGAAAGAAACAAGAAAGGAAAGGGAAGTCAAGGCAAGGCAAGGCAAGGCAAGGGATAGACAACGACCATCTAGTCCAGCCTGCCTAACTACTTCAGGGCTGACCAACAGGTCAGGTCTGTTTTTAAGGGCACTGTCCATATGCCTCTCAAACACTGAGAGGCATGAGGCATCAACGAGCTCTCTAGGAAACCTGTTTCAGTGTTTGTCCACTTTCCAGTGAAAGCAATGGTTCTGAAGATCTAGTCTGAAGCAATTCTGATCTCTATGGAAGGTCTAACCCCTTGCTCCAGCCCTTTATCTGTAAACATTTAAATTGAGAACTGTTAATAAAAGAGAGCTCAGCTCTGCCTGGCTCTGCTCTCGCTGCTAACAAGAACTCTGTGCCTGTGCGTCTCTTTCTACATCCCGGTGTGCGCCGTTTCTAGTCGCCACAACCCACCCAATTCATCAGAGCCTCCTTGTGAGGATGAGATCCAGCAGTGCTCCTGTTCTGGTCGGCTCCTCCACCATTTGCATCAGAAAGTCATCCTCAAGGCACTGGAGGAACCTCCTAGACCATGGCTGGCTGGCAGAGTAGTCCTTCCAGCAAACATCAGGGAAGTTAAAATACTCCCCCGAAAGCCAGGGCTTGTGACTGAGGCTGCTCTCAGCTGTCTGTAGAGGTCTCATCAACTTCCTCACCCTGATCTGGTGGCCTGTAATAGACACACACAACAGTATCACCCCTGCCAGCCTGCCCCTTGATTCTCACCCACGGACTCTCATCTCGCTCCTCATCCGTACTCAATACCTTGCAGTTTCTCTCTCACCTAAAGAGCAACTCCACCACCACCTCACCTGGCTGGCCCGTCTTTCCTGAAAAGGACATAGCCATCCATGACCACATGCCAGTCATGTGAGCTGTCTCACCGTGTCTCTGTAATTGCCACCAGATCATAATCTCCTGACTGAACACAGGTTTCTAACTCCTCCCGCTTATTCCCCATGCTGCGTGCATTGGTGTACAGGTGTTTCAGGGAACGAGCTGAGCACACCGATTTCACCCTAGGGGTATGGGAGGCCGCCCGGTCTTCATCCATTCTAGAGTGCTGCCCCACGGATGCAAGCCCAGCTACAACCCCATCCCCCTTCAAATCTAGTTTAAAGCTCTCCAAATGAGCCCTGCTAATTCCTGTCCCAGCATCCTTTTGCCCCGGTGAGATGAACCTTTCCCACACATCACTGTCTGCACTGGTGTCTTATAAAACCAGCCACTATGAAAGAATCCAAAGCCCTGCCCGCAGCACCAATCTTGTAGCTAATCATTTATGTACTATTCTGTCCCACATCAACACCCAAAAATGGGAGGAGGGAAGAGAAAAATCACTTGTTCCCCTGACGCTTTCACCATCTATCCCAATGCCTTGAAACCTTTCTTCATTCCCCTCCAACTGCAGGATGCAGCTTCCTCCCCACCTGTCTGGAAGATCAGCAGTGGGTAGTAGTCTATTGGGTGCACCAGGCTGGGGAGTGCTCGGGTGATATCTCTGATCTGACTCCGGGTAGACTACATATTTCCCTATGATGAGGGTCAACTCTGCATATTGGACTCTCTGTCTCTATCAGAAGCGAATTGCCTATTACAATTGCCATTCTTTCTTTCTTATCAGAGGCAGTCTTGAGGTGTGGAGTCAAACCCCTCTTTCTATGTGACGTTGTATATGGGCCTTGCACCACATCATTGCCTACCTCTTCTACAAAATCCTGGTCCTCAAACTTATTACGGAGGGGCACCTGGGGAAGCAAAGCAGGTAGGCAGGGGGGTTGCCCGCGGCTCCAAACTGGGAGTCGCTTCCAAACCTCATAATCTTTTTGGTCCCCTACCTCTGCCTGACAGCGACAGGGCAGGGGCTGTCTCGGGTCTCCCCCCTCTGCCTCACAGAGCAGGGGGTCCATCAGCTTTTGGGGGGTATCCCCCTGGAGCCTCTCTGACTGACATGCTAGGGAGTAACTCCACCAGTCGATCTCCTTCTCACACTCCCTGATGGACCTCCGTGTCTTGACTTCCTCCTTAAGGTTCGTGACCATGCTGAGCAGATCTTGCAGCTGCTCACTCCTCGTGCGGGTGGAATGCTGCCTCCCTCCCCCGGCAGCAGCAGCAGGCTCTGGCACTCCCTGCAGCCAGAGACCTGAACAGCCACGGTTCGGGACAGGTGCTCTGTCCCTGCCCAGCACTCGTGAAAAGAAATGATCTTTCACAAAATTCAGGAATTGCCCAGCCTTTCCATGTCCCCGCAGGGACAGTACAGCATTCCCAGCTGACCCGTCAGACACAGAAGTTGACAGTACCCAAGTTTTTGAGAATAATCTGTCCAAGAACTTGAATTTCTCCCTGGATGTTCCCAAAGCACCTCAGTCCCAGGTGAGCAGGGACAGCCAGAGCCCACTCCATGAGGCTCTTCTTCAAAGAAAAACTTGCTTTTTCCTGTTGCGTGTGTCAGCTGAATCCTGGAGATCTAGTTTGGGAACACCACTAGTGATCTTTGGGGTACGATATGGTAGTAAACGCTTGTCTTCAGGAGCAAGTCAGAGATGCTCAGTCAACCCATCCCCACATGAGACACCGAATTTGGGATTTGGCTCACCTGGATTATAGCAGCTATAGTGAACCTCTGGATGTTGAAAAATCACTCAGATCCCATTGGAGTTAGCTGAGTAAAATGCTGTCCAGTTAAAGCAAGTACTAGGTGTAAGGGCCCCTTTTTTATTATTTATATTTTTTAATTAATTTTTTCTTAAATTTATTTCCTTTTTTAGTTTTTTTCTTACTGTTTCCTGTTCTATCCTTCTCCGTTTTGAAAGGTTCATGTAACACAACACATAGTAGTTATTTAAACAAGGTTCAGACATTTTAATAAACAATGCTTGTCACGTTTGTTAATGGCAAATATACATGTATTCTTTAAGAAATTCTACTAATAGAAGACATTTCTAAATAATGCAAGGCATCTGCTCAATTGAAGTGACATTTTAAAGTGAGTTATCAAACAGTAAATACAATGTTGCACCTGTTCCTCCTGCTTTCCCTTAAATATCAGAGGGACGGTCTCTGGAAAATGAACAGGCTGAAAGCAAAATGTTGTGCCCAAAATACGTGACTGCAGCTCATTCATTGTGCAGTCCTAGTTTACCGCTGGAGTAATTTCAAGAGCACCAAGCCAACGATAGGTCTTTGTGCGCTCTCAAGAGCTCCAAGCCAGTTGAATAGGAAGAATCTCACGTTTTCACTTGAACAACCTTTTCTATTACATATGTTTGTTCCATGATAAAGCCCGTCTCTCTATATTACATTACATACATGTACAAAGTGTGTAGTCATTCTAGAATACCTGTCCCGTCCAACAGGGAAAAGCTCACAGCTTGTCTGTGTGACGAAGCTTCATAGACAGATTGTGTCTAATATGGGAAGACAGGCACCAAGGAGCAGCATTTCAGTTTTTATATATGCAACCCCATCCATGTGCTTGTGTGTTAATGTGGTATGGAAATCACCTTAGCATTTGCTACCAGCTTTCTCCAACCTGGAGCAAATGCCTTCACGTGTCCACTTCTTTACCTACATACTTAGAGGAAATTCTTGCAGCTCAACACACGCCTTTTGCAGCACGTGCAACTGGGTAACAGGAAAAGTGCAGTGACAGGAGCCTTTGGGAGGAAGGTTCTGCTCTTGGTAGCCACAGCACAGGGGTTTGGACTCAATCAGTTGCAGCTGACGGACAGCTTGGGAAACATTGTATTTGCAGCGTGTCACCGAATGCAGTTGCCATAACCCTTGCCAGTGACAGTGGACATAAATCCTGCAGCACGGCTTCCTCCAGCTTGCTGGATCACAGACCGCTTGATCTGCACCTCAAAAGTGATGTGTGACTCTCTATGCATATGTCATGTCAAATGAGCAAGAAGCAATCAAAGAGAGTCAGAACATGACTTCTTTCGAAAGAACATATGCAGGATAGATTAGGTCATCTCTATGAATACTTGTCAATAGAGTAACTTGGCAACATTAAATGGATTGTAAGCTTTTGAGGGAAAGTATCCCAGTCTCCTACAGTCAGTGTAGTTACGTCGTATTGAAAAGGAAACGTGAAGCATCTTGGAGAAATGCAGCTTCTGTTCAGTCTTTAAGTGACAGCGCGACAGCCATGCAGTACACTGGAAATGCCTCAGAGAGTACAGATTCTGAAAATCTTTGGAAGAAAATGCCACAGCAGTTCTAGAATGCGATAGACGAATTTGGGTGTAAGGGAAGTGATTCAAGGATAACACTCCTCCAACGTCCCAGCGATGTCATCGACGGTTCGATGATCTTCCAATTAGTTGCTGAGTGACAGCACAGCATGACATCCCATGGACATCCTCTATGCAGCACACAGCTACCTACAGTAGAAACTAACTAACTAACTAACTAGCTAACTAACTACGTAACTCTCTCGCCCTATTGGCTAAAAACCTATCCTAAATTTATGAAACTCAGAAACTCATATGTGAAAAACATACATTCAAAACACATCTACCTACAGTAAAAACTAACTAATTAATTAACTAACTAAAGAACAAATGAACGAATGAACTACCTAACCAACTAACTGGTGAATGTTGTGCAAAAGAAATCGTGTCCAATCCGAGACATTTCTTCAGCCATATCTTCAGAGTGCCTGGGGAAGGACGGGGAAAAAGACAGGCGTTAGGGACAAGGCTGAGAGGGGAACCAGCAGCTTGTGCTTTCACGTGAACTCCAATATCCGTTCCTAGTTCTCCACTGGAGGACTCCTGAGAGCTGGTGTTAGGGTTTGGTGTTATGATATTAATGATTGAGATTGTGGAAGTTTCAGGAGGTTTCCATGAATACAAGGGCTTTTGACCTAAGAGCTGTACTAATCTCTGCCTCAATGGCCAGGCCATGGTACAGCTGCAATAAGAATTTTCCTCCTGCCAGACACATTATCCCAAGGGCAGGTGCATGCAACGTCTATGGGAGCCTCTCTGGGCACATCACAAACGTTTCCTGTACTCAGGGCAGTGTTACAATGCAAAAGATGGACAGCAGGCTCTGCACTCTGGCAGGGCTCCAGCTGGTGGATGACTTTGCTTGTCCCTGTGGCAGCAGTCCCACCTTCTGAGGGAGGAGGCTTCTGTTCTCACCCGGGTTTTGGACCTCACATACCTCTGAAGTTTGGGCACCTGCCTCTGGCACTGGCAACTCTTCGGTCGACGCTCTGGCAAACCCAGCCTGCTCCTCATCCTCCTCAAAGAGCTCCCCATAGTGCTCAATGAGGAGCTGCACCAGCCCTGTCACCTGCAAACAGAAAACCATCGGTTTCTGCCCCGGTGTCTGCAACCAGGTCCAAGGGCCTCTCCCACTCCCGATCCTGACTTCTGTGTAGAAGCTGCAGCTGTGGGGCTGCTCTTGCCAGCAGCTCCCCAGGCAGTGTTTGCTGAATTGAGGAGGCAGCCTGGAACCTCTGAACAGCAAAGCTCATCTGGGCCCTGGAGGCTGTAGCCGGCTGGTAAATGCAACGTACCTTCATCACCTCCACCAGGACATCCACGGGGAGCATGTCCTCCTCGGGTGGGCTGAGGAGGACTGTCCCCAGACAGACAGCCAGTTTCCTGGCTGTCATCCTGGTGGTGGTGGCATTGGTGGAGATGGCGTGGAGGAGGCTGAGCAAGTCTTTGAGGAGGAGGAGGTTGACCTTGGGTAACTTGCTGGCTACCCTGAGGAAAGAGGACCAAATGTTGAGAAAGGAGATGTTGTCAAGGCAGGTGTCCCAGTCTGATCTCAGCCAAGTCCAGGTGAGAGAAGGCTCCCTGGCCATGGCTGGATAAAAGCAGAATGTGTCCCCTGGCTGCGATGCAGCCACCTCCTTCTGGCAAGAGTCTTTTGTGGAGCAATTCCATTGCCTATGGGAAAGTGCTCCAAGGAGAGAAATGCTGTTCTGTGCCACTTTCCCCCAAACCCAGACCCACAGTAGCAGGAGAAGCAAGAGGTGGCAGGCCGAAAAGACAGCTTTTTCAGAGAGGCTGTGGCTTTGCAGAAAAGTGCCTGGCTCTGCCAGTGCCTGTGGAGCAGTCGGGCTGCTGTCCACACTTACTCTTTGAGCCCAGCCATCCTCTCCTGCCTGCTGGTCTTCAGCACGGCGCTCATCCACTCCTCATAGAGCTCAGCCTGGAGGAGCTGGGAGGGGATCTTGCGCAGGAAGTCCTGCAATGGCACGGGCTGCGTGTGAGACTGTGAGCAGTGCCGCCAGGAGCACAGGCAGCCAGGCCAGCCCTCTGGCTGAGCAACTGCTCCAGTCGGGAGCTGCCGGGCTCCAGGTCAGCAGGCTTCACCTGCAGGATGACGGCCAGGAGGTGCAGCGGCTGGCTTTCCAGGTGGACCTCTGCGCCGCTGTCCAGGGCCTCCCGGAGCTCCTGGGTGGCCCGCTCGCTGGCCGTCACCAAAAAGATCCCCTCCGTGGATGGTCCGTGCTGGTGCAGGAGAGCCAGCAGGTCCTGCAGGGGACAGAAGAGATCATTACTGGTCTGTAGACGGGCCCTGGGATTACTGAACCTTCCTCAAGGGTAGGATGGAGCATGGACGGGTGTGCAGCTGTCACCCGGGCAGGAAAGCGATGTCTGGAGGTGGGTGATGTGTGGAGGAGTCAGCCTTGTCCCCAACACCCATCTGGGCTCTCTGTGATGGGGATACCACCTCTCCACAGGAGCCCATGAAATGGAGACCAGGTGGCCAAACTTGCTTACCTGGATGGGCTGGGGCAGCGCGCCATCCTGGCTGCACAGAGCTGCCAGGGGCCGGCCGAAGAGAAGCCCCCTGTGCACACAGCCTGGCACCACTGGGTAAGAGAAGGGCCTGGGCAGCCCTCTTCCTCTCCTGAACTTCCTTCCTGCTGCAAAGGAGAAGAGAGCAATGAGCCGTGGAGGAGAAGTGCTTGGCCAGCTCTCCTTGAGCCACTCAGCACTGTTCCCCCACTGCTGAGCATGTGGGTGAAGAGTCACTTTAGAATGAGGGACACCAGAGTCTCAGCTCTCTCCCTCCACAGAGCCTGGGGGACGGACATGCCCTGCCAGAAGGTCAGCAGCAGGGACAGTGCTGCACGAGTGCTCGTCTCCCCAAGAAGGAGAGAAGGGTGTGCTGATCCTGTCTTCCCCAAACTCACCAGCCGAGTGGCCAAGTCCACTTGGGCTGCCGGAGGGGACGCCAGGTGATGGCTGCTGCTCTGCACTACCCTGCAAGAAACGCACTGTGCTCACCAAAGAGTCCTGCAGCAGAAAGGGCGGTCGACGAGCACCATGTGCCATGTGTGAAATCTGGGGACGGACAAGATTGCACCCTGGGAAATCCTGACCTTTGCCTGGTCCTCAAGGAGCTTCTCCAGGCTCCTGGTGTGCAGGGTCATGGCCTGGGCAAGGGCAAAAGAGCAGAGGGTGAGAAGCGCTGCACTGGCTGCTGAGCTGGAGTCATCTCTGGGGACAGAATGGAGACAGGGTGGACACTCACAGCATTGCGGCCCCTCAGCTCCTTCATCAGGAACCTGAAGGAGGGCAGCTGGGTGACATGGGCTCCCTCCACTCCTTCTGGCGGTCTGTGTGTGGGGAAGGGAAGGGGCAAAGAAAGAGTTGCGTGAGACCCAGGCCAGCTTGCCTCTCTCCTGCCAGCCCAGGCAGCACTTGCAAGCTGCAGTGAAGCAGCTGGGCACCACTCAGCAGCAGAGCGGAGAGCCGCGTTAGTGCCAAGACTGGGACTGGGCAGATGTTGGCTGGACACAGCTGGACTTACGCAAGGAGCGTGCGGAGCCAGAGCTGCTTCACTGCCCGGCAGCTGCAGAAAGAGGAGAAACAGCCTGAGTGCCGCTGCTCCCCAGCCTGTGGGCAGAGGCGGGCGCGAGCACAGCCCTGCCGTTTGGGGAGGACCAGAGAGGCAGGACAGAGCTCTGTGGGGCAGGACTCGTCCCTGCCATGGGATGTGGCACAGAGACTCACCAGAAGGTGACGATGCAGGAGCCGCAGGGCCAGACCAGGACGAGGGAGTTGGTGTTCTCGTCTTCCTCCTCCTCAGTGGCATCGCCGGCTGCCCCCTTCCCGCTGCCAAGCACCTGCAGCTGGCACAGGGCCAGGCAGAGCTGCAGGCGCGGGTCGCTGCCACGTCTGCAGAGAGGAGCAGCAGGGAGTGACCTGGCGGTGCCGAGCCCGCTGGTCCCCTCTGGTGTCTGCCTGCCATGGGCACGGCCATGGGCGCATCCAGGAGCAGGGTACCGGGGTCTGGGGCTGCTCCTGGGCTCTCCCTGCCCTGATGCCAGGGCCAGGGCTTGGGAGGAAATGCAGCTGGGGTCTGTGAGTCTTACTGGGGCTTGGCGATGACCAAGCTGCGGCTGAAGAGGAGGAGGTCCCTCTTCTTGGTCGCACGGCCCAGGGTCACTTGCACCTGCTGCCGGAGCAGTGGCTCTCCTAATGCCGAGATGGGCACGCAGCGCTGCTCGGGCTCAGGGTCGTCCCTGCAGGACAGATAGCATGTCAGGCATGAAAAAGCATCTGCTGCCCACGGGACCAGCTTTGCTGGGGTGTCCCCGAGCTGTGGGGGGACCCATACCGGGAACCGCGGCAGCAATTGACCTGACCCATCTCGACAAGTGCAGTAAAAAGCTGCCGTGGGATGTTCTTTCTAAATAGCGCCCAGTTGGCTCCAGAGAGGCTGCCAACAGGTGTCTCTGTGCCTTGCAGAGCTGCTGGAGAAGAGCTGGTCTCTCCAGCGTCTCCGTGTTGGCACAGAAGTGTTGCCGGGCCAACGCTGGGTCAACACAATGGACCATTCCAAGTGCTGGGGTTGGAGAGGGGTGCAATGGGGGCTCTCCCCGGCATGCTGCCCATGTCTTTCTCATCCTGGGGAGCTCAGCCCTGGGCACAGCACCACAGGCCTGGCATCACAGCGCTGAGCAGAGGGGAAGGGTCACCTCCCTCCAGCTGCTGGCCGTGCTTTGCCTTCTGCAGCCCAGTCCACCACTTTCCACTGCCTTGGGGCAAGGGCACCTTGCTGGCTCCTGGTCAACTTGCTGTCCGGCATGATGCTTGGACCTTCTGTGCCACGTTGCTTTCCAACAACTTTGCCAAACTGCTCTTGGTCACGAGTGTGTGTGGATGTGTCCCGGGATGCTTCGTGCCTGTACCGTTGCCATCCGCAGCTGGTCCCTCCCTATTTTTATGGGTGTCCCAGTACCACTGTATGTAGCCGTGTACTGAACGCATGATTTTCACATATGTGTTTGTGACTTTCAAAATTTTTTCTTATGGCATTGTGAGGAGAGGTTTAGTTAGCTAGTTAGTTAGTTGATTTCTGTTGTAGGTAGCTGTGTGCTGCATAGAGAAGGTCCATGGGATGTCATGTTGTGCTGGCATCATCAGCTAGTTGAAGGATCACCAAACTGTCCATGACATCGCTGGGACTTTGAAGGAGCGATATCCTTGAATCAATTCCCATTCACTCATTTACTTCTATGGCGTGGTAGGACCCCTGTGGTGTTTTCTTCTAAAGATTATGAGAATTTGTACCATCTGAGGCATTTACATTGTTCTTTTTGGGTGTTGTGCTGTCGCTTAGAGACTGAACAGAGGCTGCATTTCTCCAAGATTCTTCACATTTCCTTTTAAAGAATATGCAACTACACAGTCAATAGGAAGCTGGGATACTTTCTCTCAAATTAGACAAATATTGATAGAGATGACCTAATCTATCCTGTGTACATTCTTTCAAAAGTAGTCATGTTATGTTCTGACTCTCTTTGATTGCTTCTTACTCATTTGACGTGACATATGCGTGAGAGTCACATATCACTTTTGAGGTGCAGATCAAGTGGCCTGTGATCCAGCAAGCTGGAAGAAGCTGTGCTTCTGGAATTATTTTCACTGGCAAGGGTTATGGCAACTGCATTCGGTGACACGCTGCAAACACACCTCTTCCCAAGCTGTCAGCCAGCTGCAAGTGGTGGAGTTCAAACCCCTGTGCTGTGGCTACCAAGAGCAGAAACTTCCTTCCCAAGGCTCCTGTCACTGCACTTTTCCTGTTACCCAATTGCACGTGCTGCAAAAGGCGTGTACTGTGCTGCAAGAATTTCCTCTAAATATGTAGGTAAAGAAGTGGACATGTGAAGGCATTTGCTCCAGGTTGGAGCAAAGCAAGTTCCTGTCTTCCCCTATTAGGCAGAATGTGTGTATGGAGCTCCATCACACAGACAAGCTGTGAGCTTTTCCCTGTTGGACGGGACAGGTATTCTAGAATGACAGCACACTTTGTACATGTATGTAATATAATATAGAGAGATGGGCTTTATTATGGAACGAACATATGTAATAGAAAATCTTGCTTTAGTGAAAAATTGAGATTCTTCCTATTCAACTGGCTTGGTGCTCTTGAGAGCACACAAAGGCCTATCGTTGGCTTGGTGCTCTTGAATTTACTCCGGCGGTAAACTAGGACTGCACAATGAATGAGCTGCAGTCGGATATTTTGCGATGGGCACAACCTGTGGCTTTCAGCCTGTTCATTTCCCAGAGACTGTACCTCTGGAATTCAGGGGAACGCAGAAGGAACAGGTGCACCTTGGGATTTCCTGTTTGATAACTCATTTTAAAATGTCTCTTCACTTGAGCAGATGCCTTGTATTTTTTAGAAATGTCTTGTATTAATAGAATTTCTTAAATAAGAAGTGTTTATTTTCAATTAGCAAACATGATACACATCATTTATTAAAATGTCAAAACTTGTTTAGATAAGTACTTCACCTTGTGTTTCTTGAACCTTGCAAAATGGGAAGGTTAGGACATGAAATAGTGAAGGAGAAGGGAAAAAAAAAAAAACAGTAGTATCCCTTACACCTATAGTTGTTCTAACCAGACACTTTTTCTCAGCTAACTCTAATGGGATCTGAGCAATTTTTCAACATCCAGAGGTGCACTATAGCTGTGTAAATACAGAGGAGCTGAATACCAGCCTGGATGTCTCATGTTAGTTTGGTTTGCCTCAGCATCTCTGCCTTGCTCCTGAAGACAAGCGTTTACTACTCTATCGTATCTCTAAGCTGACCAGTGGTTTTCCCAAGCTAGATCTCCAGGATTCAGCTGGCACGTGCAATGGGAAAGAGGAAGCTTTTCTTTGAAGAAGAGCCTCATGGAGTGGGCTCTGGCTGTCCCTGCTCAGCTGGGACGGAGGTGCTTTGGGAACATCCAAGGAGTAATTCAAGTTCATGGAGAGACTATTCTCAAGAACTTGGGGCTGTCAACTTCGATGTGTCACCAGAAGGAAGGAAAACTCTTTTTTTCTAAAGTAATCACTTGCACTGACATGCCAAAACCATATTTCCGTCATGTTTCTCAGCTGGCTATGGAGTTTACTCATTCAAATGAACCTAAGGCTGTCTTGTGTCTGTCTGTCTTTATTTCTCTCTATCTTTCTCTGTCAGAAAGTTGAAGTGAGAGGTGCTTTCGGCTGGTGCCTCAAAGAGTGCCCAGTTGGCTGGAGGGAGGCTGCCAATGGGTGTCCCTGTGCTGGGTAGAGCTGCTGGACAAGAGCTTGGCTCTTCCCAGTGGCTCCGTGTTGGCACGGAAGCATTGCCGGGCCAATGCTGGGTCAACACAACAGAGCATTCCAAGCGCCGGGGTTGGGGGGGGTGCACTGGAGGCTCTCCCCAGCATATTGCCCATATCTCTCTAGTCCTGGGGAGTCCAGCCCTGGGCTCATCAGCACAGACCTGGCCTGACAGCATTGAGCAGAGGGGAAGGGTCACCTCCCTCCAGCTGCTGGCTGTGATTTATGTTGGAAAGAAGGAGAGGAGAGGAGAGGAGAGGAGAGGAGAGGAGAGGAGAGGAGAGGAGAGGAGAGGAGAGGAGAGGAGAGGAGAGGAGAGGAGAGGAGAGGAGAGGAGAGGAAAGGAAAGGAAAGGAAAGGAAAGGAAAGGAAAGGAAAGGAAAGGAAAGGAAAGGAAAGGAGAGGAAAGGAGAGGAAAGGAGAGGAAAGGAGAGGAAAGGAGAGGAAAGGAGAGGAAAGGAGAGGAAAGGAGAGGAAAGGAGAGGAAAGGGAAGGAAAGGAAGGGAAAGGGAAGGAAAGGGAAGGAAAGGAAAGGAAAGGGAAGGAAAGGGAAGGAAAGGGAAGGAAAGGGAAGGAAAAGAAAGGGAAGGGAAGGGAAGGGAAGGGAAGGAAGGGAAGGAAAGGAAAGGAAAGGAAAGGAAAGGAAAGGAAAGGGAGGGAAAGGAAGGGAAAGGAAGGGAAAGGGAAAGGAAAGGAAAGGGAGGGAAAGGAAAGGAAAGGAAAGGAAAGGAAAGGAAAGGAAAGGAAAGGAAAGGAAAGGAAAGGAAAGGAAAGGAAAGGAAAGGAAAGGAAAGGAAAGGAAGGGAAAGGAAAGGAAGGGAAGGGAAGGGAAGGGAAGGGAAGGGAAGGGAAGGGAAGGGAAGGGAAGGGAAGGGAAGGGAAGGGAAGGGAAGGGAAAGGAAGGGAAGGGAAGGGAAGGGAAAGGGAAGGGAAAGGGAAGAACAGAAAGGGAAGGAAAAAGTGAAGGGAAGGGAAAAAAGGAAAGGAAAGGAAAGGAAAGGAAAGGAAAGGAAAGGAAAGGAAAGGAAAGGAAAGGAAAGGAA
Organism: Patagioenas fasciata; assembly: GCF_037038585.1. Classification (NCBI taxonomy): domain Eukaryota; kingdom Metazoa; phylum Chordata; class Aves; order Columbiformes; family Columbidae; genus Patagioenas; species Patagioenas fasciata. Next base: position 27,816,833 of record NC_092520.1, read on the forward strand.
AGGAAAGGAAAGGAAAGGAAAGGAAAGGAAAGGAAAGGAAAGGAAGGGAAAGGGAAGGGAAAGGGAAGGGAAAGGGAAGTAAAGGAAAAGAAAGGAAAGGAAGGGAAAGGAAGGGAAGGGAAAGGAAGGGAAGGGAAGGAAAGGAAAGGAGAGGAAAGGAAAGGAAAGGAAAGGAAAGGAAAGGAGAGGAAAGGAGAGGAAAGGAGAGGAAAGGAGAGGAAAGGAGAGGAAAGGGAAGGAAAGGGAAGGAAAGGAAAGGAAAGGGAAGGAAAGGGAAGGAAAGGAAAGGAAAGGGAAGGAAAAGAAAGGGAAGGGAAGGGAAGGGAAGGGAAGGAAAGGAAAGGAAGGGAAGGGAAGGGAAGGGAAGGGAAGGGAAGGGAAGGGAAGGGAAGGGAAGGGAAGGGAAGGGAAGGGAAGGGAAAGGGAAGAACGGAAAGGGAAGGAAAAAGTGAAGGGAAGGGAAAAAAGGAAAGGAAAGGAAAGGAAAGGAAAGGAAAGGAAAGGAAAGGAAAGGAAAGGAAAGGAAAGGAAAGGAAAGGAAAGGAAAGGAAAGGAAAGGAAAGGAAAGGAAAGGAAAGGAAAGGAAAGGAAAGGAAAGGAAAGGAAAGGGAGGGAAAGGAAGGGAAAGGGAGGGAAGGGAAAGGAAAGGAAAGGAAAGGAAAGGAAAGGAAAGGAAAGGAAAGGAAAGGAAAGGAAAGGAAAGGAAAGGAAAGGAAAGGAAAGGAAAGGAAAGGAAAGGAAAGGAAAGGAAAGGAAAGGAAAGGAAAGGAAGGGAAAGGAAAGGAAGGGAAAGGAAAGGAAGGGAAGGGAAGGGAAGGGAAGGGAAGGGAAGGGAAGGGAAGGGAAGGGAAGGGAAGGGAAGGGAAGGGAAGGGAAGGGAAGGGAAGGGAAGGGAAGGGAAAGGGAAGAACGGAAAGGGAAGGAAAAAGTGAAGGGAAGGGAAAAAAGGAAAGGAAAGGAAAGGAAAGGAAAGGAAAGGAAAGGAAAGGAAAGGAAAGGAAAGGAAAGGAAAGGAAAGGAAAGGAAAGGAAAGGAAAGGAAAGGAAAGGAAAGGAAAGGAAAGGAAAGGAAAGGAAAGGAAAGGAAAGGAAAGGAAAGGAAGGGAAAGGAAGGGAAAGGAAAGGAAAGGAAGGGAAGGGAAGGGAAGGGAAGGGAAGGGAAGGGAAGGGAAATGGAAGGGAAAGGGAAGGAAAGGGAAGAACGGAAAGGGAAGGAAAAAGTGAAGGGAAGGGAAAAAAGGAAAGGAAAGGAAAGGAAAGGAAAGGAAAGGAAAGGAAAGGAAAGGAAAGGAAAGGAAAGGAAAGGAAAGGAAAGGGAAAGCGAAGTAAAGGAAGGGAAAGGAAAGGAAGGGAAAGGAAGGGAAGGGAAAGGAAGGGAAGGGAAGGAAAGGAAAGGAGAGGAAAGGAAAGGGAAGAAAAGGAAAGGAAAGGAAAGGAAAGGAAAGGAAAGGAAAGGAAAGGAAAGGAAAGGAAAGGAAAGGAAAGGAAAGGAAAGGAAAGGAAAGGAAGGGAAAGGAAAGGAAAGGAAAGGAAAGGAAAGGAAAGGAAAGGAAAGGAAAGGAAAGGAAAGGAAAGGAAAGGAAAGGAAAGGAAAGGAAAGGAAAGGAAAGGAAAGGAAAGGAAGGGAAGGGAAGGGAAGGGAAGGGAAGGGAAGGGAAATGGAAGGGAAAGGGAAGGAAAGGGAAGAACGGAAAGGGAAGGAAAAAGTGAAGGGAAGGGAAAAAAGGAAAGGAAAGGAAAGGAAAGGAAAGGAAAGGAAAGGAAAGGAAAGGAAAGGAAAGGAAAGGAAAGGAAAGGAAAGGAAAGGAAAGGAAAGGAAAGGAAAGGGAAAGGGAAGGGAAAGGGAAGTAAAGGAAGGGAAAGGAAAGGAAGGGAAAGGAAGGGAAGGGAAAGGAAGGGAAGGGAAGGAAAGGAAAGGAGAGGAAAGGAAAGGAGAGGAAAGGAAAGGAAAGGAAAGGAAAGGAAAGGAAAGGAAAGGAAAGGAAAGGAAAGGAAAGGAAAAAGGAAAGGAAAAAGGAAAGGAAAGGAAGAAGGGCGAAAGGAAGGAAGGGCGGAAGGAAGGAAGGGCGGAAGGAAGGGCGGAAGGGCGGAAGGAAGGGCGGAAGGAAGGGCGGAAGGAAGGAAGGAAGGAAGGAAGGAAGGAAGGAAGGAAGGACAAAAGATAGTGAACAGCACTTTCTGTAAGCCCTCTAGGAGCAGTGGTAGGCAAGAATTTCCAAGACTGAAATACCTCCTTCTCTTGTAATATTGATTTGAAAAGGTCTATGTGTGAAGAAGGAAATACTGGATGGCTCAAGAGTGAGACAGGGAAGCCCACACCTCTTTTGTTTTAGCGTCTGCCACTGGCAGTTTACAAGGGTTTCAGTACAGCGTTGAACCAAGCTTTGCCAACTCCTCCTTCCCATCAGTCCTTGGCAAGCACTGTGCTTCAAAGCAAAGCATCACCAGTCACTGCTGCAAGATAATGGAAACATTACAGTCAGGACCCAGGCACAAGTCTGGACCTTCTTGTCACTCCACAGCTGAACAGAAGGCTAATGGGAAGGTAGAGGAGATGAAAGGATGATCACACCTGTGTCTAGACAGGGTCTCTGTTCCCCAGTAGCCTGTGTGTGCAGACATTGAGAGCTGCCCTGCTGAGCAAACCAAGACCTGGAAGGGACTTGAAGTGAGGAAGTTCCCAGGTGCCCATTTAAGAAGACAAGTCTACTTGGTCTAACTCTGATAATAATTGTATCTGGGAATACGGAGGAGACTGCGTGGATGTAGCATGAGCACAGCTTTTGGTGTTTGTGGGATCAAGTGTGAACAGATGAGAAGAGTTCAGTCTGAAGAGATCGACAACGATCATATAGTCCGACATGCCTGACAACTTCAGGGCTGACGAACAGGTCAGGTGTATTCTTAAGGGCATGGTCTAAATGTCTCTTAAACTATGAGAGGCATGAGGCATTAACCACCTCTCTAGGAAGTCTCTTCCAGTGTTTGTCCACTCTCCGGTTAAAGCAATGCTTCCTAAGATGTAGTCTGAATCAATTCTGGTCTCTCTGCAAGTTTTCTTGTCCCTCCAGAGAGTCAACAGCACCTCTCAGTTTGGCATCGTCTGCAAACTTCCTAATGGTGCATTCAACTCCTGCATCCAGGTCATCGATTAAAAATATGGAACAGAACTGGGCCTAGGATTGAGCCTTTTTCTTGTCTTCATCCCCATTTGACCATCTTTATAAACTATAAAACTGATCCTTCCCTTTGATATCCACTCAAAATTAACACACTTCAAAAAGACTTTTGTGTTGTCTGACAGAACACTGGCCAGTTTCATCTCTAGTTGAGCTTTGGACTTTTGTGATTTCTCCCTCCATAGATGACCCACAGCTGTGTAGTCTTCCTGTAAAACCTGACCTTGCTGCTAGAGATCACACCATTTCTTTTCCCAGCTGAGTTCAAAGAGGAGTTCCCTGCCCAGTAGAGCTTGTTCGCCACTTGCTTGGCATCCAGCACAAGAGGATTGCTTGCTCCTGACCATTTCAAAGGTGGTTCTTTGAAAATGACCATCTTTCATGGACCTCTGTGTCCTCAAAAGTAGTTTTGTCCAAGGGGACACTGCCAAGTAGCTCCCTTTGTAGCTTCAAATTTACTTTCCTGATATGCAAGGTAGCAGTTCAGCTGACCTTTCTTCTCATAGAACCAGAAGTTTTCATCTCAACCTCTTGGTGATCACTGTGCCCCAGACAGCTTCCTACCATGTTAGGGCCCGTTCCTGGAAGCCCCAAACCAGAGACGTTGTTTGATATTGCCCACAGTGAGATTAGGACACAAACAAGGTCAGATGGCCACTTAACTGGGGAACTTTATTGAAAGTTGGTAGAGAAAGTAGCAATAGGACACGGGGGAATTGAGAAGATCGGGAAAGCAAGAAACTCGGCGTGGAGAGGGGACAGGCTGGTGAGAGGAAAGTTAGCACCATGGACGCAGGGTCCAATGGGCTGCTCTAGCAGGTGGGTGTGTGTGTCCCAGGAGGGCAACCCCTCACGTCCCTGGGCCATGTGCACATGGTGCCGGTCCATGCTGGGGGTCTCCAGGGGCCATAGCATGCCTGTCGTGCGGTCCTTTTATAATGTTTGGTTCGCCACTTTTGGCAGGTGCCCCCCGCCCCTTGGTCCTGGCGTGCCGGTCCCCTGCCACTTCAGTCGTGCTTTGGAGGTGGCAGATGATTTGTCCTTGGCCACACAAGTGTCTCATTGGCTGTCAACAGGCAGAGTCCCTGAGGACCAGGCAAAGTTCTCATATCTGGGCAAGCTCGAAGGCTCCCGTGGTTTATCGCTCGGGGTGCTCCTGGGGGATGATGTCATTGCTTGTGGCATGGCAGGAGCAAATGAATTTTGAGACAGCTTTAAAATATGGTCCCTAACACACCATCAGGTCACTTACCAGTCCCTTATTCACAAATGAAGAGTCTAGGAGGACACCTTTCCTAGTTGGTTGGCTAAGTACTTGTGAAAAGAAATGATCTGTCACAAAATCCCGGAACTGTCCAGCCTTTGTTGTGCACATTTTCTGCATTTACTGTTCTATTGTATAGTTTTAAGAAAATAATATAGAAAAGCCTGGATTCTCATTTGGGATAAACTAGCACAGATCCCTTGAGATCACAATTCCACCACCTTCAGTTATGCAACACCTACATGACAGCCCACAGCTTCCTCGTCCACCAGGCGCAGGCAGGACAACACTTTTGGCCCAAACCTAAAATGATCAGCGAGATATACCTGCTGCTGTCTTGAAAATGCACTCTATTTATGCAAGCAGCGTCTAGGAAGAAGTGGTTACATGGGACCTTGTCCATCAGACAGCAGATGTGACAGTGGTGACCAAGCTGAGGGAAGCACACCTTGAGAGCCAGTTCTCTGTTTCTTGGGAATGGAAAGGGCAGCCAATTTCCTGGCTTACCACACAAGTCTGGGAATGCTCACAGCTTTTCTTAACTGCTCTGGTTGCTTTAACTCTCCTTCCTCAGCCCTGTACATTAAAATGCTTCCCTTTCAAATAGGTTGTTAGATGGAGAAATACATTAAAGGATTCCCACACTCACGATCTGCATCTTTACAAATTGTACCAATATTTATGAATAGGACAGTACAGCATTCCCAGCTGACCTGTCACACACAGAAGTTGACAGCACTGAAATTTTTGAGAATAATCTCTCCAAGAACTTGAATGTCTCCCTGGATGTTCCTAAAGCATCTCAGTCCCAGGTGAGCAGGGACAGCCAGAGCCCACTCCATGAGGCTCTTCTTCAAAGAAAAACTTGATTTTTCCCACTGTGTGTGTCAGCTGAATCCTGGAGATCTAGTTTGGGAACACCACTAGTGATCTTTTGGGGTACCATAGAGTAGTAAACGCTTGTCTTCAGGAGCAAGGCAGAGATGCTGAGTCAACCCATCCCCACATGAGACACCCAATTTGGGATTCAGCTCCTCTGGATTACTGCAGCTATAGTGAATCTCTGGATGTTAAAAAATGACTCAGATACCATTAGAGTTAGCTGAGTAAAATGCTGTCCAGTTAAAGCAAATTGCATGTGTAAGGGACTCTTCCTTTTTTTTTTCTTTTCTTTTCTTTTCTTTTCTTTTATTTTTACTGTTTCATGTACTAACCTTATCCATTCTGCAAGGTTCAAGAAAAACAATGCAAAGTACTTATTCAAATATTTTAATAAACCATGTTTTTTATGTTGGTTAATTGCAAATAAACACTTGTTGTTTAAGAAATTTTATTAATACAGGACATTTCTAAAAAATACAAGGCATCTGCTCAAGTGAAGAAATACTTTAAAATGGGTTATCACACAGTAAATTCAAGACTGCACCTGTTCCTCCTGCCTTAGCTTTAATACCAGAGGGACAGTCCCTGAAAAATGAATAGGCTGAAAGCAACAGGTTGTGTCCATCGCAAAATACCTGACTGCAGCTGCTTCATCGTGCAGTACTAGTAACTTCAAGAGCATCAAGCAAACTATAGTTTTTTGTGTGCTCTCAAGAGCTCCAAGCCAGTTGAACAGGAAGAATGTCACTTTTTCACTTAAACAGCCTTTTCTATTACATATGTTCGTTCCATAATAAAGCCCGTCTCTCTATATTACATCACATACATGCACAAAGTATATTGTCAATCTAGAATACCTGTCCCGTCCAACAGGGAAAAGCTCACAGCTTGTCTGTGTGACAGAGTTCCATACACACATTCTGTCTAATACAGGAAGACGGGCACCAAGGAGCAGCATTTCAGTTTTTATATATGCAAGCCAATCCATATGCATTTGTGTTAATGCAGTGTAGAAAACACGTTAGTATTTGCTACCGGTTTTCTCCAATCTGGAGGAAATGCCTTCATGTATCCACTTCATTATCAACATACTTAGAGGAAATTCTTGCAGCTCAACGTGTTCTTGCAGCTCAACACGCGCCTTTTGCAGCACGTGCAACTGGGTAACAGGAAAAGTGCAGTGACAGGAGCCTTGGGAAGGAAGTTTCTGCTCTTGGTAGCCACGGCACAGGGCTTTGGAATCCAGCACTTGCAGCTGACTGACAGCTTGGGAAGAGGTGTGTTTGCAGCGTGTCACCGAATGCAGTTGTCATAACCCTTGCCAGTGACAGTGAACATAAATCCAGAAGCACGGCTTCTTCCAGCTTGCTGGCTCACAGGCCGCTTGATCTGCACCTCAAAAGTGCTATGTGGCTCTCAAGCATATGTCATGTCAAATGAGCAAGAAGCAATTAAAGAGAGAGCATAACAGGAGTTCTTTTGAAAGAATATACACAGGATAGATTAGGTTGTCTGAATCAATACTTTTCAATACAGTAACTTGTCGACATTAGATAGATTGGAAGCTGCAGACAGTGTAGTTACGTATTGTTGAAAAGGAAACGTGAAGCATCTTGGAGAAATGCAGCTTCTGTTCAGTCTCTAAGTGACACCGCAACAGCCATAAAGAACACTGGAAATGCCTCAGATGGTATAAGTTTTGAAAATCTTTGGAAGAAAACGCCACAGGGGTCCTACCACGCCATAGAAGAAAATGAGTGAAAGGGAGTTGATTCATGGATATCAGTCCTCCAAAGTTCCAGCGATGTTATGGACGGTTCGATGATCCTTCAACTAATTGATGAGTGACAGCACAACGTGACATCCCATGGACGTTGTCTATGCAGTACACAGCTACCTACAGTAGAAACTAACTAACTAACTAACTAACTAACTAACTAACTAACTGACTGACTGACTAAAAAACTGTCTCAACCTCTTGGTAGAAAACCAGCTAACTACAATGAAAACTAACTAACCAAGTAACTAATTAACCAACTAGCTAATGAACACATTAACTATCTAACTATCTAACACACTAACTATACATTAATGTTCTGGAACGGGAACGAAATCCAGTCTGAGACATTTCTTTCGCCATCTCTTCAGACTGCCTGGGGAAAAACAGGGGAAAAGACAGGGGAAAATACAGGCATTAGTGACAAGGCTGAGAGGAGAACCAGCAGCATGTGCTTTCACGTGAAATTCAATACCCATTCCTAGTTCTCCTCTGCAGGACTCCTGAGAGCTGGTGTTAGGGTTTGATGTTACTATATTAATGATTAAGATTGTGGAAGTTTGGGGAGGTTTCCATGAACACAAGGGCTTTTGACCTAAGAGCTGTACTAATCTCTGCCTCAATGGCCAGACCAGGGTACAGCTGCAATAAGAATTTTCCTCCTGCCAGACACCTTATCCCAAGGGCAGGTGCCTACTGCCTCTATGGGACCCTCTCTGGGCGGCTCACAAGCCTTTCCTGTACTAAGAGCAGTGTTACAATGCAAAAGATGGTCAGCAGGCTCTGCACTCTGGCAGAGCTCCAGCTGGTGGATGAATTTGCTTGTGTCTGTGGCAGCAGTCCCGTGTTCTGAGGGTGAAAGCTTTTGTTCTCACCCGGGTTTTGTACCTCACATAAATCTGAAGTTTCGGTGTCTGCCTCTGGCGCTGGCAACTCTTCGGCCGACGCTCTGGCAAGCCCAGCCTGCTCCTCCTCCTCCTCAAAGAGCTCCCCATAGTGCTCAATGAGGAGCTGCACCAGCCCTGTCACCTGCAAACAGAAAACCATCGGTTTCTGCCCCGGTGGCCAAAATCAGGCCCAAGGGCCTCTCACACTCCCCACCCTGGCTTCTGCACAGAAGCTGCAGCTGTGGGGCTGCTCTTGCCAGCAGCTCCCCAGGCAGTGTTTGCTGAACTGAGGAGGCAGCCTGGAACCTCTGAACAGCAAAGCTCATCTGGGCCCTGGAGGCTGTAGCTGGCTGGTAAATGCAACGTACCTTCATCACCTCCACCAGGACATCCACGGGGAGCATGTCCTCCTCGGGTGGGCTGAGGAGGACTGTCCCCAGACAGACAGCCAGTTTCCTGGCTGTCATCCTGGTGGTGGTGGCATTGGTGGAGATGGCGTGGAGGAGGCTGAGCAAGTCTTTGAGGAGGAGGAGGTTGGCCTTGGGCAACTTGCTGGCCACCCTGAGGAAAGAGGACCAAATATTGAGAAAGGAGATGTTGTCAAGGCAGGTGTCCCAGGCTGATCTCAGCCAAGCCCAGGTGAGAGAAGGCTCCCCGGCCATGGCTGGATAAAAGCAGAATGTGTGCCCTGGCTGAGATGCAGCCATCTCCTTCTGGCAAGAGTCTTTTGTGGAGCAATTCCATTGCCTGTGGGAAAGTGCTCCAAGGAGAGAAATTCTTTTCTGTGCCTCTTTCCCCCAATACCTGACCCCACAGTAGCAGGAGAAGCAAGAGGTGGCAGGCCGAAAAGACAGCTTTTTCAGAGAGGGTGTGGCTTTGCAGAAAAGTGCCTGGCTCTGGCAGTGCCTGTGAAGCAGATGGGCTGCTGTCCAGACTTACTCTTTGAGCCCAGCCATCCTCTCCTGCCTGCTGGTCTTCAGCACGGCGCTCATCCACTCCTCATAGAGCTCAACCTGGAGGAGCTGGGAGGGGATCTTGCGCAGGAAGTCCTGCAATGGCAAAGGCTGCGTGTGAGACTGTGAGCAGTGCCGCCAGGAGCACAGGCAGCAAGGCCAGCCCTCTGTCTGAGCAGCCGCTCCAGCCAGGAGCTGCTGGGCTCCAGGTCAGCAGGCTTCACCTGTAGGATGACGGCCAGGAGGTGCAGCGGCTGGCTTTCCAGGTGGACCTCTGCGCCGCTGTCCAGGGCCTCCCGGAGCTCCTGGGTGGCCCGCTCGCTGGCCGTCACCAAAAAGATCCCCTCCGTGGATGGTCCGTGCTGGTGCAGGAGAGCCAGCAGGTCCTGCAGGGGACAGAAGAGATCATTACTGGTCTAGAGACAGTCCCTGGGATTACTGAATCTTCCTCAGGGGTAGGATGGAGCATGGACGGGTGTGCAGCTGTCACAGGGGCAGGAAAGCGATGTCTGGAGGTGGGTGATGTGTGGAGGAGTCAGCCTTGTCCCCAAGACCCATCTGGGCTCTCTGTGATGGGGATACCACCTCTCCACAGGAGCCCATGAAATGGAGACCAGGTGGCCAGACTTGCTTACCTGGATGGGCTGGGGCAGCGCGCCGTCCTGGCTGCACAGAGCTGCCAGGGGCCGGCCGAAGAGAAGCCCCCTGTGGACACAGCCTGGTGTTCCTTGGTGGGAAAAGGGCCTGGGAAGCCCCCACCTCCTCCTGCATGTCCTGTCTGTTGCAAAGGAGAAGAGAGCAGAGAGCCGTGGAGGACAAATACCAGGCCAGCTCTCTTTGAGCCCCTCAGCACTGTTCCCCCACCGCTGAGTATGTGGGTGAAGAGTCATTTGTGAATGAGGGACCCCAGAGTCTCAGTGCTCTTCCTCCACAGAGCCTGGGGGACGGACATGCCCTGCCGGAAGGGCAGCCGCAGCCGCAGCGCAGCACGAGTGCACATCTGCCAAAGGAGGAGAGCAGGGTCGTCCTGCCCCTGTTTTCCCCAAACTCACCAGCCGAGTGGCCAAGTCCACTTGGGCTGCCAGAGGGGACACCAGGTGGTGGCCGCTCCTCTGCACCACCCTACAAGAAACGCACTGTGCTCACCAAACAGTCCTGCAGCAGAAATGGTGCTCGACGAGCTGCACCAGCCCTTTGCCAGGTTTGAAATCTGAGGATAGCTTAGATTGAACCTCGAGTAATCCTGACCTTTGCCTGGTCCTTGAGGAGCTGTTCCAGGCTCCTGGTGTGCAGGGTCATGGCCTGGGCAAGGGCAAAAGAGCAGAGGATGAGAAGCGCTGCACCGGCTGCTGAGCTGGAGTCATCTCTGGGGACAGAATGGAGACAGGGTGGACACTCACAGCATTGCGGCCCCTCAGCTCCTTCATCAGCAGCCTGAAGGAGGGCAGCTGGGTGACATGGGCTCCCTCCACTCCTTCTGGTGGTCTGTGTGTGGGGAAGGAAAGGGGCAAAGAAAGAGCTGTGTGAGACCCAGGCCAACTCGGCAGCAGAGCGGAGAGCCGTGTTAGTGCGGAGGCTGGGGCTGGGCAGATGTTGGCTGGACACAGCTGGACTTACGCAAGGAGCGTGCGGAGCCAGAGCTGCTTCACTGCCCGGCAGCTGCAGAAAGAGAGGAGAAACAGCCTGAGTGCCGCTGCTCCCCCGCCTGTGGGCAGAGGTGGGCGCAGGCACAGCCCTGCTCTATGGTGATGATCACAGAGGCAGGACAGAGCTCTGTAAGGCAGGACTTGTCCCTGCCATGGGATGTGGCACAGAGACTCACCAGAAGGTGACGATGCAGGAGCCGCAGGGCCAGACCAGGACGAGGGAGTTGGTGTTCTCGCCTTCTTCCTCCTCAGCGGCATCGCCGGCTGCCCCCTTCCCTCTGCCCAGCACCTGCAGCTGGCACAGGGCCAGGCAGAGCTGCAGGCGCGGGTCGCTGCCACGTCTGCAGAGAGGAGCGGCAGGGAGTGACCTGGTGGTGCCGAGCCCGCTGGTCCCCTCTGGCGTCTGCCTGCCACGGGCATGACCATGGGTGCATCCAGCAGCAGGGTGCCGGGGTCTGGGGCTGTTCCTGGGCTCTCCCTGCCCTGGTGCCAGGGCCAGGGCTTGGGAGGAAATGCAGCTGGGGTCTGTGAGTCTTACTGGGGCTTGGCGATGACCAAGCTGCGGCTGAAGAGGAGGAGGTCCCTCTTCTTGGTCGCACAGCCCAGGGTCACCTGCACCTGCTGCCGGAGCAGTGGCTCTCCTAATGCCGAGATGGACGTGCAGCGCTGCGCGGGCTCAGGGTCGTCCCTGCAGAACAGATGGCATCGGGGGTGAAAAAAGTGTCTGATGCTCATGCTACAGGCTGTGCCGAGGTGCCCCCGAGCTGTGTAGGGAGCCTACCTGGAGCCGCAGTAGCAGTTGACTTGGCCCATCTCGACAAGTACAGCAGAAAGCTGAATGAGAGGTGCTTTCGGTTGGTGCCTCAAAGAGTGCCCAGTTGGCTGGAGGGAGGCTGCCAACGGGCGTCCCTGTGCTGGGTAGAGCTGCTGGACCAGAGCTTGGCTCTCCCCAGTGGCTCCGTGTTGGCACAGAAGCGTTGCCGGGCCAACGCTGGGTCAACACAACAGACCATTCCAAGCGCCAGGGTTGAGGGGGGGTGCACTGAGGACTCTCCCAGCATGCTGCCCATGTCTTTCTCATCCTGGGGAGCCCAGCCCTGGGCACAGCACCGCAGGCCTGGCCTGACAGCGCTGAGCAGAGGACAAGGGTCACCTTCCTCCAGCTGCTGGTCGTGCTTTGCCTTCTGCAGCCCAGGCCACCACTTTCCACTGCCTTGGGGAAGGGCTCCTTGCTGGCTCCTGGTCAACTTGCTGTCCAACAGCATGCCAGGACCCTTTGCGCCATGTTGCTTTGTCAAGCTGCTCTTGGTCACAAGTGTGTGTGGATGTGCCCCGGGATGCTTCGTGCCTGTACCGTTGCCATCTGCAGTCGGTCCCACCCTCTTTTTGTGGGTGTCCAGGTGCCACTGTTCTGAGGGTGAGGAGGGCATGTTTCCTCCAGGCAAAGCAGTGTTTCAAGTGGGACGGATCTCGTCATGGGACAGGGAGAAAGAGGATGCAACCTGTTGACAGAGTTCAGAGACGGAGTTTCCCTACCTCCAGCTTTTTAATGCCAACTTTCTTCTTCTTCACATTATGTGCAGGTGGAATGTTGTGATGGTGGTCTCATGGAATAAGGGAGCCCAGATTTTCTTCTGTGCAGTGGCACAGAAAATTTGTCAGTACCCAAGTTTGTGATCAAGCCCAAGTTGTGAAGAATGGAGAGCGGGTAAAGTCCATAAAGCAGAGCAGATCAGAATAGGGCAGCCCCGGGGCTTGCAGACATGTCCTGCCCTCTTTCCAGTCTTCTTGGGGTGGTTTACATGGTTGACAGAGAGAAGACAGCTGCCTTGTGCCTGCTCTAGCCCATCCTGTGGTCTCTTTGGCTTCAGAACTATTTAGGAGAGAAAGGAGAAGCAAAAAACTGAACCCCAAGCTGGTTTGTGATCCTGTCTTGGCTTTTTGTTGGAAAGAAACAGGAAAGGAAAGGGAAGTCAAGGCAAGGCAAGGGATAGACAACGACCATCTAGTCCAGCCTGCCTAACTACTTCAGGGCTGACCAACAGGTCAGGTCTGTTTTTAAGGGCACTGTCCATATGCCTCTCAAACACTGAGAGGCATGAGGCATCAACCAGCTCTCTAGGAAGCCTGTTTCGGTGTTTGTCCACTTTCCAGTGAAAGCAATGGTTCTGAAGATCTAGTCTGAAGCAATTCTGATCTCCCTGCAAGGTCTAACCTCTTGCTCCAGCCCTTTATCTGTAAACATTTAAATTGAGAACTGTTAATAAAAGAGAGCTCAGCTCTGCCTGGCTCTGCTCTCGCTGCTCCTGTGCCTGTGCGTCTCTTTCTACATCCCGGTGTGCGCCGTTTCTAGTCGCCACAACCCACCCAATTCATCAGACCCTCCTTGTGAGGATGACATCCAGCAGTGCTCCTGTTCTGGTCAGCTCCTCCACCATTTGCATCAGAAAGTCATCCTCAAGGCACTGGAGGAACCTCCTAGACCGTGGCTGGCTGGCAGAGTAGTCCTTCCAGCAAACATCAGGGAAGTTAAAATACTCCCCCGAATGCCAGGGCTTGTGACTGTGAGGCTGCTCTCAGCTGTCTGTAGAGGTCTCATCAACTTCCTCACCCTGATCTGGTGGCCTGTAATAGACACACACAACAGTATCACCCCTGCCAGCCTGCCCCTTGATTCTCACCCACGGACTCTCATCTCGCTCCTCATCCGTACTCAATACCTTGTAGTTGCTCTCTCACCTAAAGAGCAACTCCACCACCACCTCGCCTGGCTGGCCCGTCTTTCCTGAAAAGGACATAGCCATCCATGACCACATGCCAGTCATGTGAGCTGTCTCACCGTGTCTCTGTAATTGCCACCAGATCATAATCTCCTGACTGAACACAGGTTTCTAACTCCTCCCGCTTATTCCCCATGCTGCGTGCATTGGTGTACAGGTGTTTCAGGGAACGAGCTGAGCACACCGATTTCACCCTAGGGGTATGGGAGGCCGCCCGGTCTTCATCCATTCTAGAGTGCTGCCCCACGGATGCAAGCCCAGGTACAACCCCATCCCCCTTCAAATCTAGTTTAAAGCTCTCCAAATGAGCCCTGCTAATTCCTGTCCCAGTATCCTTTTGCCCCTGTGAGATGAACCTTTCCCACACATCACTGTCTGCACTGGTGTCTTATAAAACCAGCCACTATGAAAGAATCCAAAGCCCTGCCCGGAGCACCAATCTTGTAGCTAATCATTTATGTACTATTCTGTCCCACATCAACACCCAAAAATGGGAGGAGGGAAGAGAAAAATCACTTGTTGCCCTGACGCTTTCACCATCCATCCCAATGCCTTGAAACCTTTCTTCATTCCCCTCCAACTGCAGGATGCAGCTTCCTCCCCACCTGTCTGGAAGATCAGCAGTGGGTAGTAGTCTATTGGGTGCACCAGGCTGGGGAGTGCTCGGGTGATATCTCTGATCTGACTCCGGGTAGACTACATATTTCCCTATGATGAGGGTCAACTCTGCATATTGGACTCTCTGTCTCTATCAGAAGCGAATTGCCTATTGCAATTGCCATTCTTTTTTCTTATCAGAGGCAGTCTTGAGGTGTGGAGTCAAACCCCTCTTTCTATGTGACATTGTATATGGGCCTTGCACCACATTATTGCCTACCTCTTCTACAAGATCCTGGCCCTCAAACTTATTACGGAGGGGCACCTGGGGAAGCAAAGAAGGTAGGCAGGGGGGTTGCCCGCAGCTCCAAACTAGGAGTCGCTTCCAAACCTCATAATCTTTTAGGTCCCCTACCTCTGCCTGACAGCGACAGGGCAGGGGCTGTCTCGGGTCTCCCCGCTCTGCCTCACGGAGCAGGGGGTCCATCAGCTTTTGGGGGGTAGCCCCCTGGAGCCTCTCTGACTGGCATGCTAGGGAGTAACTCCACCAGTCGATCTCCTTCCCACACTCCCTGATGGACCTCAGTGTCTCGACTTCCTCCTTAAGGTTCGTGACCATGCTGAGCAGATCTTGCAGCTGCTCACTCCTCGTGCGGGTGGAATGCTGCCTCCCTCCCCCGGCAGCAGCAGCAGGCTCTGGCACTCCCTGCAGCCAGAGACCTGAACAGCCACGGTTCGGGACAGGTGCTCTGTCCCTGCCCAGCACTCGGGAAAAGAAATGATCTTTCACAAAATTCAGGAATTGCCCAGCCTTTACAGGTCCCTGCAGGGACAGTACAGCATTCCCAGCTGACCCGTCACACACAGAAGTTGACAGTACCCAAGATTTTGAGAATAATCTGTCCAAGAACTTGAATTTCTCCCTGGATGTTCCCAAAGCACCTCTGTCCCAGCTGAGCAGGGACAGCCAGAGCCCACTCCATGAGGCTCTTCTTCAAAGAAAAACTTGCTTTTTCCCATTGCGTGTGTCAGCTGAATCCTGGAGATCTAGTTTGGGAACACCACTAGTGATCTTTGGGGTACGATATGGTAGTAAACGCTTGTCTTCAGGAGCAAGGCAGAGATGCTGAGTCAACCCATCCCCACATGAGACACCCAATTTGGGATTCAGCTCACCTGGATTATAGCAGCTATAGTGAACCTCTGGATGTTGAAAAATCACTCAGATCCCATTGGAGTTAGCTGAGTAAAATGCTGTCCAGTTAAAGCAAGTATTAGGTGTAAGGGCCCCTTTTTTATTATTTATATTTTTTAATTAATTTTTTCTTAAATTTATTTCCTTTTTTAGTTTTTTTCTTACTGTTTCCTGTTCTATCCTTCTCCGTTTTGAAAGGTTCATGTAACACAACACATAGTAGTTATTTAAACAAGGTTCAGACATTTTAATAAACAATGCTTGTCACGTTTGTTAATGGCAAATATACATGTATTCTTTAAGAAATTCTATTAATAGAAGACATTTCTAAATAATGCAAGGCATCTGCTCAATTGAAGTGACATTTTAAAGTGAGTTATCAAACAGTAAATACAATGTTGCACCTGTTCCTCCTGCTTTCCCTTAAATATCAGAGGGACGGTCTCTGGAAAATGAACAGGCTGAAAGCAAAATGTTGTGCCCAAAATACGTGACTGCAGCTCATTCATTGTGCAGTCCTAGTTTACCGCTGGAGTAATTTCAAGAGCACCAAGCCAACGATAGGTCTTTGTGCGCTCTCAAGAGCTCCAAGCCAGTTGAATAGGAAGAATCTCACTTTTTCACTTGAACAGCCTTTTCTATTACATATGTTCGTTCCATGATAAAGCCCGTCTCTCTATATTACATTACATACATGTACAAAGTGTATAGTCATTCTAGAATACCTGTCCCGTCCAAAAGGGAAAGCTCACAGCTTGTCTGTGTGACGGAGCTTCATAGACACATTGTGTCTAATATGGGAGGACAGGCACCAAGGAGCAGCATTTCAGTTTTTATATATGCAACCCCATCCATGTGCTTGTGTGTTAATGTGGTATGGAAATCACCTTAGCATTTGCTACCAGCTTTCTCCAACCTGGAGCAAATGCCTTCACGTGTCCACTTCTTTACCTACATACTTAGAGGAAATTCTTGCAGCTCAACACGCGCCTTTTGCAGCACGTGCAACTGGGTAACAGGAAAAGTGCAGTGACAGGAGCCTTTGGGAGGAAGGTTCTGCTCTTGGTAGCCACAGCACAGGGGTTTGGACTCAGTTGCAGCTGACGGACAGCTTGGGAAACATTGTATTTGCAGCGTGTCACCGAATGCAGTTGCCATAACCCTTGCCAGTGACAGTGGACATAAATCCTGCAGCACGGCTTCCTCCAGCTTGCTGGATCACAGACCGCTTGATCTGCACCTCAAAAGTGATGTGTGACTCTCTATGCATATGTCATGTCAAATGAGCAAGAAGCAATCAAAGAGAGTCAGAACATGACTTCTTTCGAAAGAACATATGCAGGATAGATTAGGTCATCTCTATGAATACTTGTCAATAGAGTAACTTGGCAACATTAAATGGATTGTAAGCTTTTGAGGGAAAGTATCCCAGTCTCCTACAGTCAGTGTAGTTACGTCGTATTGAAAAGGAAACGTGAAGCATCTTGGAGAAATGCAGCTTCTGTTCAGTCTTTAAGTGACAGCGCGACAGCCATGCAGTACACTGGAAATGCCTCAGAGAGTACAGATTCTGAAAATCTTTGGAAGAAAATGCCACAGTAGTTCTAGAATGCGATAGACGAATTTGGGTATAAGGGAAGTGATTCAAGGATAACACTCCTCCAACGTCCCAGCGATGTCATCGACGGTTCGATGATCTTCCAATTAGTTGCTGAGTGACAGCACAGCATGACATCCCATGGACATCCTCTATGCAGCACACAGCTACCTACAGTAGAAACTAACTAACTAACTAACTAACTAACTAACTAACTAGTTAACTATGTAACTCTCTCGCCCTATTGACTAAAAACCTATCCTAAATTTATGAAACTCAGAAACTCATACGTGAAAAACATACTTTCAAAACACATCTACCTACAGTATAAACTAACTAACTAATTACCTAACTAAAAAACGAATGAACTACCTAACCAACTAAGTGGTGAATGTTGTGCACAAGAAATCGTGTCCAGTCTGAGGCATTCCTTCAGCCATATCTTCAGAGTGTCTGGGGAAGGATGGGGAAAAAGACAGGCGTTAGGGACAAGGCTGAGAGGAGAACCGGCAGCTTGTGCTTTCACGTGAACTCCAATATCCATTCCTAGTTCTCCACTGGAGGACTCCTGAGAGCTGGTGTTAGGGTTTGTTGTTATGATATTAATGATTGAGATTGTGGAAGTTTCGGGAGGTTTCCATGAATACAAGGGCTTTTGACCTAAGAGCTGTACTAATCTCTGCCTCAATGGCCAGGCCAGGGTACAGCTGCAATAAGAATTTTCCTCCTGCCAGACACATTATCCCAAGGGCAGGTGCATGCAACGTCTATCGGAGCCTCTCTGGGCACCTCACAAACGTTTCCTGTACTCAGGGCAGTGTTACAATGCAAATGATGGACAGCAGGCTCTGCACTCTGGCAGGGCTCCAGCTGGTGGATGACTTTGCTTGTCTCTGCGGCAGCAGTCCCACCTTCTGAGGGAGGAGGCTTTTGTTCTCACCCGGGTTTTGGACCTCACATACCTCTGAAGATTTGGCGCCTGCCTCTGGCACTGGCAACTCTTCGGCCGACGCTCTGGCAAGCCCAGCCTGCTCCTCCTCCTCCTCCTCCTCAAAGTGCTCCCCATAGTGCTCAATGAGGAGCTGCACCAGCCCTGTCACCTGCAAACAGAAAACCATCAGTTTCTGCCCTGGTGGCTGCAACCAGGTCCAAGGGCCTCTCTCACTCCCGATCCTGACTTCTGTGTAGAAGCTGCAGCTATGGGGCTGCTCTTGCCAGCAGCTCCCTCAGCAGTGTTTGCTGAACTGAAGAGGCAGCCTGGAACCTCTGAACAGCAAAGCTCATCTAGGGCCTGGAGGTTGTAGCCAGCTGGTAAATGCAACGTAGCTTCATCACCTCCATCCGGACATCCACGGGGAGCATGTCCTCCTCGGGTGGGCTGAGGAGGACTGTCCCCAGACAGACAGCCAGTTTCCTGGCTGTCATCCTGGTGGTGGTGGCATTGGTGGAGATGGCGTGGAGGAGGCTGAGCAAGTCTTTGAGGAGGAGGAGGTTGGCCTTGGGTAACTTGCTGGCCACCCTGAGGAAAGAGGACCAAATGTTCAGAAAGGAGATGTTGTCAAGGCAGGTGTCCCAGGCTGATCTCAGCCAAGCCCAGGTGAGAGAAGGCTCCCTGGCCATGGCTGGATAAAAATAGAATGCATGCCCTGGCTGAGATGCAGCCACCTCCTTCTGGCAAGAGTCTTTTGTGGAGCAATTCCACTGCCTGTGGGAAAGTGCTCCAAGGAGAGAAATGCTGTTCTGTGCCACTTTTCCCCAAAACCAGACCCACGGTAGCAGGAGAAGCAAGAGGTGACAGGTTGAAAAGACAGCTTTTTCAGAGAGGCTGTGGCTTTGCAGGCAAATGGCACAGTGCCTGCACAGTAAGTGAGCTGCTGTCCACACTTACTCTTTGAGCCCAGCCATCCTCTCCTGCCTGCTGGTCTTCAGCACGGCGCTCATCCACTCCTCATAGAGTTCAGCCTGGAGGAGCTGGGAGGGGATCTTGCTCAGGAAGTCCTGCAATGGCAAAGATTGCGCGTGAGGCTGTGAGCAGTGTTGCTGGGAGCACAGGCAGCAAGCCCAGCCCTCTGGGTGAGCAGCAGCTTCTGGCTTTGGGCTCCTGCTCTGTCAGGGACGCATCAGCAGCGCCAGAGTCGGGAGCTGCTGAGCTCCAGGTCAGCAGGCTTCACCTGCAGGATGACGGCCAGGAGGTGCAGCGGCTGGCTTTCCAGGTGGACCTCTGCGCCGCTGTCCAGGGCCTCCCGGAGCTCCTGGGTGGCCCGCTCGCTGGCCGTCAGGAGGAAGATCCCCTCCGTGGATGGCCCGTGCTGGTGCAGGAGAGCCAGCAGGTCCTGCAGGGGACAGAAGAGATCGTTAATGGTCTGTAGACAGGCCCTGGGATTACTGAACCTTCTTCAGTGGTAGGATGGAGCATGGACGGGTGTGCAGCTGTCACCCGGGCAGGAAAGTGGTGTCTGGAGGTGGTTGATGTGTGGAGGAGCCAGCCTTGTCCCCAAGACCCATCTGGGCTCTCTGTGATGGGGATACCACCTCTCCACAGGAGCCTGTGGAATGGAGACCAGGTGGCCAGACTTGCTTACTTGGATGGGCTGGGGCAGCGCGCCGTCCTGGCTGCACAGAGCTGCCAGGGGCCGGCCGAAGAGAAGCCCCCTGTGCACACAGCCTGGCATCACTCGGCGCGGGAAGGGCCTGGGCAGCCCTCTCCTCCTCCTGCTTGTCCTACCTGTTGCAAAGGAGAAGAGAGCAAAGAGCCGTGGAGGAGAAGTGCCAGGCCAGCTCTCCTTGAGCCCCTCAGCACTGTTCCCCCACCACTGAGCATGTGGGTGAAGAGTTATTTTGGAATGAGTGGCCGCAGGGGCTCAGTTCTCTCCCTCCGCAGAGCCTTGGGGATGGACCTGCCCTGCAGAAAGGGCAGCAGCAGCCCCAGTTCCTCACAAGTGCCTGACTGCCAAAGGAGGAGAGCAGGGCCGTCCTGCCCCTGTCTTCCCCAAACTCACCAGTCGAGTGGCAAACTCCACTTGAGCTGCCGTAGGGGACGCCGGGTGACGGCCGCTGCTCTGCACCAGCCTGCAAGAAATGACGTGTGCTCACCAAACAGTTCTGCAGCAGAAAGGGCCCTCAACGAGCTGCACTGGGCCTTTGCCAGGTGTGAAAGTTGCGGACGGTCTAGATTGCACCCTGGGTGATCCTGACCTTTGCCTGGTCCTCGAGGAGCTGTTCCAGGCTCCTGGTGTGCAGGGTCATGGCCTGGGAAAGGGTAAAAGAGCAGAGGATGAGAAGTGCTGCACCTGCTCCTGGGCTGCACTCATCTCTGGGGACAGAATGGAGACAGGAGGGACACTCACAGCATTGCGGCCCCTCAGCTCCTTCATCAGCAGCCTGAAGGAGGGCAGCTGGGTGACATGGGCTCCCTCCACTCCTTCTGGTGGTCTGTGTGTGGGGAAGGGAAAGGGGCAAAGAAAGAGTTGTGTGAGACCCAGGCCAGCTTGCCTCTCTCCTGCCAGCCCAGGCAGCACTTGCAAGCTGCGGTGAAGCAGCTGGGCACCACTCGGCAGCAGAGCGGAAAGCCGCGTTAGTGCAGAGGCTGGGGCTGGGCAGATGTTGGCTGGACACAGCTGGACTTACGCAAGGAGCGTGCGGAGCCAGAGCTGCTTCACTGCCCGGCAGCTGCAGAAAGAGAGTAGAAACAGCCTGAGTGCCGCTGCTTCCCAGCCTGCGGGCAGAGGTGGGCGCAGGCACAGCCCTGCCGTTTGGGGAGGACCATAGAGGCAGAACAGAGCTCTGTGGGGCAGGACTTGTCCCTGCAATGAAATGTGGCACAGAGACTCACCAGAAGGTGACAATACAGGAACCGCAGGGCCAGACCAGGACGAGGGAGTTGGTGTTCTCGCCTTCCTCCTCCTCAGCGGCATCGCCGGCTGCCCCCTTCCCGCTGCCCAGCACCTGCAGCTGGCACAGGGCCAGGCAGAGCTGCGGGCGCGGGTCGCTGCCACGTCTGCAGAGAGGAGCGGCAGGGAGTGACCTGGCAGTGCCCGAGTCCGCTGGTCCCCTCTGGCTTCTCCCTGCCACGGGCACGGCCATGGGTGCATCCAGGAGCAGGGTGCCGGGGTCTGGGGCTGCTCCTGGGCTCTCCCTGCCCTGGTGCCAGGGCCAGGGCTTGGGAGGAAAGACAGCTGGGGTCTGTGAGTCTTACTGGGGCTTGGCGATGACCAAGCTGCGGCTGAAGAGGAGGAGGTCCCTCTTCTTGGTCGCACGGCCCAGGGTCACCTGCACCTGCTGCCGGAGCAGTGGCTCTCCTAATGCCGAGATGGACACGCACCGCTGCACGCGCTCAGGGTCGTCCCTGCAGAGCAGATAGCGTTCAGGCATGAAAAAAGCACCTGCTGCCTGCGGGACCAGCTGTGCCGGGGTGTCCATGAGACGTGTAGGGAGCCATACCTGGAGCCACGGCAGCAGTTGACTTGGCCCATCTCGACAAGTACAGCAGAAACCTGCAGTGGGACGCTCTCTGGTGATTCTCCAAAGACTCCCAGTTGGCTGGAGAAAGTGTGCCAACGGGCGTCCCTGTGCCGGGTGGTGCCACTGGGCAAGATCTTCCCTCTCCCCAGTGGCTCCGTGTTGGCACAGAAGTGTTGCCGGGCCAACGCTGGGTCAACACAACAGAGCATTCCAAGTGCTGGGGTTGGGGGGGGAGGGTGCACTGGGGGCTCTCCCCAACATGGTGCCCATGCCTCTCTCATCCTGGGGAGCTCAGCCCTGGGCACAGCACCGCAGGCCGTGCCTGACAGCGCTGAGCAGAGGGGAAGGGTCACCTCCCTCCAGCTGCTGACTGTTCTTTGCCTTCTGCAGCCCAGGCCACCACTTACCAGTGCTTTTTGGGGCAAGGGCACCTTGCTGGCTCCTGGTCAACTTGCTGTCCAGCAGGATGCTTGAACCTTTTGTGCCACGTTACTTTCCAGCAGAGGATGCACCCTGGTGATAAAGCTCAGAGACGGAGTTTCCCTACCTCCAGCTTTTTTGCCAAGTTGCTCTGGGTCATGAATGTGTGTGGATGTGTCCCGGGATGCTTCGTGCCTGTACCGTTGCCAGCTACAGTTGATCCCTCCCTATTTTTATGGGTGTCCTGGTACCACTGTATGTAGCCGTGTACTGAACCCATGATTTTCACATAGATGTTTGTGACTTTCAAAAATTGTCTTCTTATGGCATTGTGACGTGAGGTTTAGTTAGTTAGTTATTTAGCTGATTTCTCCTGTAGGTAGCCGTGTGCTGCATAGAGGAGGTCCATGGGATGTCATGTCATTTTCTTCTATGTCGCGGTAGTACCCCTGTGGCGCTTTTTTCCAAAGATTTTCAAAACTTATACCATCTGAGGCATTTCCAGTGTTCTTTATGGCTGTTGCACTGTCCCTTAGAGACTGAACAGAAGCTACATTTCTCCAAGATTCTTCACGTTTCCTTTTAAAGAATATGCAACTACAGTGTCTATAGGAAGCTGGGATACTTTCTCTCAAATTAGACAAATATTGATAGAGATGACCTAATCTATCCTGTGTACATTCTTTCAAAAGTAGTCATGTTATGCTCTGACTCTCTTTGATTGCTTCTTACTCATTTGACATGACATATTCTTGAGAGTCACATATCACTTTTGAGGTGCAGATCAAGTGGCCTGTGATCCAGCAAGCTGGAAGAAGCTGTGCTACTGGATTTATTTTCACTGGCAAGGGTTATAGTGACTGCATTCAGTGACATGCTGCAATCACACCTCTTCCCAAGCTGTCAGGCAGTTGCAACTCATTGAGTCCAAACCCCTGTGCCGTGGCTACCAAGAGCAGAAACTTCCTCCCAAAGGCTCCTGTCACTGCACTTTTCCTGCTACCCAGTTGCACGTGCTGCAAAAATTCGTGTTGAGCTGCCATAATTTCCTGTAAGCATGTAGGTAATGAAGTGAACATTTGAAGGCATTTGCTCCAGGTGGGAGAAAACTGGTAGCAAACGCTAAGGAGATTTCCATACCGCATTAACACACAAGCAAGTTCCTGCCTTCCCCTATTAGGCAAAATGTGTGTATGGAGCTCCGTCACACAGACAAGCTGTGAGCGTTTCCCTGTTGGACGGGATATATATTCTAGAGTGACAACACACTTTGTACATGTATGTAATGTAATATAGAGAGATGGGCTTTATTATGGAACGAACATATGTAATAGAAAAGGTTGTTTAAGTGAAAAAGTGACATTCTTCCCATTCACCTGGTTTGGCGCACTTGAGAGCACACAAAAAACTATAGTTTGCTTGATGCTCTTGAAATTACTCCAGCGGTAAACTAGTACTGCACAATGAATGAGCTGCAGTCAGGTATTTTGCGATGGGCACAACCTGTTGCTTTCAGCTGGTTCATTTCCCAGTGACTGTTCCTCTGAAATTTAGGGGAATGCAGGAGGAAGAAGTGCATCTTTGGATTTCTTGTTTGATTTATTTTAAACTGTCTCTTCACCTGAGTAGATGCGTTGTATTTTTTAGAAATGTCTTGTATCAATAGAATTTCTTAAATAACAAGTGTTTATTTTCAATTGGCAAACATGACAGACATCATTTATTAAAATGTTTAAACAAGTACTTCACCTTCTTTTTCTTGAACCTTGAAAAATGTGAAGTTTAGAACATGAACTAATAAAGAAGAAAGAAAAAAAAAAAAAAGTAGTATCCCTTACACCTAGTACTTTTTTTAACTGGACAACTTTTTCTCAGCTAACGCTAACGGGATCTGAGCAATTTTTCAACATCCAGAGGTGCACTATAGCTGTGTAAATACAGAGGAGCTGAATCCCAGCCTGGGTGTCTCATGTTAGTTTGGTTTGCCTCAGCATCTCTGCCTTGCTCCTGAAGACAAGCGTTTACTACTCTATCGTATCTCTAAGCTGACTAGTGGTTTTCCCAAGCTAGATCTCCAGGATTCAGCTGACACGTGCAATGGGAAAGAGGAAGCTTTTCTTTGAAGAAGAGCCTCATGGAGTGGGCTGTGGCTGTCCCTGCTCAGCTGGGACGGAGGTGCTTTGGGAAAATCCAGGGAGAAATTCAAGTTCTTGGAGAGACTATTCTCAAGAACTTGGGGCTGTCAACTTCGATGTGTCACCAGAAGGAAGGAATTTTTTTTTTTTTTCTAACGGAATCACTTGCACTGACATGCCAAAACCATATTTCCGCCATGTTTCTCAGCTGGCTACTGAGTTTACTCGTTCAAATGAACCTAAGGCTGTCTTGTGTCTGTCTGTCTTTATTTCTGTCTATCTTTCTTTGTCTTTTAAAATGTAGTTCCAGAAATATATGGTATTCTGGGTCTCTTAGAGCTTCTTAAATATTAGGCATTTCTTGGAATGTATTTATTTTTCATCTCATGTTTTTCTAATGAAATTATTTTTGAAAATGAACTTAAATTCAATGTTTCATTACTTTTATCTATTGAGGCTAAATGTGTGATTTTTTGAAAGGCTTACAGACACAATTTGCCTCTGAAATGTATAATATATCTTATAACATTCTTCTTGTATTATATCATCGAGTATTTGGCAGCTAAGAAATGTTTCTAACTGTGTTTGTTGTTGTTGTTGTTCTGAATTTTCCTAGAGTCTGAAAAAAGGTTCACTCCCAAACACATTGGTTTAACTACTGATGAGTCTCTTCTTTGGTTAATCACTGTCAGGAATAATATGCTAATATGTTGATTTTGAGTCATGGTGGGAGAACACAACAATGATGAAATAAAAGCGCTGTCACGCGTGTTTTGCCTGCAAAGGTTTTAGACATTTAGGAAGAAGATATTTATTCCTTCTGTTTTTCCCATTGCTTCTTGTTCACTCAGTACTGAATTTACTTGGTTAATGGGTGTCAAAATTATTTTGCCACTTTCTATGAAAGAAGCAAGCAGTACACGAGGTTTTTTTTTTACCTTCTTACTGTGTAACATGCATGTGATCTACTCTTAAAAGCCCCCATGTATTAGAGCCTGAAATGCTGTGATTGTGTCAAAGGCACTTTTGTGCTGCACCTTGGAGCTGGGCACAGCACTGTGGGAAAGCAAGATGTGCAGTTCCAGCCACCTGGATGATAAAGGAAGATCAATGCTAACATGACCATCTGGACGGTCAGAGAAATAATTAGATCATAGCAGAATAGAAAGGGCCTTGGACAGATTGTGTTGAAGTACGTTTCTCATAATTGTAGAGAGTTATAGCTCAGACTTGTGAGAATGATATCTCGGGTCGGCAAACTGCCCCCATATCTATGAGGTGTGAATGTCCTTGGACCAGGTCTGTGAATGTCCTTGGAGCAGGCCTGTGAATGAGTGGGAATGTAACTGATACAAAGGTTACATCAGTGTGGTGTGTTTTTAATAACAAGTATTGGGAAAACATCTCATGTAACGTCTTAGTCCAGGTCCGTATCTGTCAATCCTATAAATTGTCACTGACTAATAAAGAAGGCCTCAGCCTGGCTCAGCTCTCTGCTCTGCCCAGCTCTGCGCTCCTGCCTGAACAAGATCTCTGTCTGTCTTGACAGCACTAATCCTCTGTAGATCTCAAAAAAAGAGTCAGTTTTACATCCACCATCCATCATTAATGCCATCACAGCTATGTAAAGATAAGGCAGAAATTTGTGAGGAGCTGGGTCAGGAGTCTGCAACTCTGCTGTCAGTACCTTCTTTGCTTGATTTCAATCATGCTTAAACGGCACACAGTAACCCCTTCATTACTAAGACAGCAGAACACAAAGGGGTGATGCAAAAATGCCATGAAAAGGCTAGGGAGCACGACGGCTTTTCTTTCACCTTTCCAGTGACTATGACTTGAACAAACACGACGCAGGACCTAATGCCAGAGATACGGCATCGATCCCTGCAGCAGAGGCCAACAAAGAAACAGAAGAGACCAAAGGAAGAGGCACCAGCATATCAGAATAACACAGATTTACGTTATTTGGAGTGTGATATAACCGGTGAAAAAAAATTTCAAAGCATTTGTTTTCCTTATCAGGATGACTAACCAGCCTTCTCCAATATTTGTTAATAAGTGTAATTGTTGTAATTTGCATTATTCCGTTCTATTGTAGGTTGATTTGTAATGATAATGTATAACAGGAAAATGGCACATAAGGTACGGTGATCCACAGTGGGCATTCAAACTCACCAAGAGAATGCCCCCTTTTGACTTTGGAGGCAACAGGTGACTGCACCACCACTGCAAAGTAGTCTTTCAGATGACTGTGGTCACAGGGTGAATTGTGTGGCAGTTGCACATTCCCCTGAGATCTGGAGACGTCAATGGGGCCGCTGATGGCTCTTTAGCACATTTGTGCCCCACTCTGTCTGTCCCCAAGTACACACGTAGGGTGCTACCAAGGTGCTGTCAGTCACATCCTCCCCTGCCTCGGGGCAGTGTGACTTCACCTCTACCAACTGATTGGGCAGGAGGGGTGGGACCCTTGATCAGTTGACAGAGTCCTTAACAAAGAAGGTGCCCAGAGAATCTGCGGAGCTTCTGGACCATGTTGTAATGCCTGCAGCCACATCTGACCACACTATAATAAAAAGGAGTTCCCGCTAAGACACCCTTTGAATGGTCTTCTCAGAGTTGCGTGTCTGTAAACTGTAGTCCTTTCCTTAGAGAGGAACACCGTCTAAGGAGACTTCCTGGGATTAAGAAGACCTCACCTCTTCGTTTGGGTGAGTGATTATTTACTGGATGTATCCATGAATGAGTTTTCGCCTAACCTAGGTGAGTGATTATTTCTTGTGAGTACCCTGAAGTAAGAGGCCTCTAGTTCTGTTTCCTGTGATGACAGGCACTTTGTGGATCTTCATTATTCTTATGTTATTGTATTTGAATAATCTCCTTAGCCGATATCATCTGAACCTGTATTTTACATCATCAGGGTGCTAAATACGGGTAATACCATTGAAATTGAATTATAGTGTTTAGGAGTGAAATCAATAAAATAACACCTCCAAAGAACAGTCTCAGCTAATGTGCAAGGTCTGATGTAGGATTTAGCCAGTGGCCTGAAAAAACAACTGCGTGATTTGCAAGAATTAACATTGCAAGACATAATAGCTAACATCATCTAATAGCACAAAGTGATTAGACCCAAGAACTTGATTTTCGGGCCTCAATCTGCATATATGGGTTTTTGTGGGAATTGTACGTGCCTGTGTAATGTTTTTTCTTGCAGTCTTCTGAATCATCTGGAGAATGATACAGAATGAAAAGAAGAATAAAGCCAGGGTCCTTGCTGCGCTTACTGTGAGCCAGATGTTCAAAAACAATAACCAAAAATGGAAGGAGTGAAGAGAATATCACTTGCGTCCCAGACTCTTTCACCACCTGTCCCAATGCCTTGAAATCTTTCTTCATTCCCCCCAGATGCAGGATCCAGCTTCCTCCCCACCTGTCTGGAAGATCAGCAGTGGGTAGTAGTCTGTTGGGTGCATCAGGTTGGGGAGTGCCCGGGTGATATCCCTGATCTGGGCTCCAGGTAGACTACAAATTTCTCTATGATGAGAGTCAACTCAGTATATTGGGCCCTCTGTCCCTATCAGAAGGGAATCACCTGCTACAATTACCCTTCTTTCTTTCTTATCACAGGCAGTCTGGAGGTATGGAGTCAATCCCCTCTTTCTATGTGATGTTGTAGGTGGACCTTGCACCACATCATTGCCTACCTCTCCTTCAAGATCCAAGGCCTCAAACTTATTACGGAGGGGCACCTGGGGAAGCAAAGCAGGTAGAGAGGGGGTTGTCCGTGGCGACAAACTGGGACTCGCTTCCAAACCTCATCATCTTTTTGGTCCCCTACCTCTGCCTGACAGCGACAGGGCAGGGGCTGTCTCGGGTCTCCCCCCTCTGCCTGAGAGAGCAGGGGATCCATCAGCTTTTGCGGGGTATCCCCCTGGAGCCTCTCTGACTGGCATGCTAGGGAGTTACTCCACCAGTCGATCTCCTTCTCACACTCCCCGATGGACCTCAGTGTCTCAACCTCCTCCTTAAGGTTCATGACAACGCTGAGCAGATCTTGCAGCTGCTCACTCCTCGTGCGGGTGGAATGCTGCCTCCCTCCCCCGGCAGCAGCAGCAGGCTCTGGCACTCCCTGCAGCCAGAGACCTGAACAGCCACGGTTCGGGACAGGTGCTCTGTCCCTGCCCAGTACTCGTGAAAAGAAATGATCTTTCACAAAATTCAGGAATTGCCCAGCCTTTCCATGTCCCCGCAGGGACAGTACAGCATTCCCAGCTGACCCGTCAGACACAGAAGTTGACAGCACCCAAGTTTTTGAGAATAATCTGTCCAAGAACTTGAATTTCTCCCTGGATGTTCCCAAAACACCTCAGTCCCAGCTGAGCAGGGACAGCCAGAGCCCACTCCATGAGGCTCTTCTTCAAAGAAAACTTGATTCTTCCCATTGCGTGTGTCAGCTGAATCCTGGATATCTAGTTTGGCAACACCACTAGTGATCTTTGGGGTACGATATGGTAGTAACCGTTTGTCTTCAGGAGCAAGGCTGAGATGCTGAGTCAACCCATCCCCACATGAGACACCCAATTTGGGATTCAGCTCCTCCTCTGGATTATCACAGCTATAGTGAACCTCTGGATGTTGAAAAATTACTCAGATACCATTAGAGTTAGCTGAGTAAAATGCTGTCCAGTCAAAAGCAAATAGCATGTGTATGGGAATCTTCCTTTTTTTTTTTTCTTTTCTTTTATTTTTACTGTTTCATGTTCTAACCTTATCCTTTCTGCAAGGTTCAAGAAAACCATGCAAAGTACTTATTTAAACATTTTAATAAAACAGGTTTTTATGTCGGTTAATTGCAAATAAACACTTGTTGTTTAAGAAATTTCATTAACACAAGACATTTCTAAAAAATATAAGGCATCTTCTCAAGTGAAGAACTACTTTAAAATGAGTTATCAAACAGTAAATTCAAGATTACACCTGTTCCTCCTGCTTTCCCTTTAATACCAGAGGGACAGTCCCTGAAAAATGAACAGGCTGAAAGCAACAGGTTGTGCCCGTCGCAAAATAGCTGACTGCAGCTGAGTTATCGTGCAGTACTAGTAATTTCAAGAGAATCAAGCAAACTATGGTTTTTTGTGTGCTCTCAAGAGCACCAAGCCAGTTGAATAGGAAGAGTGTCACTTTTTCACTTAAACAACCTTTTCAATTACATATGTTTGTTCCATAATAAAGCCCATCTCTCTATATTACATTACATACATGTATAAAGTGTATTGTCATTCTAGAATACCTGTCCTGTTCAATAGGGAAAAGCTCACAGCTTGTCTGTGTGACGGAGCGCATACACACATTCTGTCTAATATGGGAAGACAGGCAACAAGGAGCAGCATTTCAGTTTTTATATATGCAAGTCCATCCATATGCATTTATGTTAATGCAGTGTAGAAAAGACCTTAGCATTTGCTACCGGTTTTCTCCAGTCTGGAGGAAATGCCTTCACGTATCCACTTCATTATCAACATACTTAGAGGAAATTCTTGCAGCTCAACGCGTTCTTGCAGTTCAACACGCGCCTTTTGCAGCACGTGCAACTGGGTAACAGGAAAAGTGCAGTGACAGGAGCCTTGGGAAGGAAGTTTCTGCTCTTGGTAGCCACGGCACAGGGGTTTGGAATCCAGTACTTGCAGCTGACTGTCAGCTTGGGAAAAGGTGTGTTTGCAGCGTGTCACCGAATGCAGTTGCCATAACCCTTACCAGTGACAGTGAACATAAATGCAGCAGCACGGCTTCTTCCAGCTTGCGGGATCACAGGTCGCTTGACCTGCACCTCAAAAGTGGTATGTGACTCTCAAGCATATGTCATGTCAAATGAGCAAGAAGCAATTAAAGAGAGTCAGAGCATAATATGAGTTCTTTTGAAAGAATATACACAGGATAGATTAGGTCGTCTGAATCAATACTTTTCAATACAGTAACTTGTCGACATTAAATAGATTGGAAGCTGCAGACAGTGTAGTTACGTATTGTTGAAAAGGAAACGTGAAGCATCTTGGAGAAATGCAGCTTCTGTTCAGTCTCTAAGTGACAGTGCAACAGCCATAAAGAACACTGGAAATGCCTCAGATGGTATAAGTTTTGAAAATCTTTGGAAGAAAACGCCACAGGGTCATACCACGCCATAGAAGAAAATGAGTGAAAGGGAATTGATTCATGGATATCAGTCCTCCAAAGTTCCAGCGATGTTATGGACGGTTCGATGATCTGTCAACTAGTTGCTGAGTGACAGCACGACGTGACATCCCATGGACGTCCTCTAGGCAGTACACAGCTACCTACAGTAGAAACTAACTAACTAACTAACTAACGAACTAACTAACTCTCTTGCCATATTGGCTGAAAAAAACAATTGTAGATTTTTGAAAGTCACAAACATGTATGTGAAATCATGAATCCAGTACACAGCTACCTACAGTAGAAACTAACTAACTAACTAACTAACTAACTAACTAACTAACTAACTAACTGACTGACTAACTAACTGTCTCAACCTATTGGTAGAAAAACAGCTAACTACAATAAAAACTAACTAACCAACTAACTAATGAACCAAGTAACTAATTAACCAACTAACTAACAAACAAACAAACACGTTAACTATCTAACTAAATGGTCTAAGTCGTGCAAAAGGAAGAAGGTCCAATCTGAGGCATTTCTTGATCTGTTCCTTCAGAGTGCCTGGAGAAAGGTGGGGGAAAAGACAGGCGTTAGGGACAAGACTGAGAGGAGAACCAGCAGCTTGTGCTTTCACGTGAACTCCAATACCCATTCCTAGTTCTCATCTGCAGGACTCCTGAGAGCTGGCGTTAGGGTTTGGTGTTCTGATATTAATGATTGCGATTGTGGAAGTTTGGGGAGCTTTTGGTGAACACAAGGGCTTTTGACCCGAGAGCTATATTAATCTCTGCTTCAATGGCGAGGCCGGGGTACAGATGCAGTAAGAATTTTCCTCCTGAAAGACACGTTCTCTGAAGGGATTGTCCCTGTGGCAGCAGTCCCACCTTGTGGAGTTTTAAAACGTGCCGATTATTTATTTCCTCCATGACAATAGAAATTTCAGCCTGGAAACCCGACACTTTCTGAATGGGTAGTTTAGACTTATTTTGCCAAGGACAGATTCACAGTCAAACTTTGCTGCCTTTAGAGTCTAGGGCACACTCGAGAAAATGTAAAGGAAAGGGCAGGTAATGACAGGAGAGGAGAGGTGAGGAGAAGAGAACCGTTCCTGTATGCATGGTCATTGGGAGAAGAGCTGGATGACCTTGCTTGTCTCTGCGGCAGGAGTCCCACCTTCTGAGGCAGGCGGCTTTTGTTCTCACCCGGGTTTTGGACCTCACATACCTCTGAAGTTTCGGCATCTGCCTCTGGTGCTGGTGACTCTTCGGCCGACGCTCCTGCATTCCCAGCCTGCTCCTCCTCCTCCTCCTCAAAGAGCTCCCCGTGATGCTCAATGAGGAGCTGCACCAGCCCTGTCACCTGCAAACAGAAAACCATCAGTTTCTGCCTTGGTGGCTGCAACCAGGTCCAAGGGCCTCTCTCACTCCCGATCCTGACTTCCGTGTAGAAGCTGCAGCTGTGGGGCTGCTCTTGCCAGCAGTTCCCCCAGCAGCGTTTGCTGAACTGAGGAGGCAGCCTGGAACCTCTGAACAGCAAAGCTCATCTAGGCCCTGGAGGCTGTAGCCGGCTGGTAAAAGCAACGTACCTTCATCACCTCCACCAGGACATCCACGGGGAGCATGTCCTCCTCGGGTGGGCTGAGGAGGACTGTCCCCAGACAGACAGCCAGTTTCCTGGCTGTCATCCTGGTGGTGGTGGCATTGGTGGAGATGGCGTGGAGGAGGCTGAGCAAGTCTTTGAGGAGGAGGAGGTTGGCCTTTGGCAACTTGCTGGCCACCCTGAGGAAAGAGGACCAAATGTTCAGAAAGGAGATGTTGTCAAGGCAGGTGTCCCAAGCTGATCTCAGCCAAGCCCAGGTGAGAGAAGGCTCCCTGGCCATGCCTGGATAAAAGCAGAATGTGTGCCCTGGCTGAGATGCAGCCACCTCCTTCTGGCAAGAGTCTTTTGTGGAGCAATTCCATTGCCTGTGGGAAAGTGCTCCAAGGAGAGAAATTCTGTTCTGTGCCACTTTAACCCCAAAACCAGACCCACAGTAGCAGGAGAAGCAAGAGGTGGCAGGCTGAAAAGACAGCTTTTTCATGCAGGCTGTGGCTTTGCAGAAAAGTGCCTGGCTCTGCCAGTGCCTGTGGAGCAGTCGGGCTGCTGTCCACACTTACTCTTTGAGCCCAGCCATCCTCTCCTGCCTGCTGGTCTTCAGCACGGCGCTCATCCACTCCTCATAGATCTCAGCCTGGAGGAGCTGGGAGGGGATCTTGCGCAGGAAGTCCTGCAATGGCAAAGGTTGCGTGTGAGACTGTGAGCAGTGCCGCCAGGAGCACAGGCAGCAAGGTCAGCCCTCTGAGCAGCAGCTCCAGCCGGGAGCTGCCGAGCTCCAGGTCAGCAGGCTTCACCTGCAGGATGACGGCCAGGAGGTGCAGCGGCTGGCTTTCCAGGTGGACCTCTGCGCCGCTGTCCAGGGCCTCCCGGAGCTCCTGGGTGGCCCGCTCGCTGGCCGTCATCAAAAAGATCCCCTCCGTGGATGGCCCGTGCTGGTGCAGGAGAGCCAGCAGGTCCTGCAGGGGACAGAAGAGATCATTACTGGTCTAGAGACAGTCCCTGGGATTACTGAACCTTCCTCAGGGGTAGGATGGAGCATGGACTGGTGTGCAGCTGTCACCTGGGCAGGAAAGCGATGGCTGGAGGTGGGTGATGTGTGGAGGAGTCAGCCTTGTCCCCAACACCCATCTGGGCTCTCTGTGATGGGGATACCACCTCTCTGCAGGAGCCCACGGAATGGAGACCAGGTGGCCAAACTTGCTTACCTGGATGGGCTGGGGCAGCGCGCCATCCTGGCTGCACAGAGCTGCCAGGGGCCGGCCGAAGAGAAGCCCCCTGTGCACACAACCTGGCACCACTGGGTAAGAGAAGGGCCTGGGCAGCCCTCTCCCTCTCCTGAACTTCCTTCCTGCTGCAAAGGAGAAGAGAGAAATGAGCCATGGAGGAGAAGTGCTTGGCCAGCTCTCCTTGAGCCACTCAGCACTGTTCCCCCACTGCTGAGCATGTGGGTGAAGAGTCACTTTAGAATGAGGGACACCAGAGTCTCAGCTCTCTCCCTCCACAGAGCCTGGGGGACGGACATGCCCTGCCGGAAGGTCAGCAGCAGGGACAGTGCTGCACAAGTGCTCGTCTCCCAAAGGAGAGAAGGGTGTGCTGATCCTGTCTTCCCCAAACTCACCAGCCGAGTGGCCAAGTCCACTTGGGCTGCCAGAGGGGACGCCAGGTGACGGCTGCTGCTCTGCACCAGCCTGCAAGAAACGCACTGTGCTCACCAAAGAGTCCTGCAGCAGAAAGGGCGGTCGACGAGCACCATGTGCCATGTGTGAAATCTGGGGACGGACAAGATTGCACCCTGGGTAGTCCTGACCTTTGCCTGATCCTCAAGGAGCTTCTCCAGGCTCCTGGTGTGCAGGGTCATGGCCTGGGCAAGGGCAAAAGAGCAGAGGGTGAGAAGCGCTGCACCGGCTGCTGAGCTGCACTCATCTCTGGGGACAGAATGGAGACAGGGTGGACACTCACAGCATTGCGGCCCCTCAGCTCCTTCATCAGCAGCCTGAAGGAGGGCAGCTGGGTGACATGGGCTCCCTCCACTCCTTCTGGCGGTCTGTGTGTGGGGAAGGGAAGGGCCAAAGAAAGTGCTGTGTGAGACCCAGGCCAGCTTGCCTCTCTCCTGCCAGCCCAGGCAGCACTTGCAAGCTGCAGTGAAGCAGCTGGGCACCACTCAGCAGCAGAGCGTAGAGCCGCGTTAGTGCAGAGGCTGGGGCTGGGCAGATGTTGGCTGGACACAGCTGGACTTACGCAAGGAGCGTGCGGAGCCAGAGCTGCTTCACTGCCCGGCAGCTGCAGAAAGAGGAGAAACAGCCTGAGTGCCGCTGCTCCCCAGTCTGTGGGCAGATGCGGGCGCGAGCACAGCCCTGCCGTTTGGGGAGGACCAGAGAGGCAGGACAGAGCTCTGTGGGGCAGGACTTGTCCCTCTGCCATGGGATGTGGCACAGAGACTCACCAGAAGGTGACGATGCAGGAGCCGCAGGGCCAGACCAGGACGAGGGAGTTGTTGTTCTCGCCTTCCTCCTCCTCAGCGGCATCGCCGGCTGCCCCCTTCCCGCTGCCCAGCACCTGCAGCTGGCACAGGGCCAGGCAGAGCTGCGGGCGCGGGTCGCTGCCACGTCTGCAGAGAGGAGCGGCAGGGAGTGACCTGGAGGTGCCAAGCCCGCTGGTCCCCTCTGGCGTCTCCCTGCCATGGGCATGGTCATGGGTGTATCCAGGAGCAGGGTGCTGGGGTCTGGGGCTGCTCCCGGGCTGTCCCTGCCCTGGTGCCAGGGCCACGGCTTGGGAGGAATGGTAGCTGGGGTCTGTGAGTCTTACTGGGGCTTGGCGATGACCATGCTGCATCTGAAGAGGAGGAGGTCCCTCTTCTTGGTCGCACGGCCCAGGGTCACCTGCACCTGCTGCCGGAGCAGTGGCTCTCCTAATGCCGAGATGGGCGTGCAGCGCTGCGCGGGCTCAGGGTCGTCCCTGCAGGGCAGATGGCATCGGGGGTGAAAAAAGTGTCTGATGTTCGTGCGACAGGCTGTGCCGAGGTGTCCCCGAGCTGTGTAGGGAACCTACCTGGAGCCGCGGCAGCAGTTGACTTGGCCCATCTCGACAAGTACAGCAGAAAGCTGAATGAGTGGTGCTTTCGGTTGGTGCCTCAAAGAGTGCCCAGTTGGCTGGAGGGAGGCTGCCAATGGGGGTCCCTGTGCTGGGTAGAGCTGCTGGACAAGAGCTTGGCTCTCCCCAGTGGCTCCGTGTTGGCACAGAAGCATTGCCGGGCCAACGCTGGGTCAACACAACAGAGCATTCCAAGCGCCAGGGTTGAGGGGGGGCGCACTGAGGACTCTCCCCAGCATGCTGCCCATGTCTTTCTCATCCTGGGGAGCCCAGCCCTGGGCACAGCACCGCAGGCCTGGCCTGACAGCGCTGAGCAGAGGACAAGGGTCACCTTCCTCCAGCTGCTGGTCGTGCTTTGCCTTCTGCAGCCCAGGCCACCACTTTCCACTGCCTTGGGGAAGGGCTCCTTGCTGGCTCCTGGTCAACTTGCTGTCCAGCAGCATGCCAGGACCCTTTGTGCCATGTTGCTTTGCCAAGCTGCTCTTGGTCACAAGTGTGTGTGGATGTGCCCCGGGATGCTTCGTGCCTGTACCGTTGCCATCTGCAGTCCGTCCCACCCTCTTTTTGTGGGTGTCCAGGTGCCACTGTTCTGAGGATGAGGAGGGCATGTTCAAGCCCAAGTTGTGAAGAATGGAGAGCGGGTAAAGTCCATAAAGCAGAGCAGATCTGAATAGGGCAGCCCTGGGGCTTGCAGACATGTCCTGCCCTCTTTCCAGTCTTCTTGGGGTGCTTTACATGGTTGACAGAGAGAAGACAGCTGTCCTTGTGCCTGCTCTAGCCCATCTTGTGGTCTCTTTGGCTTCAAAACTATTTAGGAGAGAAAGGAGAAGCAAAAAACTGAACCCCAAGCTGGTTTGTGATCCTGTCTTGGCTTTTTGTTGGAAAGAAACAAGAAAGGAAAGGGAAGTCAAGGCAAGGCAAGGCAAGGGATAGACAACAACCATCTAGTCCAGCCTGCCTAACTACTTCAGGGCTGACCAACAGGTCAGGTCTGTTTTTAAGGGCACTGTCCATATGCCTCTCAAACACTGAGAGGCATGAGGCATCAACGAGCTCTCTAGGAAACCTGTTTCAGTG
The DNA here is from genome assembly GCF_037038585.1 of Patagioenas fasciata. Classification (NCBI taxonomy): domain Eukaryota; kingdom Metazoa; phylum Chordata; class Aves; order Columbiformes; family Columbidae; genus Patagioenas; species Patagioenas fasciata. The sequence goes on from NC_092520.1 coordinate 27,852,545, forward strand.
TTTGTCCACTTTCCAGTGAAAGCAATGGTTCTGAAGATCTAGTCTGAAGCAATTCTGATCTCTATGGAAGGTCTAACCCCTTGCTCCAGCCCTTTATCTGTAAACATTTAAATTGAGAACTGTTAATAAAAGAGAGCTCAGCTCTGCCTGGCTCTGTTCTCGCTGCTAACAAGAACTCTGTGCCTGTGCGTCTCTTTCTACATCCCGGTGTGCGCCGTTTCTAGTCGCCACAACCCACCCAATTCATCAGAGCCTCCTTGTGAGGATGAGATCCAGCAGTGCTCCTGTTCTGGTCGGCTCCTCCACCATTTGCATCAGAAAGTCATCCTCAAGGCACTGGAGGAACCTCCTAGACCATGGCTGGCTGGCAGAGTAGTCCTTCCAGCAAACATCAGGGAAGTTAAAATACTCCCCCGAAAGCCAGGGCTTGTGACTGTGAGGCTGCTCTCAGCTGTCTGTAGAGGTCTCATCAACTTCCTCACCCTGATCTGGTGGCCTGTAATAGACACACACAACAGTATCACCCCTGCCAGCCTGCCCCTTGATTCTCACCCACGGACTCTCATCTCGCTCCTCATCCGTACTCAATACCTTGCAGTTTCTCTCTCACCTAAAGAGCAACTCCACCACCACCTCACCTGGCTGGCCCGTCTTTCCTGAAAAGGACATAGCCATCCATGACCACATGCCAGTCATGTGAGCTGTCTCAGTGTGTCTCTGTAATTGCCACCAGATCATAATCTCCTGACTGAACACATGTTTCTAACTCCTCCCGCTTATTCCCCATGCTGCGTGCATTGGTGTACAGGTGTTTCAGGGAACGAGCTGAGCACACCGATTTCACCCTAGGGGTATGGGAGGCCGCCCGGTCTTCATCCATTCTAGAGTTCTGCCCCACGGATGCAAGCCCAGCTACAACCCCATCCCCCTTCAAATCTAGTTTAAAACTCTCCAAATGAGCCCTGATAATTCCTGTCCCAGCATCCTTTTGCCCCTGTGAGATGAACCTTTCCCACACATCACCGTCTGCACTGGTGTCTTATAAAACCAGCCACTATGAAAGAATCCAAAGCCCTGACCGCAGCACCAATCTTGTAGCTAATCGTTTATGTACTATTCTGTCCCACATCAACACCCAAAAATGGGAGGAGGGAAGAGAAAAATCACTCTTGTTCCCCCGACGCTTTCACCATCCATCCCAATGCCTTGAAACCTTTCTTCATTCCCCTCCAACTGCAGGATGCAGCTTCCTCCCCACCTGTCTGGAAGATCAGCAGTGGGTAGTAGTCTATTGGGTGCACCAGGCTGGGGAGTGCTCGGGTGATATCTCTGATCTGACTCCGGGTAGACTACATATTTCCCTATGATGAGGGTCAACTCTGCATATTGGACTCTCTGTCTCTATCAGAAGCGAATTGCCTATTACAATTGCCATTCTTTCTTTCTTATCAGAGGCAGTCTTGAGGTGTGGAGTCAAACCCCTCTTTCTATGTGACGTTGTATATGGGCCTTGCACCACATCATTGCCTACCTCTTCTACAAAATCCTGGTCCTCAAACTTATTATGGAGGGGCACCTGGGGAAGCAAAGCAGGTAGGCAGGGGGGTTGCCCGCGGCTCCAAACTGGGAGTCGCTTCCAAACCTCATAATCTTTTAGGTCCCCTACCTCTGCCTGACAGCGACAGGGCAGGGGCTGTCTCGGGTCTCCCCCCTCTGCCAGAGAGAGCAGGGGATCCATCAGCTTTGGGGGGTATCCCCCTGGAGCCTCTCTGACTGACATGCTAGGGAGTAACTCCACCAGTCGATCTCCTTCTCACACTCCCTGATGGACCTCCGTGTCTCGACTTCCTCCTTAAGGTTCGTGACCATGCTGAGCAGATCTTGCAGCTGCTCACTCCTCATGCGGGTGGAATGCTGCCTCCCTCCCCCAGGAGCAGCAGCAAGCTCTGGCACTCCCTGCAGCCAGAGACCTGAACAGCCACGGTTCGGGACAGGTGCTCTGTCCCTGCCCAGCACTTGTGAAAAGAAATGATCTTTCACAAAATTCAGGAATTGCCCAGCCTTTCATGTCCCCGCAGGGACAGTACAGCATTCCCATCAGACCCGTCATACACAGAAGTTGACAGCTCCCAAGTTTTTGAGAATAATCTGTCCAAGAACTTGAATTTCTCCCTGGATGTTCCCAAAACACCTCAGTCCCAGCTGAGCAGGGACAGCCAGAGCCCACTCCATGAGGCTCTTCTTCAAAGAAATCTTGATTCTTCCCATTGCGTGTGTCAGTTGAATCCTGGAGATCTAGTTTGGGAACACCACTAGTGATCTTTGGGATACGATAGGGTAGTAAATGCTTGTCTTCAGGAGCAAGGCAGAGATGCTGAGTCAACCCATCCCCACATGAGACACCCAATTTGGGATTCAGCTCACCTGGATTATAGCAGCTATAGTGAACCTCTGGATGTTGAAAAATCACTCAGATCCCATTGGAGTTAGCTGAGTAAAATGCTGTCCAGTTAAAGCAAGTACTAGGTGTAAGGGCCCCTTTTTTATTATTTATATTTTTTAATTAATTTTTTCTTAAATTTATTTCCTTTTTTAGTTTTTTTCTTACTGTTTCCTGTTCTATCCTTCTCCGTTTTAAAGGTTCATGTAACACAACACATAGTAGTTATTTAAACAAGGTTCAGACATTTTAACAAACAATGCTTGTCATGTTTGTTAATGGCGAATATGCATGTATTCTTTAAGAAATTCTATTAATACAAGACATTTCTAAATAATGCAAGGCATCTGCTCAATTGAAGTGACATTTTAAAGTGAGTTATCAAACAGTAAATACAATGTTGCACCTGTTCCTCCTGCTTTCCCTTAAATATCAGAGGGACGGTCTCTGGAAAATGAACAGGCTGAAAGCAAAATGTTGTGCCCAAAATACCTGACTGCAGCTCATTCATTGTGCAGTCCTAGTTTACCGCTGGAGTAAATTCAAGAGCACCAAGCCAACGATAGGTCTTTGTGCGCTCTCAAGAGCTCCAAGCCAGTTGAATAGGAAGAATCTCACTTTTTCACTTGAACAAGCTTTTCTATTACATATGTTCGTTCCATGATAAAGCCCGTACATTACATACATGTACAAAGTGTATAGTCATTCTAGAATACCTGTCCCGTCCAACAGGGAAAAGCTCACAACTTGTCTGTGTGACGGAGCTTCATAGACACATTGTGTCTAATATGGGAAGACAGGCACCAAGGAGCAGCATTTCAGTTTTTATATATGCAACCCCATCCATGTGATTGTGTGTTAATGTGGTATGGAAATCACCTTAGCATTTGCTACCAGTTTTCTCTAACCTGGAGCAAATGCCTTCACGTGTCCACTTCTTTACCTACATACTTAGAGGAAATTCTTGCAGCTCAACACGCGCCTTTTGCAGCACGTGCAACTGGGTAACAGGAAAAGTGCAGTGACAGGAGCCTTTGGGAGGAAGGTTCTGCTCTTGGTAGCCACAGCACAGGGGTTTGGACTCAAATCAGTTGCAGCTGACGGACAGCTTGGGAAACATTGTATTTGCAGCGTGTCACCGAATGCAGTTGCCATAACCCTTGCCAGTGGCAGTGGACATAAATCCAGCAGCACGGCTTCCTCCAGCTTGCTGGATCACAGACCGCTTGATCTGCACCTCAAAAGTGATGTGTGACTCTCTACGCATATGTGATGTCAAATGAGCAAGAAGCAATCAAAAAGAGTCAGAACATGACTTCTTTTGAAAGAATATACGCAGGATAGATTAGGTCATCTCTATGAATACTTGTCAATAGAGTAACTTGGCAACATTAAATGGATTGTAAGCTTTTGAGGGAAAGTATCCCAGTCTCCTACAGTCAGTGTAGTTACGTCGTATTAAAAAGGAAACGTGAAGCATCTTGGAGAAATGCAGTTTCTGTTCAGTCTTTAAGTGACAGCGCGACAGCCATAAAGAACACTGGAAATGCCTCAGAGAGTACAGATTCTGAAAATCTTTGGAAGAAAATGCCACAGTAGTTCTAGAATGCGATAGACGAATTTGGGTATAAGGGAAGTGATTCAAGGATAACACTCCTCCAACGTCCCAGCGATGTCATCGACGGTTTGATGATCTTCCAATTAGTTGATGAGTGACAGCACAGCATGACATCCCATGGACATCCTCTATGCAGCACACAGCTACCTACAGTAGAAACTAACTAACTAACTAACTAACTAACTAACTAACTAACTAACTAACTAACTAACTAACTAACTAGTTAACTACGTAACTCTCTCGCCCTATTGACTAAAAACCTATCCTAAATTTATGAAACTCAGAAACTCATACGTGAAAAACATACATTCAAAACACATCTACCTACAGTAAAAACTAACTAACTAATTAACTAACTAAGAAACGAATGAACTACCTAACCAACTAAGTGGTGAATGTTGTGCACAACTAATCGTGTCCAGTCTGAGGCATTCCTTCAGCCATATCTTCAGAGTGTCTGGGGAAGGATGGGGAAAAAGACAGGCGTTAGGGACAAGGCTGAGAGGAGAACCGGCAGCTTGTGCTTTCACGTGAACTCCAATATCCATTCCTAGTTCTCCACTGGAGGACTCCTGAGAGCTGGTGTTAGGGTTTGGTGTTATGATATTAATGATTGAGATTGTGGAAGTTTCGGGAGGTTTCCATGAACACAAGGGCTTTTGACCTAAGAGCTGTACTAATCTCTGCCTCAATGGCCAGGCCAGGGTACAGCTGCAATAAGAATTTTCCTCCTGCCAGACACATCGTCCCAAGGGCAGGTGCATGCAACGTCTATGGGAGCCTCTCTGGGCACCTCACAAACGTTTCCTGTACTCAGGGCAGTGTTACAATGCAAATGATGGACAGCAGGCTCTGCACTCTGGCAGGGCTCCAGCTGGTGGATGACTTTGCTTGTCTCTGCGGCAGCAGTCCCACCTTCTGAGGGAGGAGGCTTTTGTTCTCACCCGGGTTTTGGACCTCACATACCTCTGAAGATTTGGCGCCTGCCTCTGGCACTGGCAACTCTTCGGCCGACGCTCTGGCAAGCCCAGCCTGCTCCTCCTCCTCCTCCTCCTCAAAGAGCTCCCCGTGGTGCTCAATGAGGAGCTGCACCAGCGCTGTCACCTGCAAACAGAAAACCATCGGTTTCTGCCCCAGTAGCTGCAGCCAGGTCCAAGGGCCTCTCGCACTCCCCACCCTGGCTTCTGCACAGAAGCTACAGCTGTGGGGCTGCTCTTGCCAGCAGCTCCCCCAGCAGCGTTTGCTGAAGAAAGGAGGCAGCCTGGAACCTCTGAACAGCAAACCTCGGCTGGGCATGGGAGGGTGTAGCCGGCTGAGAAATACAGCATACCTTCATCACCTCCACCAGGACATCCACGGGGAGCATGTCCTCCTCGGGTGGGCTGAGGAGGACTGTCCCCAGACAGACAGCCAGTTTCCTGGCTGTCATCCTGGTGGTGGTGGCATTGGTGGAGATGGCGTGGAGGAGGCTGAGCAAGTCTTTGAGGAGGAGGAGGTTGGCCTTGGGCAACTTGCTGGCCACCCTGAGGAAAGAGGACCAAATGTTCAGAAAGGAGATGTTGTCAAGGCAGGTGTCCCAGTCTGATCTCAGGCAAGCCCAGGTGAGAGAAGGCTCCCTGGCCATGGCTGGATAAAAATAGAATGCATGCCCTGGCTGAGATGCAGCCACCTCCTTCTGGCAAGAGTCTTTTGTGGAGCAATTCCACTGCCTGTGGGAAAGTGCTCCAAGGAGAGAAATGCTGTTCTGTGCCACTTTTCCCCAAAACCAGACCCACAGTAGCAGGAGAAGCAAGAGGTGACAGGTTGAAAAGACAGCTTTTTCAGAGAGGCTGTGGCTTTGCAGGCAAATGGCACAGTGCCTGCACAGTAAGTGAGCTGCTGTCCACACTTACTCTTTGAGCCCAGCCATCCTCTCCTGCCTGCTGGTCTTCAGCACGGCGCTCATCCACTCCTCATAGAGTTCAGCCTGGAGGAGCTGGGAGGGGATCTTGCTCAGGAAGTCCTGCAATGGCAAAGATTGCGCGTGAGGCTGTGAGCAGTGTTGCTGGGAGCACAGGCAGCAAGGCCAGCCCTCTGGGTGAGCAGCAGCCTCTGGCTTTGGGCTCCTGCTCTGTCAGGGACCCATCAGCAGTGCCAGAGTCGGGAGCTGCCGAGCTCCAGGTCAGCAGGCTTCACCTGCAGGATGACGGCCAGGAGGTGCAGCGGCTGGCTTTCCAGGTGGACCTCTGCGCCGCTGTCCAGGGCCTCCCGGAGCTCCTGGGTGGCCCGCTCGCTGGCCGTCACCAAAAAGATCCCCTCCGTGGATGGCCCGTGCTGGTGCAGGAGAGCCAGCAGGTCCTGCAGGGGACAGAAGAGATCATTAATGGTCTGTAGACAGGCCCTGGGATTACTGAACCTTCCTCAGGGGTAGGATGGAGCATGGACGGGTGTGCAGCTGTCACCCAGGCAGGAAAGTGGTGTCTGGAGGTGGTTGATGTGTGGAGGAGCCAGCCTTGTCCCGAAGACCCATCTGGGCTCTCTGTGATGGGGATACCACCTCTCCACAGGAGCCCGTGGAATGGAGACCAGGTGGCCAGACTTGCTTACTTGGATGGGCTGGGGCAGCGCGCCGTCCTGGCTGCACAGAGCTGCCAGGGGTCGGCCGAAGAGAAGCCCCCTGTGCACACAGCCTGGCATCACTTGGCACGGGAAGGGCCTGGGCAGCCCTCTCCTCCTCGTGCTTGTCCTACCTGTTGCAAAGGAGAAGAGAGCAAAGAGCCATGGAGGAGAAGTGCCAGGCCAGCTCTCCTTGAGCCCCTCAGCACTGTTCCCCCACCACTGAGCATGTGGGTGAAGAGTTATTTTGGAATGAGTGGCCGCTGGGGCTCAGTTCTCTCCCTCCGCAGAGCCTTGGGGATGGACATGCCCTGCCGGAAGGGCAGCAGCAGCCCCAGTGCCTCACAAGTGCCTGACTGCCAAAGGAGGAGAGCAGGGCCGTCCTGCCCCTGTCTTCCCCAAACTCACCAGTCGAGTGGCCAACTCCGCTTGAGTTGCCGTAGGGGACGCCGGGTGACGGCCGCTGCTCTGCACCAGCCTGCAAGAAATGACGTGTGCTCACCAAACTGTTCTGCAGCAGAAAGGGCCCTCAATGAGCTGCACTGGGCCTTTGCCAGGTGTGAAAGTTGCGGACGGTCTAGATTGCACCCTGGGTGATCCTGACCTTTGCCTGGTCCTCGAGGAGCTGTTCCAGGCTCCTGGTGTGCAGGGTCATGGCCTGGGAAAGGGTAAAAGAGCAGAGGATGAGAAGTGCTGCACCTGCTCCTGGGCTGCACTCATCTCTGGGGACAGAATGGAGACAGGATAGACACTCACAGCGTTGCGGCCCCTCAGCTCCTTCATCAGCAGCCTAAAGGAGGGCAGCTGGCTGACACGGGCTCCCTCCACTCCTTCTGGTGGTCTGTGTGTGGGGAAGGGAAAGGGGCAAAGAAAGTGCTGTGTGAGACCCAGGCCAGCTTGCCTCTCTCCTGCCAGCCCAGGCAGCACTTGCAAGCTGCAGTGAAGCAGCTGGGCACCACTCGGCAGCAGAGCGGAAAGCCGCGTTAGTGCAGAGGCTGGGGCTGGGCAGATGTTGGCTGGACACAGCTGGACTTACGCAAGGAGCGTGCGGAGCCAGAGCTGCTTCACTGCCCGGCAGCTGCAGAAAGAGAGGAGAAACAGCCTGAGTGCCGCTGCTTCCCAGCCTGCGGGCAGAGGTGGGCGCAGGCACAGCACTGCCCTATGGGGAGGACCAGAGAGGCAGAACAGAGCTCTGTGGGGCAGGACTTGTCCCTGCAGTGAAATGTGGCACAGAGACTCACCAGAAGGTGACGATGCAGGAGCCGCAGGGCCAGACCAGGACGAGGGTGGTGTTCTCGCCTTCCTCCTCCTCAGCGGCATCGCCGGCTGCCCCCTTCCCGCTGCCCAGCACCTGCAGCTGGCACAGGGCCAGGCAGAGCTGCGGGCGCGGGTCGCTGCCACGTCTGCAGAGAGGAGCGGCAGGGAGTGACCTGGCAGTGCCCGAGTCCGCTGGTCCCCTCTGGCGTCTGCCTGCCACGGGCATGGTCATTGGTGTATCCAGGAGCAGGGTGCCGGGGTCTGGGGCTGCTCCCGGGCTGTCCCTGCCCTGGTGCCAGGGCCAGGGCTTGGGAGGAAAGGCAGCTGGGGTCTGTGAGTCTTACTGGGGCTTGGCGATGACCAAGCTGTGGCTGAAGAGGAGGAGGTCCCTCTTCTTGGTCGCACGGCCCAGGGTCACCTGCACCTGCTGCCGGAGCAGTGGCTCTCCTAATGCCGAGATGGACACGCACCGCTGCACGCGCTCAGGGTCGTCCCTGCAGAGCAGATAGCGTTCAGGCATGAAAAAAGCACCTGCTGCCTGCAGGACCAGCTGTGCCGGGGTGTCCATGAGACGTGTAGGGAGCCATACCGGGAGCCACGGCAGCAGTTGACTTGGCCCATCTCGACAAGTACAGCAGAAACCTGCAGTGGGACGCTCTCTGGTGATTCTCCAAAGACTCCCAGTTGGCTGGAGAAAGTGTGCCAACGGGCGTCCCTGTGCCGGGTGGTGCCACTGGGCAAGATCTTCCCTCTCCCCAGTGGCTCCGTGTTGGCACAGAAGTGTTGCCGGGCCAACGCTGGGTCAACACAACAGAGCATTCCAAGTGCTGGGGTTGGGGGGGGGGGGGGTGCACTGGGGGCTCTCCCCAACATGGTGCCCATGCCTCTCTCATCCTGGGGAGCTCAGCCCTGGGCACAGCACCGCAGGCCGTGCCTGACAGCGCTGAGCAGAGGGGAAGGGTCACCTCCCTCCAGCTGCTGGCTGTTCTTTGCCTTCTGCAGCCCAGGCCACCACTTACCAGCGCTTTTTGGGGCAAGGGCACCTTGCTGGCTCCTGGTCAACTTGCTGTCCAGCAGGATGCTTGAACCTTTTGTGCCACGTTACTTTCCAGCAGAGGATGCACCCTGGTGATAAAGCTCAGAGACGGAGTTTCCCTACCTCCAGCTTTTTTGCCAAGTTGCTCTGGGTCATGAATGTGTGTGGATGTGTCCCGGGATGCTTCGTGCCTGTACCGTTGCCAGCTACAGTTGATCCCTCCCTATTTTTATGGGTGTCCTGGTACCACTGTATGTAGCCGTGTACTGAACCCATGATTTTCACATAGATGTTTGTGACTTTCAAAAATTGTCTTCTTATGGCATTGTGACGTGAGGTTTAGTTAGTTAGTTATTTAGCTGATTTCTCCTGTAGGTAGTCGTGTGCTGCATAGAGGAGGTCCATGGGATGTCATGTCATTTTCTCCTATGTCGCGGTAGTACCACTGTGGCGTTTTTTTCCAAAGATTTTCAAAACTTATACCATCTGAGGCATTTCCAGTGTTCTTTATGGCTGTTGCACTGTCCCTTAGAGACTGAACAGAAGCTGCATTTCTCCAAGATTCTTCACGTTTCCTTTTAAAGAATATGAACTACAGTGTCTATAGGAAGCTGGGATACTTTCTCTCAAATTAGACAAATATTGAAAGAGATGATCTAATCTATCCTGTGTACATTCTTTCAAAAGAACTCATGTTATGCTCTGACTCTCTTTGATTGCTTCTTACTCATTTGACATGACATATTCTTGAGAGTCACATATCACTTTTGAGGTGCAGATCAAGTGGCCTGTGATCCAGCAAGCTGGAAGAAGCTGTGCTACTGGATTTGTTTTCACTGGCAAGGTTTATAGTGACTGCATTCAGTGACATGCTGCAATCACACCTCTTCCCAAGCTGTCAGCCAGCTGCAAGTGGTGGAGTCCAAACCCCTGTGCTGTGGCTACCAAGAGCAGAAACTTCCTCCCAAAGGCTCCTGTCACTGCACTTTTCCTGCTACCCAGTTGCACGTGCTGCAAAAATTCGTGTTGAGCTGCCATAATTTCCTGTAAGCATGTAGGTAATGAAGTGAACATTTGAAGGCATTTGCTCCAGGTGGGAGCAAACTGGTAGCAAATGCTAAGGAGATTTCCATACCGCATTAACACACAAGCAAGTTCCTGCCTTCCCCTATTAGGCCAAATGTGTGTATGGAGCTCCGTCACACAGACAAGCTGTGAGCGTTTCCCTGTTGGACGGGATAGGTATTCTAGAGTGACAATACACTTTGTACATGTATGTAATGTAATATAGAGAGATGGGCTTTATTATGGAACGAACATATGTAATAGAAAAGGTTGTTTAAGTGAAAAAGTGACATTCTTCCCATTCACCTGGTTTGGCGCACTTGAGAGCACACAAAAAACTATAGTTTGCTTGATGCTCTTGAAATTACTCCAGCGGTAAACTAGTACTGCACAATGAATGAGCTGCAGTCAGGTATTTTGCGATGGGCACAACCTGTTGCTTTCAGCCGGTTCATTTCCAAGTGACTGTCTCTCTGAAATTTAGGAGAATGCAGGAGGAAGAAGTGCATCTTTGGATTTCTTGTTTGATAACTTATTTTAAACTGTCTCTTCACTTGAGTAGATGCGTTGTATTTTTTAGAAATGTTTTGTATCAATAGAATTTCTTAAATAACAAGTGTTTATTTTCAATTGGCAAACATGACAGACATCATTTATTAAAATGTTTAAACAAGTACTTCACCTTCTTTTTCTTGAACCTTGAAAAATGGGAAGTTTAGAACATGAAATAATAAAGAAGAAAGAAAAAAAAAAAAAGAAAAGACGTATCCCTTACACCTAGTACTTTTTTTAGCTGGACAACTTTTTCTCAGCTAACGCTAATGGGATCTGAGCAATTTTTCAACATCCAGAGGTGCACTATAGCTGTGTAAATACAGAGGCGCTGAATCCCAGCCTGTGTGTCTCATGTTAGTTTGGTTTGCCTCAGCATCTCTGCCTTGCTCCTGAAGACAAGCATTTACTACTCTATCGTATCTCTAAGCTGACTAGTGGTTTTCCCAAGCTAGATCTCCAGGATGCATCTGGTACGTGCAATGGGAAAGAGGAAGCTTTTCTTTGAAGAAGAGCCTCATGGAGTGGGCTGTGGCTGTCCCTGCTCAGCTGGGACGGAGGTGCTTTGGGAACATCCAGGGAGAAATTCAAGTTCTTGGAGAGACTATTCTCAAGAACTTGGGGCTGTCAACTTCGATGTGTCACCAGAAGGAAGGAATTTTTTTTTTTTTTCCTAACGGAATCACTTGCACTGACATGCCAAAACCATATTTTCGTCATGTTTCTCAGCTGGCTACTGAGTTTACTCGTTCAAATGAACCTAAGGCTGTCTTGTGTCTGTCTGTCTTTATTCTGTCTATCTTTCTTTGTCTTTTAAAATGTAGTTCCAGAAATTTATGGTATTCTGGGTCTCTTAGAGCTTCTTAAATATTAGGCATTTCTTGGAATGTATTTATTTTTCATCTCATGTTTTTCTAATGAAATTATTTTTGAAAATGAACTTAAATTCAATGTTTCATTACTTTTATCTATTGAGGCTAAATGTGTGATTTTTTGAAAGGCTTACAGACACAATTTGCCTCTGAAATGTATAATATATCTTATAACATTCTTCTTGTATTATATCATCGAGTATTTGGCAGCTAAGAAATGTTTCTAACTGTGTTTGTTGTTGTTGTTGTTCTGAATTTTCCTAGAGTCTGAAAAAAGGTTCACTCCCAAACACATTGGTTTAACTACTGATGAGTCTCTTCTTTGGTTAATCACTGTCAGGAATAATATGCTAATATGTTGATTTTGAGTCATGGTGGGAGAACACAACAATGACGAAATAAAAGCGGTGTCACACGTGTTTTGCCTGCAAAGGTTTTAGACATTTAGGAAGAAGATATTTATTCCTTCTGTTTTTCCCATTGCTTCTTGTTCACTCAGTACTGAATTTACTTGGTGAAAGGGTGTCAAAATTATTTTGCCACTTTCTATGAAAGAAGCAAGCAATACATGAGGTTTTTTTTTTTACCTTCTTACTGTGTAACATGCATGTGATCTACTCTTAAAAGCCCCCATGTATTAGAGCCTGAAATGCTGTGATTGTGTCAAAGGCACTTTTGTGCTGCACCTTGGAGCTGGGCACAGCACTGTGGGAAAGCAAGATGTGCAGTTCCAGCCACCTGGATGATAAAGGAAGATCAATGCTAACATGACCATCTGGACGGTCAGAGAAATAATTAGATCATAGCAGAATAGAAAGGGCCTTGGACAGATTGTGTTGAAGTACATTTCTCATAATTGTAGAGAGTTATAGCTCAGACTTGTGAGAATGATATCTCGGGTCGGCAAACTGCCCCCATATCTATGAGGTGTGAATGTCCTTGGACCAGGTCTGTGAATGTCCTTGGAGCAGGCCTGTGAATGAGTGGGAATGTAACTGATACAAAGGTTACATCAGCGTGGTGTGTTTTAAATAACAAGTATTGGGAAAACATCTCATGTAACGTCTTAGTCCAGGTCCGTATCTGTCAATCCTATAAATTGTCACTGACTAATAAAGAAGGCCTCAGCCTGGCTCAGCTCTCTGCTCTGCCCAGCTCTGTGCTCCTGCCTGAACAAGATCTCTGTCTGTCTTGACAGCACTAATCCTCTGTAGATCTCAAAAAAAGAGTCAGTTTTACATCTACCATCCATCATTAATGCCATCACAGGTATGTAAAGATAAGGCAAAAATTTGTGAGGAGCTGGGTCAGGAGTCTGCAACTCTGCTGTCAGTACCTTCTTTGCCTGATTTCAATCATGCTTAAATGGCACACAGTAACCCCTTCATTACTAAGACAGCAGAACACAAAGGGGTGATGCAAAAATGCCATGAAAAAGCTAGGGAGCACGACGGCTTTTCTTTCACCTTTCCAGTGACTATGACTTGAACAAAGATGACGCAGGACCTAATGCCAGAGATACAGCATCGGTCCCTGCAGCAGAGGGCAACAAAGAAACAGAAGAGACCAAAGGAAGAGGCACCAGCATATCAGAATAACACAGATTTACGTTATTTGGAGTGTGATGTAACCGGTGAAAAAAAATTTCAAAGCATTTGTTTTCCTTATCAGGATGACTAACCAGCCTTCTCCAATATTTGTTAATAAGTGTAATTGTTGTAATTTGCATTATTCTGTTCTATTGTAGGTTGATTTGTAATGATAATGTATAACAGGAAAATGGCACATAAGGTACGGTGATCCACAGTGGGCATTCAAACTCACCAAGAGAATGCCCCCTTTTGACTTTGGAGGCAAGAGGTGACTGCACCACCACTGCAAAGTAGTCTTTCAGACGACTGTGGTCACAGGGTGAATTGTGTGGCAGTTGCACATTCCCCTGAGATCTGGAGACGTCAATGGGGCCGCTGATGGCTCTTTAGCACATTTGTGCCCCACTCTGTCTGTCCCCAAGTACACACGTAGGGTGCTACCAAGGTGCTGTCAGTCACATCCTCCCCTGCCTCGGGGCAGTGTGACTTCACCTCTACCAACTGACTGGGCAGGAGGGGTGGGACCCTTGATCAGTTGACAGAGTCCTTAACAAAGAAGGTGCCCAGAGAATCTGCGAAGCTTCTGGACCATGTTGTAATGCCTGCAGCCACATCTGACCACACTATAATAAAAAGGAGTTCCCGCTAAGACACCCTTTGAATGGTCTTCTCAGAGCTGCGTGTCTGTAAACTGTAGTCCTTTCCTTAGAGAGGAACACCGTCTAAGGAGACTTCCTGGGATTAAGAAGACCTCACCTCTTCGTTTGGGTGAGTGATTATTTACTGGATGTATCCATGAATGAGTTTTCGCCTAACCTAGGTGAGTGATTATTTCTTGTGAGTACCCTGAAGTAAGAGGCCTCTAGTTCTGTTTCCTGTGACGACAGGCACTTTGTGGATCCTCATTATTCTTATGTTATTGTATTTGAATATTCTCCTTAGCCGATATCATCTGAACCTGTATTTTACATCATCAGGGTGCTAAATACGGGTAATACCATTGAAATTGAATTATAGTGTTTAGGAGTGAAATCAATAAAATAACACCTCCAAAGAACAGTCTCAGCTAATGTGCAAGGTCTGATGTAGGATTTAGCCAGTGGCCTGAAAAAACAACTGCGTGATTTGCAAGAATTAACATTGCAAGACATAATAGCTAACATCATATAATAGCACAAAGTGATTAGACCCAAGAACTTGATTTTCGGGCCTCAATCTGCATATATGAGTTTTTGTGGGAATTGTACGTGCCTGTGTAATGTTTTTTCTTGCAGTCTTCCGAATCATCTGGAGAATGATACAGAATGAAAAGAAGAATAAAGCCAGGGTCCTTGCTGCGCTTACTGTGAGCCAGATGTTCAAAAACAATAACCAAAAATGGAAGGAGTGAAGAGAATATCACTTGCGTCCCAGACTCTTTCACCACCTGTCCCAATGCCTTGAAATCTTTCTTCATTCCCCCCAGATGCAGGATCCAGCTTCCTCCCCACCTGTCTGGAAGATCAGCAGTGGGTAGTAGTCTGTTGGGTGCATCAGGTTGGGGAGTGCCCGGGTGATATCCCTGATCCGGGCTCCAGGTAGACTACAAATTTCTCTATGATGAGAGTCAACTCAGTATATTGGGCCCTCTGTCCCTATCAGAAGGGAATCACCTGCTACAATTACCCTTCTTTCTTTCTTATCACAGGCAGTCTGGAGGTATGGAGTCAATCCCCTCTTTCTATGTGATGTTGTAGGTGGACCTTGCACCACATCATTGCCTACCTCTCCTTCAAGATCCGGGGCCTCAAACTGATTACGGAGGGGCACGTGGGGAAGCAAAGCAGGTAGAGAGGGGGTTGTCCGTGGCGACAAACTGGGACTCGCTTCCAAACCTCATCATCTTTTTGGTCCCCTACCTCTGCTCGACAGCGACAGGGCAGGGGCTGTCTCGGGTCTCCCCCCTCTGCCTCACAGAGCAGGGGATCCATCAGCTTTTGGGGGGTATCCCCCTGGAGCCTCTCTGACTGGCATGCTAGGGAGTTACTCCACCAGTCGATCTCCTTCTCATACTCCCTGATGGACCTCAGTGTCTCAACCTCCTCCTTAAGGTTCATGACCACGCTGAGCAGATCTTGCAGCTGCTCACTCCTCGTGCGGGTGGAATGCTGCCTCCCTCCCCCGGCAGCAGCAGCAGGCTCTGGCACTCCCTGCAGCCAGAGACCTGAACAGCCACGGTTCGGGACAGGTGCTCTGTCCCTGCCCAGCACTCGGGAAAAGAAATGATCTTTCACAAAATTCAGGAATTGCCCAGCCTTTCCATGTCCCTGCAGGGACAGTACAGCATTCCCAGCTGACCCGTCACACACAGAAGTTGACAGCACCCAAGTTTTTGAGAATAATCTGTCCAAGAACTTGAATTTCTCCCTGAGCAGGGACAGTCAGAGCCCACTCCATGAAGCTCTTCTTCAAAGAAAACTTGATTCTTCCCATTGCGTGTGTCAGCTGAATCCTGGATATCTAGTTTGGCAAAACCACTAGTGATCTTTGGGGTACGATATGGTAGTAACCGTTTGTCTTCAGGAAGAAGGCTGAGATGCTGAGTCAACCCATCCCCACATGAGACACCCAATTTGGGATTCAGCTCCTCCCTGGGAAATGAACAGGCTGAAAGCAACAGGTTGTGCCCGTCGCAAAATACCTGACTGCAGCTGAGTTATCGTGCAGTACTAGTAATTTCAAGAGAATCAAGCAAACTTTGGTTTTTTGTCTGCTCTCAAGAGCACCAAGCCAGTTGAATAGGAAGAGTGTCACTTTTTCACTTAAACAACCTTTTCAATTACATATGTTTGTTCCATAATAAAGCCCATCTCTCTATATTACATTACATACATGTATAAAGTGTATTGTCATTCTAGAATACCTGTCCTGTTCAATAGGGAAAAGCTCACAGCTTGTCTGTGTGACGGAGCGCATACACACATTCTGTCTAATATGGGAAGACAGGCATCAAGGAGCAGCATTTCAGTTTTTATATATGCAAGTCCATCCATATGCATTTATGTTAATGCAGTGTAGAAAAGACCTTAGCATTTGCTACCGGTTTTCTCCAGTCTGGAGGAAATGCCTTCACGTATCCACTTCATTATCAACATACTTAGAGGAAATTCTTGCAGCTCAACGTGTTCTTGCAGCTCAACACGCGCCTTTTGCAGCACGTGCAACTGGGTAACAGGAAAAGTGCAGTGACAGGAGCCTTGGGAAGGAAGTTTCTGCTCTTGGTAGCCACGGCACAGGGGTTTGGAATCCAGTACTTGCAGTTGACTGACAGCTTGGGAAAAGGTGTGTTTGCAGCGTGTCACCGAATGCAGTTGCCATAACCCTGACCAGTGACAGTGAACATAAATGCAGCAGCACGGCTTCTTCCAGCTTGCGGGATCACAGGTCGCTTGACCTGCACCTCAAAAGTGGTATGTGACTCTCAAGCATATGTCATGTCAAATGAGCAAGAAGCAATTAAAGAGAGTCAGAGCATAACATGAGGTCTTTTGAAAGAATGTACACAGGATAGATTAGGTTGTCTGAATCAATACTTTTCAATACAGTAACTTGTCGACATTAGATAGATAGGAAGCTGCAGACAGTGTAGTTACGTATTGTTGAAAAGGAAACGTGAAGCATCTTAAAGAAATGCAGCTTCTGTTCAGTCTCTAAGTGACAGTGCAACAGCCATAAAGAACACTGGAAATGCCTCAGATGGTATAAGTTTTGAAAATCTTTGGAAGAAAACGCCACAGGGTCATACCACGCCATAGAAGAAAATGAGTGAAAGGGAATTGATTCATGGATATCAGTCCTCCAAATTTCCAGCGATGTCATGGACGGTTCGATGATCTGTCAACTAGTTGCTGAGTGACAGCACGACGTGACATCCCATGGACGTCCTCTATGCAATACACAGCTACCTACAGTAGAAACTAACTAACTAACTAACTAACTAACTCACTAACTGACTGACTAACTAACTGTCTCTACCTATTGGTAGAAAAACAGCTAACTACAATAAAAACTAACTAACCAACTAACTAATGAACCAAGTAACTAATTAACCAACTAACTAACAAACAAACAAACACGTTAACTATCTAACTAAATGGTCTAAGTCGTGCAAAAGGAAGAAGGTCCAATCTGAGGCATTTCTTGATCTGTTCCTTCAGAGTGCCTGGAGAAAGGTGGGGGAAAAGACAGGCGTTAGGGACAAGGCTGAGAGGAGAACCAGCAGCTTGTGCTTTCACGTGAACTCCAATACCCATTCCTAGTTCTCCTCTGCAGGACTCCTGAGAGCTGGCGTTAGGGTTTGGTGTTATGATATTAATGATTGCGAATGTGGAAGTTTGGGGAGGTTTTGGTCAACACAAGGGCTTTTCACCCAAGAGCTGTATTAATCTCTGCTTCAATGGCCAGGCCAGGGTACAGATGCAGTAAGAATTTTCCTCGTGAAAGACACGTTCTCTGAAGGAATTGTCCCTGTGGCAGCAGTCCCACCTTGTGGAGTTTTCAAACGTGCCGATTATTTATTTCCTCCATGTCAATAGAAATTTCAGCCTGGAAACCCGACACTTTCTGAATGGGTAGTTTAGACTTATTTTGCCAAGGACAGATTCACAGTCAAACTTTGCTGCCTTTAGAGTCTAGGGCACACTCGAGAAAATGTAAAGGAAAGGGCAGGTAATGACAGGAGAGCAGAGGTGAGGAGAAGAGAACCGTTCCTGTATGCATGGTCACTGGGAGAAGAGCTGGATGACCTTGCTTGTCTCTGCGGCAGGAGTCCCACCTTCTGAGGCAGGCGGCTTTTATTCTCACCCGGGTTTTGGACCTCACATACCTCTGAAGTTTCGGCATCTGCCTCTGGTGCTGGCGACTCTTCGGCCGACGCTCCTGCATGCCCAGCCTGCTCCTCCTCCTCCTCCTCAAAGAGCTCCCCGTGATGCTCAATGAGGAGCTGCACCAGCCCTGTCACCTGCAAACAGAAAACCATCGGTTTCTGCCTCGGTGGCTGCAATCAGGTCCAAAGGACTCTCTCACTCCGAACCTTGGCTTCTGCACAGAAGCTGCAGCTGTGGGGCTGCTCTTGCCAGCAGCTCCCCCAGCAGCGTTTGCTGAACTGAGGAGGCAGCCTGGAACCTCTGAACAGCAAAGCTCATCTAGGCCCTGGAGGCTGTAGCCGGCTGGTAAATGCAACGTACCTTCATCACCTCCACCAGGACATCCACGGGGAGCATGTCCTCCTCGGGTGGGCTGAGGAGGACTGTCCCCAGACAGACAGCCAGTTTCCTGGCTGTCATCCTGGTGGTGGTGGCATTGGTGGAGATGGCGTGGAGGAGGCTGAGCAAGTCTTTGAGGAGGAGGAGGTTGGCCTTGGGCAACTTGCTGGCCACCCTGAGGAAAGAGGACCAAATGTTCAGAAAGGAGATGTTGTCAAGGCAGGTGTCCCAGGCTGATCTCAGCCAAGCCCAGGTGAGAGAAGGCTCCCTGGCCATGGCTGGATAAAAGCAGAATGTGTGCCCTGGCTGAGATGCAGCCACCTGCTTCTGGCAAGAGTCTTTTGTGGAGCAATTCCATTGCCTGTGGGAAAGTGCTCCAAGGAGAGAAATTCTGTTCTGTGCCACTTTACCCCAAAACCAGACCCACAGTAGCAGGAGAAGCAAGAGGTAGCAGGCCGAAAAGACAGCTTTTTCAGAGAGGCTGTGGCTTTGCAGAAAAGTGCCTGGCTCTGCCAGTGCCTGTGGAGCAGTCGGGCTGCTGTCCACACTTACTCTTTGAGCCCAGCCATCCTCTCCTGCCTGCTGGTCTTCAGCACGGCGCTCATCCACTCCTCATAGAGCTCAGCCTGGAGGAGCTGGGAGGGGATCTTGCGCAGGAAGTCCTGCAATGGCAAAGGCTGCGTGTGAGACTGTGAGCAGTGCCGCCAGGAGCACAGGCAGCAAGGTCAGCCCTCTGAGCAGCAGCTCCAGCCGGGAGCTGCCGAGCTCCAGGTCAGCAGGCTTCACCTGCAGGATGACGGCCAGGAGGTGCAGCGGCTGGCTTTCCAGGTGGACCTCTGCGCCGCTGTCCAGGGCCTCCCGGAGCTCCTGGGTGGCCCGCTCGCTGGCCGTCACCAAAAAGATCCCCTCCGTGGATGGCCCGTGCTGGTGCAGGAGAGCCAGCAGGTCCTGCAGGGGACAGAAGAGATCATTACTGGTCTAGAGACAGTCCCTGGGATTACTGAAACTTCCTCAGGGGTAGGATGGAGCATGGACGGGTGTACAGCTGTCACCTGGGCAGGAAAGCGATGGCTGGAGGTGGGTGATGTGTGGAGGAGTCAGCCTTGTCCCCAACACCCATCTGGGCTCTCTGTGATGCCGATACCACCTCTCTGCAGGAGCCCATGGAATGGAGACCAGGTGGCCAAACTTGCTTACCTGGATGGGCTGGGGCAGCGCGCCATCCTGGCTGCACAGAGCTGCCAGGGGCCGGCCGAAGAGAAGCCCCCTGTGCACACAGCCTGGCACCACTGGGTAAGAGAAGGGCCTGGGCAGCCCTCTTCCTCTCCTGAACTTCCTTCCTGCTGCAAAGGAGAAGAGAGCAATGAGCCGTGGAGGAGAAGTGCTTGGCCAGCTCTCCTTGAGCCACTCAGCACTGTTCCCCCGCTGCTGAGCAGGTGGGTGAAGAGTCACTTTAGAATGGGGGACACCAGAGTCTCAGCTCTCTCCCTCCACAGAGCCTGGGGGACGGACATGCCCTGCCGGAAGGTCAGCAGCAGGGACAGTGCTGCATGAGTGCTCGTCTCCCAAAGAAGGAGAGAAGGGTGTGCTGATCCTGTCTTCCCCAAACTCACCAGCCGAGTGGCCAAGTCCACTTGGGCTGCCGGAGGGGACGCCAGGTGATGGCTGCTGCTCTGCACCAGCCTGCAAGAAACGCACTGTGCTCACCAAAGAGTCCTGCAGCAGAAAGGGCGGTCGACGAGCACCATGTGCCATGTGTGAAATCTGGGGACGGACAAGATTGCACCCTGGGTAATCCTGACCTTTGCCTGGTCCTCAAGGAGCTGTTCCAGGCTCCTGGTGTGCAGAGTCATGGCCTGGGCAAGGGCAAAAGAGCAGAGGATGAGAAGCGCTGCACCGGCTGCTGAGCTGGAGTCGTCTCTGGGGACAGAATGGAGACAGGGTGGACACTCACAGCATTGCGGCCCCTCAGCTCCTTCATCAGGAGCCTGAAGGAGGGCAGCTGGGTGACATGGGCTCCCTCCACTCCTTCTGGTGGTCTGTTTGTGGGGAAGGGAAGGGGCAAAGAAAGTGCTGTGTGAGACCCAGGCCAGCTTGCCTCTCTCCTGCCAGCCCAGGCAGCACTTGCAAGCTGCAGTGAAGCAGCTGGGCACCACTCAGCAGCAGAGCGTAGAGCCGCGTTAGTGCAGAGGCTGGGGCTGGGCAGATGTTGGCTGGACACAGCTGGACTTACGCAAGGAGCGTGCGGAGCCAGAGCTGCTTCACTGCCCGGCAGCTGCAGAAAGAGAGGAGAAACAGCCTGAGTGCCGCTGCTCCCCAGCCTGTGGGCAGAGGCGGGCGCGCGCACAGCCCTGCCCTATGGGGAGGACCAGAGAGGCAGGACAGAGCTCTGTGGGGCAGGACTCGTCCCTGCCATGGGATGTGGCACAGAGACTCACCAGAAGGTGACGATGCAGGAGCCGCAGGGCCAGACCAGGACGAGGGAGTTGTTGTTCTCGCCTTCCTCCTCCTCAGCGGCATCGCCGGCTGCCCCCTTCCCGCTGCCCAGCACCTGCAGCTGGCACAGGGCCAGGCAGAGCTGCAGGCGCGGGTCGCTGCCACGTCTGCAGAGAGGTGCGGCAGGGAGTGACCTGGAGGTGCCGAGCCCGCTGGTCCCCTCTGGCGTCTCCCTGCCACGGGCATGGTCATGGGTGTATCCAGGAGCAGGGTGCCGGGGTCTGGGGCTGCTCCCGGGCTGTCCCTGCCCTGGTGCCAGGGCCAGGGCTTGGGAGGAATGGTAGCTGGGGTCTGCGAGTCTTACTGGGGCTTGGCGATGACCAAGCTGCGGCTGAAGAGGAGGAGGTCCCTCTTCTTGGTCGCACGGCCCAGGGTCACCTGCACCTGCTGCCGGAGCAGTGGCTCTCCTAATGCCGAGATGGGCGTGCAGCGCTGCGCGGGCTCAGGGTCGTCCCTGCAGGGCAGATGGCATCGGGGGTGAAAAAAGTGTCTGATGCTCGTGCGACAGGCTGTGCCGAGGTGTCCCCGAGCTGTGTAGGGAGCCTACCTGGAGCCGCGGCAGCAGTTGACTTGGCCCATCTCGACAAGTACAGCAGAAAGCTGAATGAGATGTGCTTTTGGTTGGTGCCTCAAAGAGTGCCCAGTTGGCTGGAGGGAGGCTGCCAATGGGGGTCCCTGTGCTGGGTAGAGCTGCTGGACAAGAGCTTGGCTCTCCCCAGTGGCTCCGTGTTGGCACAGAAGCGCAGCCGGGCCAAAGCTGGGTCAACACAACAGAGCATTCCAAGCGCCAGGGTTGAGGGGGGGCGCACTGAGGACTCTCCCCAGCATGCTGCCCATGTCTTTCTCATCCTGGGGAGCCCAGCCCTGGGCACAGCACCGCAGGCCTGGCCTGACAGCGCTGAGCAGAGGACAAGGGTCACCTTCCTCCAGCTGCTGGTCGTGCTTTGCCTTCTGCAGCCCAGGCCACCACTTTCCACTGCCTTGGGGAAGGGCTCCTTGCTGGCTCCTGGTCAACTTGC
This sequence comes from Patagioenas fasciata, assembly GCF_037038585.1. Taxonomy (NCBI): domain Eukaryota; kingdom Metazoa; phylum Chordata; class Aves; order Columbiformes; family Columbidae; genus Patagioenas; species Patagioenas fasciata. The sequence continues at coordinate 27,874,330 of NC_092520.1, forward strand.
TGTCCAGCAGCATGCCAGGACCCTTTGTGCCATGTTGCTTTGCCAAGCTGCTCTTGGTCACAAGTGTGTGTGGATGTGCCCCGGGATGCTTCGTGCCTGTACCGTTGCCATCTGCAGTCCGTCCCACCCTCTTTTTGTGGGTGTCCAGGTGCCACTGTTCTGAGGGTGAGGAGGGCATGTTCAAGCCCAAGTTGTGAAGAATGGAGAGCGGGTAAAGTCCATAAAGCAGAGCAGATCGGAATAGGGCAGCCCCGGGGCTTGCAGACATGTCCTGCCCTCTTTCCAGTCTTCTTGGGGTGCTTTACATGGTTGACAGAGAGAAGACAGCTGTCCTTGTGCCTGCTCTAGCCCGTCTTGTGGTCTCTTTGGCTTCAAAACTATTTAGGAGAGAAAGGAGAAGCAAAAAACTGAACCCCAAGCTGGTTTGTGATCCTGTCTTGGCTTTTTGTTGGAAAGAAACAAGAAAGGAAAGGGAAGTCAAGGCAAGGCAAGGCAAGGGATAGACAACGACCATCTAGTCCAGCCTGCCTAACTACTTCAGGGCTGACCAACAGGTCAGGTCTGTTTTTAAGGGCACTGTCCATATGCCTCTCAAACACTGAGAGGCATGAGGCATCAACGAGCTCTCTAGGAAACCTGTTTCAGTGTTTGTCCACTTTCCAGTGAAAGCAATGGTTCTGAAGATCTAGTCTGAAGCAATTCTGATCTCTATGGAAGGTCTAACCCCTTGCTCCAGCCCTTTATCTGTAAACATTTAAATTGAGAACTGTTAATAAAAGAGAGCTCAGCTCTGCCTGGCTCTGTTCTCGCTGCTAACAAGAACTCTGTGCCTGTGCGTCTCTTTCTACATCCCGGTGTGCGCCGTTTCTAGTCGCCACAACCCACCCAATTCATCAGAGCCTCCTTGTGAGGATGAGATCCAGCAGTGCTCCTGTTCTGGTCGGCTCCTCCACCATTTGCATCAGAAAGTCATCCTCAAGGCACTGGAGGAACCTCCTAGACCATGGCTGGCTGGCAGAGTAGTCCTTCCAGCAAACATCAGGGAAGTTAAAATACTCCCCCGAAAGCCAGGGCTTGTGACTGTGAGGCTGCTCTCAGCTGTCTGTAGAGGTCTCATCAACTTCCTCACCCTGATCTGGTGGCCTGTAATAGACACACACAACAGTATCACCCCTGCCAGCCTGCCCCTTGATTCTCACCCACGGACTCTCATCTCACTCCTCATCCGTACTCAATACCTTGCAGTTGCTCTCTCACCTAAAGAGCAACTCCACCACCACCTCGCCTGGCTGGCCCGTCCTTCCTGAAAAGGACATAGCCATCCATGACCACATGCCAGTCATGTGAGCTGTCTCACCGTGTCTCTGTAATTGCCACCAGATCATAATCTCCTGACTGAACACAGGTTTCTAACTCCTCCCGCTTATTCCCCATGCTGCGTGCATTGGTGTACAGGTGTTTTCAGGGAACGAGCTGAGCACACCGATTTCACCCTAGGGGTATGGGAGGCCGCCCGGTCTTCATCCATTCTAGAGTGCTGCCCCACGGATGCAAGCCCAGCTACAACCCCATCCCCCTTCAAATCTAGTTTAAAGCTCTCCAAATGAGCCCTGTTAATTCCTGTCCCAGTATCCTTTTGCCCCGGTGAGATGAACCTTTCCCACACATCACTGTCTGCACTGGTGTCTTATAAAACCAGCCACTATGAAAGAATCCAAAGCCCTGCCCGCAGCACCAATCTTGTAGCTAACCATTTATGTACTATTCTGTCCCACATCAACACCCAAAAATGGGAGGAGGGAAGAGAAATATCACTTGTTGCCCTGACGCTTTCACCATCTATCCCAATGCCTTGAAACCTTTCTTCATTCCCCTCCAACTGCAGGATGCAGCTTCCTCCCCACCTGTCTGGAAGATCAGCAGTGGGTAGTAGTCTATTGGGTGCACCAGGCTGGGGAGTGCTCGGGTGATATCTCTGATCTGACTCCGGGTAGACTACATATTTCCCTATGATGAGGGTCAACTCTGCATATTGGACTCTCTGTCTCTATCAGAAGCGAATTGCCTATTACAATTGCCATTCTTTCTTTCTTATCAGAGGCAGTCTTGAGGTGTGGAGTCAAACCCCTCTTTCTATGTGACGTTGTATATGGGCCTTGCACCACATCATTGCCTACCTCTTCTACAAAATCCTGGTCCTCAAACTTATTACGGAGGGGCACCTGGGGAAGCAAAGAAGGTAGGCAGGGGGGTTGCCCGCGGCTCCAAACTGGGAGTCGCTTCCAAACCTCATAATCTTTTAGGTCCCCTACCTCTGCCTGACAGCGACAGGGCAGGGGCTGTCTCGGGTCTCCCCCCTCTGCCAGAGAGAGCAGGGGATCCATCAGCTTTTGGGGGGTATCCCCCTGGAGCCTCTCTGACTGACATGCTAGGGAGTAACTCCACCAGTCGATCTCCTTCTCACACTCCCTGATGGACCTCCGTGTCTCGACTTCCTCCTTAAGGTTCGTGACCATGCTGAGCAGATCTTGCAGCTGCTCACTCCTCGTGCGGGTGGAATGCTGCCTCCCTCCCCCAGGAGCAGCAGCAAGCTCTGGCACTCCCTGCAGCCAGAGACCTGAACAGCCACGGTTCGGGACAGGTGCTCTGTCCCTGCCCAGCACTCGTGAAAAGAAATGATCTTTCACAAAATTCAGGAATTGCCCAGCCTTTCCATGTCCCTGCAGGGAAAGTACAGCATTCCCAGCTGAACCGTCAGACACAGAAGTTGACAGTACCCAAGTTTTTGAGAATAATCTGTCCAAGAACTTGAATTTCTCCCTGGATGTTCCCAAAGCATCTCAGTCCCAGCTGAGCAGGGACAGTCAGAGCCCACTCCATGAGGCTCTTCTTCAAAGAAAACTTGCTTTTTCCCATTGCGTGTGTCAGCTGAATCCTGGAGATCTAGTTTGGGAACACCACTAGTGATCTTTGGGGTACGATAGGGTAGTAAACGCTTGTCTTCAGGAGCAAGTCAGAGATGCTCAGTCAACCCATCCCCACATGAGACACCGAATTTGGGATTTGGCTCACCTGGATTATAGCAGCTATAGTGAACCTCTGGATGTTGAAAAATCACTCAGATCCCATTGGAGTTAGCTGAGTAAAATGCTGTCCAGTTAAAGCAAGTACTAGGTGTAAGGGCCCCTTTTTTATTATTTATATTTTTTAATTAATTTTTTCTTAAATTTATTTCCTTTTTTAGTTTTTTTCTTACTGTTTCCTGTTCTATCCTTCTCCGTTTTGAAAGGTTCATGTAACACAACACATAGTAGTTATTTAAACAAGGTTCAGACATTTTAATAAACAATGCTTGTCATGTTTGTTAATGGCAAATATACATGTATTCTTTAAGAAATTCTATTAATAGAAGACATTTCTAAATAATGCAAGGCATCTGCTCAATTGAAGTGACATTTTAAAGTGAGTTATCAAACAGGAAATACAATGTTGCACCTGTTCCTCCTGCTTTCCCTTAAATATCAGAGGGACGGTCTCTGGAAAATGAACAGGCTGAAAGCAAAATGTTGTGCCCAAAATACCTGACTGCAGCTCATTCATTGTGCAGTCCTAGTTTACCGCTGGAGTAATTTCAAGAGCACCAAGCCAACGATAGGTCTTTGTGCGCTCTCAAGAGCTCCAAGCCAGTTGAATAGGAAGAATCTCACGTTTTCACTTGAACAACCTTTTCTATTACATATGTTTGTTCCATGATAAAGCCCGTCTTTCTATATTACATTACATACATGTACAAAGTGTGTAGTCATTCTAGAATACCTGTCCCGTCCAACAGGGAAAAGCTCACAGCTTGTCTGTGTGACGAAGCTTCATAGACAGATTGTGTCTAATATGGGAAGACAGGCACCAAGGAGCAGCATTTCAGTTTTTATATATGCAACCCCATCCATGTGCTTGTGTGTTAATGTGGTATGGAAATCACCTTAGCATTTGCTACCAGCTTTCTCCAACCTGGAGCAAATGCCTTCACGTGTCCACTTCTTTACCTACATACTTAGAGGAAATTCTTGCAGCTCAACACGCGCCTTTTGCAGCACGTGCAACTGGGTAACAGGAAAAGTGCAGTGACAGGAGCCTTTGGGAGGAAGGTTCTGCTCTTGGTAGCCACAGCACAGGGGTTTGGACTCAATCAGTTGCAGCTGACGGACAGCTTGGGAAACATTGTATTTGCAGCGTGTCACCGAATGCAGTTGCCATAACCCTTGCCAGTGACAGTGGACATAAATCCTGCAGCACGGCTTCCTCCAGCTTGCTGGATCACAGACCGCTTGATCTGCACCTCAAAAGTGATGTGTGACTCTCTATGCATATGTCATGTCAAATGAGCAAGAAGCAATCAAAGAGAGTCAGAACATGACTTCTTTCGAAAGAACATATGCAGGATAGATTAGGTCATCTCTATGAATACTTGTCAATAGAGTAACTTGGCAACATTAAATGGATTGTAAGCTTTTGAGGGAAAGTATCCCAGTCTCCTACAGTCAGTGTAGTTACGTCGTATTGAAAAGGAAACGTGAAGCATCTTGGAGAAATGCAGCTTCTGTTCAGTCTTTAAGTGACAGCGCGACAGCCATGCAGTACACTGGAAATGCCTCAGAGAGTACAGATTCTGAAAATCTTTGGAAGAAAATGCCACAGTAGTTCTAGAATGCGATAGACGAATTTGGGTATAAGGGAAGTGATTCAAGGATAACACTCCTCCAACGTCCCAGCGATGTCATCGACGGTTCGATGATCTTCCAATTAGTTGCTGAGTGACAGCACAGCATGACATCCCATGGACATCCTCTATGCAGCACACAGCTACCTACAGTAGAAACTAACTAACTAACTAACTAACTAACTAACTAACTAACTAACTAACTAACTAACTAACTAGTTAACTATGTAACTCTCTCGCCCTATTGACTAAAAACCTATCCTAAATTTATGAAACTCACAAACTCATACGTGAAAAACATACTTTCAAAACACATCTACCTACAGGATAAACTAACTAACTAATTACCTAACTAAAAAACGAATGAACTACCTAACCAACTAACTGGTGAATGTTGTGCACAACTCATCGTGTCCAGTCTGAGGCATTCCTTCAGCCATATCTTCAGAGTGTCTGGGGAAGGATGGGGAAAAAGACAGGCATTAGGGACAAGGCTGAGAGGAGAACCGGCAGCTTGTGCTTTCACGTGAACTCCAATATCCATTCCTAGTTCTCCACTGGAGGACTCCTGAGAGCTGGTGTTAAGAGTTTTGTGTTATGGTATTAATGATTGAGATTGTGGAAGTTTCGGGAGGTTTCCATGAATACAAGGGCTTTTGACCTAAGAGCTGTACTAATCTCTGCCTCAATGGCCAGGCCATGGTACAGCTGTAATAAGAATTTTCCTCCTGCCAGACACATTATCCCAAGGGCAGGTGCATGCAACGTCTATGGGAGCCTCTCTGGGCACCTCACAAACGTTTCCTGTACTCAGGGCAGTGTTACAATGCAAATGATGGACAGCAGGCTCTGCACTCTGGCAGGGCTCCAGCTGGTGGATAACTTTGCTTGTCCCTGTGGCAGCAGTCCCACCTTCTGAGGGAGGAGGCTTTTGTTCTCACCCAGGTTTTGGACCTCACATACCTCTGAAGATTTGGCGCCTGCCTCTGGCACTGGCAACTCTTCGGCCGACGCTCTGGCAAGCCCAGCCTGCTCCTCCTCCTCCTCCTCCTCAAAGAGCTCCCCATAGTGCTCAATGAGGAGCTGCACCAGCCCTGTCACCTGCAAACAGAAAACCATCAGTTTCTGCCCTGGTGGCTGCAACCAGGTCCAAGGGCCTCTCTCACTCCCGATCCTGACTTCTGTGTAGAAGCTGCAGCTGTGGGGCTGCTCTTGCCAGCAGCTCCCCAGGCAGTGTTTGCTGAACTGAGGAGGCAGCCTGGAACCTCTGAACAGCAAAGCTCATCTGGGCCCTGGAGGCTGTAGCCGGCTGGTAAATGCAACGTACCTTCATCACCTCCACCAGGACATCCACGGGGAGCATGTCCTCCTCGGGTGGGCTGAGGAGGACTGTCCCCAGACAGACAGCCAGTTTCCTGGCTGTCATCCTGGTGGTGGTGGCATTGGTGGAGATGGCGTGGAGGAGGCTGAGCAAGTCTTTAAGGAGGAGGAGGTTGGCCTTGGGTAACTTGCTGGCCACCCTGAGGAAAGAGGACCAAATGTTCAGAAAGGAGATGTTGTCAAGGCAGGTGTCCCAGGCTGATCTCAGCCAAGCCCAGGTGAGAGAAAGCTCCCTGGCCACGGCTGGATAAAAACAGAATGCGTGCCCTGGCTGAAATGCAGCCACCTCCTTCTGGCAAGAGTCTTTTGTGGAGCAATTCCACTGCCTGTGGGAAAGTGCTCCAAGGAGAGAAATGCTGTTCTGTGCCACTTTTCCCCAAAACCAGACCCACAGTAGCAGGAGAAGCAAGAGGTGACAGGTTGAAAAGACAGCTTTTTCAGAGAGGCTGTGGCTTTGCAGGCAAATGGCACAGTGCCTGCACAGCAAGTGAGCTGCTGTCCACACTTACTCTTTGAGCCCAGCCATCCTCTCCTGCCTGCTGGTCTTCAGCACGGCGCTCATCCACTCCTCATAGAGTTCAGCCTGGAGGAGCTGGGAGGGGATCTTGCTCAGGAAGTCCTGCAATGGCAAAGATTGCACGTGAGGCTGTGAGCAGTGTTGCTGGGAGCACAGGCAGCAAGCCCAGCCCTCTGGGTGAGCAGCAGCTTCTGGCTTTGGGCTCCTGCTCTGTCAGGGACGCATCAGCAGTGCCAGAGTCGGGAGCTGCCGAGCTCCAGGTCAGCAGGCTTCACCTGCAGGATGACGGCCAGGAGGTGCAGCGGCTGGCTTTCCAGGTGGACCTCTGCGCCGCTGTCCAGGACCTCCCGGAGCTCCTGGGTGGCCCGCTCGCTGGCCGTCAGGAGGAAGATCCCCTCCGTGGATGGCCCGTGCTGGTGCAGGAGAGCCAGCAGGTCCTGCAGGGGACAGAAGAGATCGTTAATGGTCTGTAGACAGGCCCTGGGATTACTGAACCTTCTTCAGTGGTAGGATGGAGCATGGACGGGTGTGCAGCTGTCACCCGGGCAGGAAAGTGGTGTCTGGAGGTGGTTGATGTGTGGAGGAGCCAGCCTTGTCCCCAAGACCCATCTGGGCTCTCTGTGATGGGGATACCACCTCTCCACAGGAGCCTGTGGAATGGAGACCAGGTGGCCAGACTTGCTTACTTGGATGGGCTGGGGCAGCGCGCCATCCTGGCTGCACAGAGCTGCCAGGGGCCGGCCGAAGAGAAGTCCCCTGTGCACACAGCCTGGCATCACTCGGCGCGGGAAGGGCCTGGGCAGCCCTCTCCTCCTCCTGCTTGTCCTACCTGTTGCAAAGGAGAAGAGAGCAAAGAGCCATGGAGGAGAAGTGCCAGGCCAGCTCTCCTTGAGCCCCTCAGCACTGTTCCCCCACCACTGAGCATGTGGGTGAAGAGTTATTTTGGAATGAGTGGCCGCAGGGGCTCAGTTCTCTCCCTCCGCAGAGCCTTGGGGATGGACATGCCCTGCAGAAAGGGCAGCAGCAGCCCCAGTGCCTCACAAGCGCCTGACTGCCAAAGGAGGAGAGCAGGGCCGTCCTGCCCCTGTCTTCCCCAGACTCACCAGTCGAGTGGCCAACTCCGCTTGAGTTGCCGTAGGGGACGCCGGGTGACGGCCGCTGCTCTGCACCAGCCTGCAAGAAATGCGCTGTGCTCACCAAACAGTTCTGCAGCAGAAAGGGCCCTCAACGAGCTGCACTGTGCCTTTTTTAGGTGTGAAAGTTGCGGACGGTCTAGATTGCACCCTGGGTGATCCTGACCTTTGCCTGGTCCTCGAGGAGCTGTTCCAGGCTCCTGGTGTGCAGGGTCATGGCCTGGGAAAGGGTAAAAGAGCAGAGGATGAGAAGTGCTGCACCTGCTCCTGGGCTGCACTCATCTCTGGGGACAGAATGGAGACAGGAGGGACACTCACAGCATTGCGGCCCCTCAGCTCCTTCATCAGCAGCCTGAAGGAGGGCAGCTGGCTGACACGGGCTCCCTCCACTCCTTCTGGTGGTCTGTATGTGGGGAAGGGAAAGGGGCAAAGAAAGAGTTGTGTGAGACCCAGGCCAGCTTGCCTCTCTCCTGCCAGCCCAGGCAGCACTTGCAAGCTGCGGTGAAGCAACTGGGCACCACTCGGCAGCAGAGCAGAGAGCCGCGTTAGTGCAGAGGCTGGGGCTGGGCAGATGTTGGCTGGACACAGCTGGACTTACGCAAGGAGCGTGCGGAGCCAGAGCTGCTTCACTGCCCGGCAGCTGCAGAAAGAGAGGAGAAACAGCCTGAGTGCCGCTGCTTCCCAGCCTGCGGGCAGAGGTGGGCGCAGGCACAGCCCTGCCCTATGGGGAGGACCAGAGAGGCAGAACAGAGCTCTGCGGGGCAGGACTTGTCCCTGCAGTGAAATGTGGGACAGAGACTCACCAGAAGGTGACGATGCAGGAGCCGCAGGGCCAGACCAGGACGAGGGTGGTGTTCTCGCCTTCCTCCTCCTCAGCGGCATCGCCGGCTGCCCCCTTCCCGCTGCCCAGCACCTGCAGCTGGCACAGGGCCAGGCAGAGCTGCAGGCGCGGGTCGCTGCCACGTCTGCAGAGAGGAGCGGCAGGGAGTGACCTGGCGGTGCCAAGCCCGCTGGTCCCCTCTGGCGTCTGCCTGCCACGGTCATGGCCATGGGTGCATCCAGGACCAGGGTGCCGGGGTCTGGGGCTGCTCCTGGGCTCTCCCTGCCCTGGTGCCAGGGCCAAGGCTTGGGAGGAAATGCAGCTGGGGTCTGTGAGTCTTACTGGGGCTTGGCGATGACCAAGCTGCGGCTGAAGAGGAGGAGGTCCCTCTTCTTGGTCGCACTACCCAGGGTCACCTGCACCTGCTGCCGGAGCAGTGGCTCTCCTAATGCCGAGATGGACACGCACCGCTGCACGGGCTCAGGGTCGTCCCTGCAGAGCAGATAGCGTTCAGGCATGAAAAAAGCACCTGCTGCCTGCGGGACCAGCTGTGCCGGGGTGTCCATGAGACGTGTAGGGAGCCATACCTGGAGCCACGGCAGCAGTTGACTTGGCCCATCTCGACAAGTACAGCAGAAACCTGCAGTGGGACGCTCTCTGGTGATTCTCCAAAGACTCCCAGTTGGCTGGAGAAAGTGTGCCAACGGGCGTCCCTGTGCCAGGTAGTGCCACTGGGCAAGATCTTCCCTCTCCCCAGTGGCTCCGTGTTGGCACAGAAGTGTTGCCGGGCCAACGCTGGGTCAACACAACAGAGCACTCCAAGTGCTGGGGTTGGGGGGGGGGTGCACTGGGGGCTCTCCCCAACATGGTGCCCGTGTCTTTCTCATCCTGGGGAGCTCAGCCCTGGGCACAGCACCGCAGGCCGTGCCTGACAGCGCTGAGCAGAGGGGAAGGGTCACCTCCCTCCAGCTGCTGGCTGTTCTTTGCCTTCTGCAGCCCAGGCCACCACTTACCAGCGCTTTTTGGGGCAAGGGCACCTTGCTGGCTCCTGGTCAACTTGCTGTCCAGCAGGATGCTTGAACCTTTTGTGCCACGTTACTTTCCAGCAGAGGATGCACCCTGGTGATAAAGCTCAGAGACGGAGTTTCCCTACCTCCAGCTTTTTTGCCAAGTTGCTCTGGGTCATGAATGTGTGTGGATGTGTCCCGGGATGCTTCGTGCCTGTACCGTTGCCATCTACAGTTGATCCCTCCCTATTTTTATGGGTGTCCTGGTACCACTGTATGTAGCCGTGTACTGAACCCATGATTTTCACATAGATGTTTGTGACTTTCAAAAATTGTCTTCTTATGGCATTGTGACGTGAGGTTTAGTTAGTTAGTTATTTAGCTGATTTCTCCTGTAGGTAGCCGTGTGCTGCATAGAGGAGGTCCATGGGATGTCATGTCATTTTCTTCTATGTCGCGGTAGTACCCCTGTGGCATTTTTTTCCAAAGATTTTCAAAACTTATACCATCTGAGGCATTTCCAGTGTTCTTTATGGCTGTTGCACTGTCCCTTAGAGACTGAACAGAAGCTACATTTCTCCAAGATTCTTCACGTTTCCTTTTAAACAATATGCAACTACAGTGTCTATAGGAAGCTGGGATACTTTCTCTCAAATTAGACAAATATTGATAGAGATGACCTAATCTATCCTGTGTACATTCTTTCAAAAGTAGTCATGTTATGCTCTGACTCTCTTTGATTGCTTCTTACTCATTTGACATGACATATTCTTGAGAGTCACATATCACTTTTGAGGTGCAGATCAAGTGGCCTGTGATCCAGCAAGCTGGAAGAAGCTGTGCTACTGGATTTATTTTCACTGGCAAGGGTTATAGTGACTGCATTCAGTGACATGCTGCAATCACACCTCTTCCCAAGCTGTCAGGCAGTTGCAACTGATTGAGTCCAAACCCCTGTGCTGTGGCTACCAAGAGCAGAAACTTCCTCCCAAAGGCTCCTGTCACTGCACTTTTCCTGCTACCCAGTTGCACGTGCTGCAAAAATTCGTGTTGAGCTGCCATAATTTCCTGTAAGCATGTAGGTAATGAAGTGAACATTTGAAGGCATTTGCTCCAGGTGGGAGAAAACTGGTAGCAAACGCTAAGGAGATTTCCATACCGCATTAACACACAAGCAAGTTCCTGCCTTCCCCTATTAGGCAAAATGTGTGTATGGAGCTCCGTCACACAGACAAGCTGTGAGGGTTTCCCTGTTGGACGGGATATATATTCTAGAGTGACAACACACTTTGTACATGTATGTAATGTAATATAGAGAGATGGGCTTTATTATGGAACGAACATATGTAATAGAAAAGGTTGTTTAAGTGAAAAAGTGACATTCTTCCCATTCACCTGGCTTGGCGCACTTGAGAGCACACAAAAAACTATAATTTGCTTGATGCTCTTGAAATTACTCCAGCGGTAAACTAGTACTGCACAATGAATGAGCTGCAGTCAGGTATTTTGCGATGGGCACAACCTGTTGCTTTCAGCCGGTTCATTTCCCAGTGACTGTTCCTCTGAAATTTAGGGGAATGCAGGAGGAAGAAGTGCATCTTTGGATTTCTTGTTTGATTTATTTTAAACTGTCTCTTCACCTGAGTAGATGCGTTGTATTTTTTAGAAATGTCTTGTATCAATAGAATTTCTTAAATAACAAGTGTTTATTTTCAATTGGCAAACATGACACACATCATTTATTAAAATGTTTAAACAAGTACTTCACCTTCTTTTTCTTGAACCTTGAAAAATGTGAAGTTTAGAACATGAAATAATAAAGAAGAAAGAAAAAAAAAAAAAAGAAGTATCCCTTACACCTAGTACTTTTTTTAACTGGACAACTTTTTCTCAGCTAACACTAACGGGATCTGAGCAATTTTTCAACATCCAGAGGTGCACTATAGCTGTGTAAATACAGAGGAGCTGAATCCCAGCCTGGGTGTCTCATGTTAGTTTGGTTTGCCTCAGCATCTCTGCCTTGCTCCTGAAGACAAGCGTTTACTACTCTATCGTATCTCTAAGCTGACTAGTGGTTTTCCCAAGCTAGATCTCCAGGATGCATCTGGTACGTGCAATGAGAAAGAGGAAGCTTTTCTTTGAAGAAGAGCCTCATGGAGTGGGCTGTGGCTGTCCCTGCTCAGCTGGGACGGAGGTGCTTTGGGAAAATCCAGGGAGAAATTCAAGTTCTTGGAGAGACTATTCTCAAGAACTTGGGGCTGTCAACTTCGATGTGTCACCAGAAGGAAGGAATTTTTTTTTTTTTTCCTAACGGAATCACTTGCACTGACATGCCAAAACCATATTTCCGCCATGTTTCTCAGCTGGCTGCTGAGTTTACTCGTTCAAATGAACCTAAGGCTGTCTTGTGTCTGTCTGTCTTTATTTCTGTCTATCTTTCTTTGTCTTTTAAAATGTAGTTCCAGAAATATATGGTATTCTGGGTCTCTTAGAGCTTCTTAAATATTAGGCATTTCTTGGAATGTATTTATTTTTCATCTCATGTTTTTCTAATGAAATTATTTTTGAAAATGAACTTAAATTCAATGTTTCATTACTTTTATCTATTGAGGCTAAATGTGTGATTTTTTGAAAGGCTTACAGACACAATTTGCCTCTGAAATGTATAATATATCTTATAACATTCTTCTTGTATTATATCATCGAGTATTTGGCAGCTAAGAAATGTTTCTAACTGTGTTTGTTGTTGTTGTTGTTCTGAATTTTCCTAGAGTCTGAAAAAAGGTTCACTCCCAAACACATTGGTTTAACTACTGATGAGTCTCTTCTTTGGTTAATCACTGTCAGGAATAATATGCTAATATGTTGATTTTGAGTCATGGTGGGAGAACACAACAATGATGAAATAAAAGCGCTGTCACGCGTGTTTTGCCTGCAAAGGTTTTAGACATTTAGGAAGAAGATATTTATTCCTTCTGTTTTTCCCATTGCTTCTTGTTCACTCAGTACTGAATTTACTTGGTTAATGGGTGTCAAAATTATTTTGCCACTTTCTATGAAAGAAGCAAGCAATACACGAGGTTTTTTTTTTACCTTCTTACTGTGTAACATGCATGTGATCTACTCTTAAAAGCCCCTATGTATTAGAGCCTGAAATGCTGTGATTGTGTCAAAGGCACTTTTGTGCTGCACCTTGGAGCTGGGCACAGCACTGTGGGAAAGCAAGATGTGCAGTTCCAGCCACCTGGATGATAAAGGAAGATCAATGCTAACATGACCATCTGGACGGTCAGAGAAATAATTAGATCATAGCAGAATAGAAAGGGCCTTGGACAGATTGTGTTGAAGTACGTTTCCTATAACTGTAGAGAGTTATAGCTCAGACTTGTGAGAATGATATCTCGGGTCGGCAAACTGCCCCCATATCTATGAGGTGTGAATGTCCTTGGACCAGGTCTGTGAATGTCCTTGGAGCAGGCCTGTGAATGAGTGGGAATGTAACTGATACAAAGGTTACATCAGCGTGGTGTGTTTTTAATAACAAGTATTGGGAAAACATCTCATGTAACGTCTTAGTCCAGGTCCGTATCTGTCAATCCTATAAATTGTCACTGACTAATAAAGAAGGCCTCAGCCTGGCTCAGCTCTCTGCTCTGCCCAGCTCTGTGCTCCTGCCTGAACAAGATCTCTGTCTGTCTTGACAGCACTAATCCTCTGTAGATCTCAAAAAAAGAGTCAGTTTTACATCCACCATCCATCATTAATGCCATCACAGCTATGTAAAGATAAGGCAGAAATTTGTGAGGAGCTGGGTCAGGAGTCTGCAACTCTGCTGTCAGTACCTTCTTTGCCTGATTTCAATCATGCTTAAATGGCACACAGTAACCCCTTCATTACTAAGACAGCAGAACACAAAGGGGTGATGCAAAAATGCCATGAAAAGGCTAGGGAGCACGACGGCTTTTCTTTCACCTTTCCAGTGACTATGACTTGAACAAAGACGACGCAGGACCTAATGCCAGAGATACAGCATCGATCCCTGCAGCAGAGGGCAACAAAGAAACAGAAGAGACCAAAGGAAGAGGCACCAGCATATCAGAATAACACAGATTTACGTTATTTGGAGTGTGATGTAACCAGTGAAAAAAAATTTCAAAGCATTTGTTTTCCTTATCAGGATGACTAACCAGCCTTCTCCAATATTTGTTAATAAGTGTAATTGTTGTAATTTGCATTATTCTGTTCTATTGTAGGTTGATTTGTAATGATAATGTATAACAGGAAAATGGCACATAAGGTACGGTGATCCACAGTGGGCATTCAAACTCACCAAGAGAATGCCCCCTTTTGACTTTGGAGGCAAGAGGTGACTGCACCACCACTGCAAAGTAGTCTTTCAGATGACTGTGGTCACAGGGTGAATTGTGTGGCAGTTGCACATTCCCCTGAGATCTGGAGACGTCAATGGGGCCGCTGATGGCTCTTTAGCACATTTGTGCCCCACTGTGCCTGTCCCCAAGTACACACGTAGGGTGCTACCAAGGTGCTGTCAGTCACATCCTCCCCTGCCTCGGGGCAGTGTGACTTCACCTCTACCAACTGATTGGGCAGGAGGGGTGGGACCCTTGATCCGTTGACAGAGTCCTTAACAAAGAAGGTGCCCAGAGAATCTGCGAAGCTTCTGGACCATGTTGTAATGCCTGCAGCCACATCTGACCACACTATAATAAAAAGGAGTTCCCGCTAAGACACCCTTTGAATGGTCTTCTCGGAGCTGCGTGTCTGTAAACTGTAGTCCTTTCCTTAGAGAGGAACACCGTCTAAGGAGACTTCCTGGGATTAAGAAGACCTCACCTCTTCGTTTGGGTGAGTGATTATTTACTGGATGTATCCATGAATGAGTTTTCGCCTAACCTAGGTGAGTGATTATTTCTTGTGAGTACCTGAAGTAAGAGGCCTCTAGTTCTGTTTCCTGTGACGACAGGCACTTTGTGGATCCTCATTATTCTTATGTTATTGTATTTGAATATTCTCCTTAGCCGATATCATCTGAACCTGTATTTTACATCATCAGGGTGCTAAATACGGGTAATACCATTGAAATTGAATTATAGTGTTTAGGAGTGAAATCAATAAAATAACACCTCCAAAGAACAGTCTCAGCTAATGTGCAAGGTCTGATGTAGGATTTAGCCAGTGGCCTGAAAAAACAACTGCGTGATTTGCAAGAATTAACATTGCAAGACATAATAGCTAACATCATCTAATAGCACAAAGTGATTAGACCCAAGAACTTGATTTTCGGGCCTCAATCTGCATATATGGGTTTTTGTGGGAATTGTACGTGCCTGTGTAATGTTTTTTCTTGCAGTCTTCCGAATCATCTGGAGAATGATACAGAATGAAAAGAAGAATAAAGCCAGGGTCCTTGCTGCGCTTACTGTGAGCCAGATGTTCAAAAACAATAACCAAAAATGGAAGGAGTGAAGAGAATATCACTTGCGTCCCAGACTCTTTCACCACCTGTCCCAATGCCTTGAAATCTTTCTTCATTCCCCCCAGATGCAGGATCCAGCTTCCTCCCCACCTGTCTGGAAGATCAGCAGTGGGTAGTAGTCTGTTGGGTGCATCAGGTTGGGGAGTGCCCGGGTGATATCCCTGATCCGGGCTCCAGGTAGACTACAAATTTCTCTATGATGAGAGTCAACTCAGTATATTGGGCCCTCTGTCCCTATCAGAAGGGAATCACCTGCTACAATTACCCTTCTTTCTTTCTTATCACAGGCAGTCTGGAGGTATGGAGTCAATCCCCTCTTTCTATGTGATGTTGTAGGTGGACCTTGCACCACATCATTGCCTACCTCTCCTTCAAGATCCAAGGCCTCAAACTTATTACGGAGGGGCACCTGGGGAAGCAAAGCAGGTAGAGAGGGGGTTGTCCGTGGCGACAAACTGGGACTCGCTTCCAAACCTCATCATCTTTTTGGTCCCCTACCTCTGCTCGACAGCGACAGGGCAGGGGCTGTCTCGGGTCTCCCCCCTCTGCCTCACAGAGCAGGGGATCCATCAGCTTTTGCGGGGTATCCCCCTGGAGCCTCTCTGACTGGCATGCTAGGGAGTTACTCCACCAGTCGATCTCCTTCTCATACTCCCTGATGGACCTCAGTGTCTCGACCTCCTCCTTAAGGTTCATGACCGCGCTGAGCAGATCTTGCAGCTGCTCACTCCTCGTGCGGGTGGAATGCTGCCTCCCTCCCCCGGCAGCAGCAGCAGGCTCTGGCACTCCCTGCAGCCAGAGACCTGAACAGCCACGGTTCGGGACAGGTGCTCTGTCCCTGCCCAGTACTCGTGAAAAGAAATGATCTTTCACAAAATTCAGGAATTGTCCAGCCTTTCCATGTCCCTGCAGGGACGGTACAGCATTCCCAGCTGACCCGTCAGACACAGAAGTTGACAGCACCCAAGTTTTTGAGAATAATCTGTCCAAGAACTTGAATTTCTCCCTGGATGTTCCCAAAGCATCTCAGTCCCAGCTGAGCAGGGACAGTCAGAGCCCACTCCATGAGGCTCTTCTTCAAAGAAAACTTGATTCTTCCCATTGCGTGTGTCAGCTGAATCCTGGAGATCTAGTTTGGCAACACCACTAGTGATCTTTGGGGTACGATAGGGTAGTAACCGTTTGTCTTCAGGAAGAAGGCTGAGATGCTGAGTCAACCCATCCCCACATGAGACACCCAATTTGGGATTCAGCTCCTCCTCTGGATTATCACAGCTATAGTGAATCTCTGGATGTTGAAAAATTACTCAGATACCATTAGAGTTAGCTGAGTACAATGCTGTCCAGTTAAAGCAAGTACTAGGTGTAAGCAAATAGCATGTGTATGGGTCTCTTCGTTTTTTTTTTTGTTTTTCTTTTCTTTGATTTTTACTGTTTCATGTTCTAACCTTATGCTTTCTGCAAGGTTCAAGAAAACCATGCAAAGTACTTATTTAAACATTTTAATAAAACAGGTTTTTATGTCGGTTAATTGCAAATAAACACTTGTTGTTTAAGAAATTTCATTAACACAAGACATTTCTAAAAAATATAAGGCATCTTCTCAAGTGAAGAACTACTTTAAAATGAGTTATCAAACAGTAAATTCAAGATTACACCTGTTCCTCCTGCTCTCCCTTTAATACCAGAGGGACAGTCCCTGAAAAATGAACAGGCTGAAAGCAACAGGTTGTGCCCGTCGCAAAATAGCTGACTGCAGCTGAGTTATCGTGCAGTACTAGTAATTTCAAGAGAATCAAGCAAACTATGGTTTTTTGTGTGCTCTCAAGAGCACCAAGCCAGTTGAATAGGAAGAGTGTCACTTTTTCACTTAAACAACCTTTTCAATTACATATGTTCGTTCCATAATAAAGCCCATCTCTCTATATTACATTACATACATGTATAAAGTGTATTGTCATTCTAGAATACCTGTCCTGTTCAATAGGGAAAAGCTCACAGCTTGTCTGTGTGACGGAGCTTCATAGACACATTGTGTCTAATATGGGAAGACAGGCATCAAGGAGCAGCATTTCAGTTTTTATATATGCAAGTCCATCCATATGCATTTATGTTAATGCAGTGTAGAAAAGACCTTAGCATTTGCTACCGGTTTTCTCCAGTCTGGAGGAAATGCCTTCACGTATCCACTTCATTATCAACATACTTAGAGGAAATTCTTGCAGCTCAACGCGTTCTTGCAGTTCAACACGCGCCTTTTGCAGCACGTGCAACTGGGTAACAGGAAAAGTGCAGTGACAGGAGCCTTGGGAAGGAAGTTTCTGCTCTTGGTAGCCACGGCACAGGGGTTTGGAATCCAGTACTTGCAGTTGACTGACAGCTTGGGAAAAGGTGTGTTTGCAGCGTGTCACCGAATGCAGTTGCCATAACCCTTACCAGTGACAGTGAACATAAATGCAGCAGCATGGCTTCTTCCAGCTTGCGGGATCACAGGTCGCTTGATCTGCACCTCAAAAGTGGTATGTGACTCTCAAGCATATGTCATGTCAAACGAGCGAGAAGCAATTAAGGAGAGTCAGAGCATAACATGAGTTCTTTTGAAAGAATGTACACAGGATAGATTAGGTCGTCTGAATCAATACTTTTCAATACAGTAACTTGTCGACATTAAATAGATTGGAAGCTGCAGACAGTGTAGTTACGTATTGTTGAAAAGGAAACGTGAAGCATCTTGGAGAAATGCAGCTTCTGTTCAGTCTCTAAGTGACAGCGCAACAGCCATAAAGAACACTGGAAATGCCTCAGATGGTATAAGTTTTGAAAATCTTTGGAAGAAAACGCCACAGGGGTCATACCACGCCATAGAAGAAAATGAGTGAAAGGGAATTGATTCATGGGTATCAGTCCTCCAAAGTTCCAGCGCTGTCATGGACGGTTCGATGATCTGTCAATTAGTTGCTGAGTGACAGCACGACGTGACATCCCATGGACGTTGTCTATGCAGTACACAGCTACCTACAGTAGAAACTAACTAACTAACTAACTAACTAACTGACTGACTAACTAACTGTCTCAACCTATTGGTAGAAAAACAGCTAACTACAATAAAAACTAACTAACCAACTAACTAATGAACCAAGTAACTAATTAACCAACTAACTAACAAACAAACAAACACGTTAACTATCTAACTAAATGGTCTAAGTCGTGCAAAAGGAAGAAGGTCCAATCTGAGGCATTTCTTGATCTGTTCCTTCAGAGTGCCTGGAGAAAGGTGGGGGAAAAGACAGGCGTTAGGGACAAGGCTGAGAGGAGAACCAGCAGCTTGTGCTTTCACGTGAACAATACCCATTCCTAGTTCTCCTCTGCAGGACTCCTGAGAGCTGGCGTTAGGGTTTGGTGTTCTGATATTAATGATTGCGAATGTGGAAGTTTGGGGAGGTTTTGGTGAACACAAGGGCTTTTCACCCAAGAGCTGTACTAATCTCTGCTTCAATGGCCAGGCCGGGGTACAGATGCAGTAAGAATTTTCCTCGTGAAAGACACGTTCTCTGAAGGGATTGTCCCTGTGGCAGCAGTCCCACCTTGTGGGGTTTTAAAACGTGCCGATTATTTATTTCCTCCATGTCAATAGAAATTTCAGCCTGGAAACCCGACACTTTCTGAATGGGTAGTTTAGACTTATTTTGCCAAGGACAGATTCACAGTCAAACTTTGCTGCCTTTAGAGTCTAGGGCACACTCGAGAAAATGTAAAGGAAAGGGCAGGTAATGACAGGAGAGGAGAGGTGAGGAGAAGAGAACCGTTCCTGTATGCATGGTCACTGGGAGAAGAGCTGGATGACCTTGCTTGTCTCTGCGGCAGGAGTCCCACCTTCTGAGGAAGGCGGCTTTTGTTCTCACCCGGGTTTTGGACCTCACATACCTCTGAAGTTTCGGCATCTGCCTCTGGTGCTGGCGACTCTTCGGCCGACGCTCCTGCATGCCCAGCCTGCTCCTCCTCCTCCTCCTCAAAGAGCTCCCCGTGATGCTCAATGAGGAGCTGCACCAGCCCTGTCACCTGCAAACAGAAAACCATCGGTTTCTGCCTCGGTGGCTGCAATCAGGTCCAAAGGACTCTCTCACTCCGAACCTTGGCTTCTGCACAGAAGCTGCAGCTGTGGGGCTGCTCTTGCCAGCAGCTCCCCCAGCAGCGTTTGCTGAAGAAAGGAGGCAGCCTGGAACCTCTGAACAGCAAAGCTCATCTAGGCCCTGGAGGCTATAGCCGGCTGGTAAATGCAACGTACCTTCATCACCTCCACCAGGACATCCACGGGGAGCATGTCCTCCTCGGGTGGGCTGAGGAGGACTGTCCCCAGACAGACAGCCAGTTTCCTGGCTGTCATCCTGGTGGTGGTGGCATTGGTGGAGATGGCGTGGAGGAGGCTGAGCAAGTCTTTGAGGAGGAGGAGGTTGGCCTTGGGCAACTTGCTGGCCACCCTGAGGAAAGAGGACCAAATGTTCAGAAAGGAGATGTTGTCAAGGCAGGTGTCGCAGGCTGATCTCAGCCAAGCCCAGGTGAGAGAAGGCTCCCTGGCCATGGCTGGATAAAAGCAGAATGTGTGCCCTGGCTGAGATGCAGCCACCTCCTTCTGGCAAGAGTCTTTTGTGGAGCAATTCCATTGCCTGTGGGAAAGTGCTCCAAGGAGAGAAATTCTGTTCTGTGCCACTTTACCCCAAAACCAGACCCACAGTAGCAGGAGAAGCAAGAGGTGGCAGGCCGAAAAGACAGCTTTTTCAGAGGGGCTGTGGCTTTGCAGAAAAGTGCCTGGCTCTGCCAGTGCCTGTGGAGCAGTCGGGCTGCTGTCCAGACTTACTCTTTGAGCCCAGCCATCCTCTCCTGCCTGCTGGTCTTCAGCACGGCGCTCATCCACTCCTCATAGAGCTCAGCCTGGAGGAGCTGGGAGGGGATCTTGCGCAGGAAGTCCTGCAATGGCAAAGGCTGCGTGTGAGACTGTGAGCAGTGCCGCCAGGAGCACAGGCAGCAAGGTCAGCCCTCTGGGTGAGCAGCAGCTCCAGCTGGGAGCTGCCGAGCTCCAGGTCAGCAGGCTTCACCTGCAGGATGACGGCCAGGAGGTGCAGCGGCTGGCTTTCCAGGTGGACCTCTGCGCCGCTGTCCAGGGCCTCCCGGAGCTCCTGGGTGGCCCGCTCGCTGGCCGTCACCAAAAAGATCCCCTCCGTGGATGGCCCGTGCTGGTGCAGGAGAGCCAGCAGGTCCTGCAGGGGACAGAAGAGATCATTACTGGTCGAGAGACAGTCCCTGGGATTACTGAACCTTCCTCAGGGGTAGGATGGAGCATGGACGGGTGTGCAGCTGTCACCTGGGCAGGAAAGCGATGGCTGGAGGTGGGTGATGTGTGGAGGAGTCAGCCTTGTCCCCAACACCCGTCTGGGCTCTCTGTGATGGGGATACCACCTCTCTGCAGGAGCCCACAGAATGGAGACCAGGTGGCCAAACTTGCTTACCTGGATGGGCTGGGGCAGCGCGCGGTCCTGGCTGCACAGAGCTGCCAGGGGCCGGCCGAAGAGAAGCCCCCTGTGCACACAGCCTGGCACCACTGGGTAAGAGAAGGGCCTGGGCAGCCCTCTCCCTCTCCTGAACTTCCTTCCAGCTGCAAAGGAGAAGAGAGCAATGAGCCATGGAGGAGAAGTGCTTGGCCAGCTCTCCTTGAGCCACTCAGCACTGTTCCCCCGCTGCTGAGCACGTGGGTGAAGAGTCACTTCAGAATGAGGGACACCAGAGTCTCAGCTCTCTCCCTCCACAGAGCCTGGGGGACGGACATGCCCTGCCGGAAGGTCAGCAGCAGGGACAGTGCTGCATGAGTGCTCGTCTCCCAAAGAAGGAGAGAAGGGTGTGCTGATCCTGTCTTCCCCAAACTCACCAGCCGAGTGGCCAAGTCCACTTGGGCTGCCGGAGGGGACGCCAGGTGATGGCTGCTGCTCTGCACCAGCCTGCAAGAAACGCACTGTGCTCACCAAAGAGTCCTGCAGCAGAAAGGGCGGTCGACGAGCACCATGTGCCATGTGTGAAATCTGGGGACGGACAAGATTGCACCCTGGGTAATCCTGACCTTTGCCTGATCCTCAAGGAGCTTCTCCAGGCTCCTGGTGTGCAGAGTCATGGCCTGGGCAAGGGCAAAAGAGCAGAGGGTGAGAAGTGCTGCACCGGCTGCTGAGCTGGAGTCATCTCTGGGGACAGAATGGAGACAGGGTGGACACTCACAGCATTGCGGCCCCTCAGCTCCTTCATCAGGAACCTGAAGGAGGGCAGCTGGGTGACATGGGCTCCCTCCACTCCTTCTGGTGGTCTGTGTGTGGGGAAGGGAAGGGCCAAAGAAAGAGCTGTGTGAGACCCAGGCCAGCTTGCCTCTTTACTGCCAGCCCAGGCAGCACTTGCAAGCTGCAGTGAAGCAGCTGGGCACCACTAGGCAGCAGAGAGGAGAGCCGCGTTAGTGCGGAGGCTGGGGCTGGGCAGATGTTGGCTGGACACAGCTGGACTTACGCAAGGAGCGTGCGGAGCCAGAGCTGCTTCACTGCCCGGCAGCTGCAGAAAGAGGAGAAACAGCCTGAGTGCCGCTGCTCCCCAGCCTGTGGGCAGAGGCGGGCGCGCACACAGCCCTGCCCTATGGGGAGGACCAGAGAGGCAGGACAGAGCTCTGTGGGGCAGGACTCGTCCCTGCCATGGGATGTGGCACAGAGACTCACCAGAAGGTGACGATGCAGGAGCCGCAGGGCCAGACCAGGACGAGGGAGTTGTTGTTCTCGCCTTCCTCCTCCTCAGCGGCATCGCCGGCTGCCCCCTTCCCGCTGCCCAGCACCTGCAGCTGGCACAGGGCCAGGCAGAGCTGCAGGCGCGGGTCGCTGCCACGTCTGCAGAGAGGAGCGGCAGGGAGTGACCTGGAGGTGCCGAGCCCGCTGGTCCCCTCTGGCGTCTCCCTGCCACGGGCATGGTCATGGGTGTATCCAGGAGCAGGGTGCCGGGGTCTGGGGCTGCTCCCGGGCTATCCCTGCCCTGGTGCCAGGGCCAGGGCTTGGGAGGAATGGTAGCTGGGGTCTGCGAGTCTTACTGGGGCTTGGCGATGACCAAGCTGCGGCTGAAGAGGAGGAGGTCCCTCTTCTTGGTCGCATGGCCCAGGGTCACCTGCACCTGCTGCCGGAGCAGTGGCTCTCCTAATGCCGAGATGGGCGTGCAGCGCTGCGCGGGCTCAGGGTCGTCCCTGCAGGGCAGATGGCATCGGGGGTGAAAAAAGTGTCTGATGCTCGTGCGACAGGCTGTGCCGAGGTGTCCCCGAGCTGTGTAGGGAGCCTACCTGGAGCCGCGGCAGCAGTTGACTTGGCCCATCTCGACAAGTACAGCAGAAAGCTGAATGAGTGGTGCTTTCGGCTGGAGCCTCAAAGAGTGCCCAGTTGGCTGGAGGGAGGCTGCCAATGGGGGTCCCTGTGCTGGGTAGAGCTGCTGGACAAGAGCTTGGCTCTCCCCAGTGGGGGAGGGCATGTTCAAGCCCAAGTTGTGAAGAATGGAGAGCGGGTAAAGTCCATAAAGCAGAGCAGATCGGAATAGGGCAGCCCCGGGGCTTGCAGACATGTCCTGCCCTCTTTCCAGTCTTCCTGGGGTGCTTTACATGGTTGACAGAGAGAAGACAGCTGTCCTTGTGCCTGCTCTAGCCCGTCTTGTGGTCTCTTTGACTTCAAAACTATTTAGGAGAGAAAGGAGAAGCAAAAAACTGAACCCCAAGCTGGTTTGTGATCCTGTCTTGGCTTTTTGTTGGAAAGAAACAAGAAAGGAAAGGGAAGTCAAGGCAAGGCAAGGCAAGGGATAGACAACGACCATCTAGTCCAGCCTGCCTAACTACTTCAGGGCTGACCAACAGGTCAGGTCTGTTTTTAAGGGCACTGTCCATATGCCTCTCAAACACTGAGAGGCATGAGGCATCAACGAGCTCTCTAGGAAACCTGTTTCAGTGTTTGTCCACTTTCCAGTGAAAGCAATGGTTCTGAAGATCTAGTCTGAAGCAATTCTGATCTCTATGGAAGGTCTAACCCCTTGCTCCAGCCCTTTATCTGTAAACATTTAAATTGAGAACTGTTAATAAAAGAGAGCTCAGCTCTGCCTGGCTCTGCTCTCGCTGCTAACAAGAACTCTGTGCCTGTGCGTCTCTTTCTACATCCCGGTGTGCGCCGTTTCTAGTCGCCACAACCCACCCAATTCATCAGAGCCTCCTTGTGAGGATGAGATCCAGCAGTGCTCCTGTTCTGGTCGGCTCCTCCACCATTTGCATCAGAAAGTCATTCTCAAGGCACTGGAGGAACCTCCTAGACCATGGCTGGCTGGCAGAGTAGTCCTTCCAGCAAACATCAGGGAAGTTAAAATACTCCCCCGAAAGCCAGGGCTTGTGACTGAGGCTGCTCTCAGCTGTCTGTAGAGGTCTCATCAACTTCCTCACCCTGATCTGGTGGCCTGTAATAGACACACACAACAGTATCACCCCTGCCAGCCTGCCCCTTGATTCTCACCCACGGACTCTCATCTCGCTCCTCATCCGTACTCAATACCTTGCAGTTTCTCTCTCACCTAAAGAGCAACTCCACCACCACCTCACCTGGCTGGCCCGTCTTTCCTGAAAAGGACATAGCCATCCATGACCACATGCCAGTCATGTGAGCTGTCTCACCGTGTCTCTGTAATTGCCACCAGATCATAATCTCCTGACTGAACACAGGTTTCTAACTCCTCCCGCTTATTCCCCATGCTGCGTGCATTGGTGTACAGGTGTTTCAGGGAACGAGCTGAGCACACCGATTTCACCCTAGGGGTATGGGAGGCCGCCCGGTCTTCATCCATTCTAGAGTGCTGCCCCACGGATGCAAGCCCAGCTACAACCCCATCCCCCTTCAAATCTAGTTTAAAGCTCTCCAAATGAGCCCTGCTAATTCCTGTCCCAGCATCCTTTTGCCCCGGTGAGATGAACCTTTCCCACACATCACTGTCTGCACTGGTGTCTTATAAAACCAGCCACTATGAAAGAATCCAAAGCCCTGCCCGCAGCACCAATCTTGTAGCTAATCATTTATGTACTATTCTGTCCCACATCAACACCCAAAAATGGGAGGAGGGAAGAGAAAAATCACTTGTTCCCCCGACGCTTTCACCATCTATCCCAATGCCTTGAAACCTTTCTTCATTCCCCTCCAACTGCAGGATGCAGCTTCCTCCCCACCTGTCTGGAAGATCAGCAGTGGGTAGTAGTCTATTGGGTGCACCAGGCTGGGGAGTGCTCGGGTGATATCTCTGATCTGACTCCGGGTAGACTACATATTTCCCTATGATGAGGGTCAACTCTGCATATTGGACTCTCTGTCTCTATCAGAAGCGAATTGCCTATTACAATTGCCATTCTTTCTTTCTTATCAGAGGCAGTCTTGAGGTGTGGAGTCAAACCCCTCTTTCTATGTGACGTTGTATATGGGCCTTGCACCACATCATTGCCTACCTCTTCTACAAAATCCTGGTCCTCAAACTTATTACGGAGGGGCACCTGGGGAAGCAAAGAAGGTAGGCAGGGGGGTTGCCCGCGGCTCCAAACTGGGAGTCGCTTCCAAACCTCATAATCTTTTAGGTCCCCTACCTCTGCCTGACAGCGACAGGGCAGGGGCTGTCTCGGGTCTCCCCCCTCTGCCAGAGAGAGCAGGGGATCCATCAGCTTTTGGGGGGTATCCCCCTGGAGCCTCTCTGACTGACATGCTAGGGAGTAACTCCACCAGTCGATCTCCTTCTCACACTCCCTGATGGACCTCCGTGTCTCGACTTCCTCCTTAAGGTTCGTGACCATGCTGAGCAGATCTTGCAGCTGCTCACTCCTCGTGCGGGTGGAATGCTGCCTCCCTCCCCCAGGAGCAGCAGCAAGCTCTGGCACTCCCTGCAGCCAGAGACCTGAACAGCCACGGTTCGGGACAGGTGCTCTGTCCCTGCCCAGCACTTGTGAAAAGAAATGATCTTTCACAAAATTCAGGAATTGCCCAGCCTTTCCATGTCCCTGCAGGGAAAGTACAGCATTCCCAGCTGAACCGTCAGACACAGAAGTTGACAGTACCCAAGTTTTTGAGAATAATCTGTCCAAGAACTTGAATTTCTCCCTGGATGTTCCCAAAGCACCTCAGTCCCAGGTGAGCAGGGACAGCCAGAGCCCACTCCATGAGGCTCTTCTTCAAAGAAAAACTTGCTTTTTCCTGTTGCGTGTGTCAGCTGAATCCTGGAGATCTAGTTTGGGAACACCACTAGTGATCTTTGGGGTACGATATGGTAGTAAACGCTTGTCTTCAGGAGCAAGTCAGAGATGCTCAGTCAACCCATCCCCACATGAGACACCGAATTTGGGATTTGGCTCACCTGGATTATAGCAGCTATAGTGAACCTCTGGATGTTGAAAAATCACTCAGATCCCATTGGAGTTAGCTGAGTAAAATGCTGTCCAGTTAAAGCAAGTACTAGGTGTAAGGGCCCCTTTTTTATTATTTATATTTTTTAATTAATTTTTTCTTAAATTTATTTCCTTTTTTAGTTTTTTTCTTACTGTTTCCTGTTCTATCCTTCTCCGTTTTGAAAGGTTCATGTAACACAACACATAGTAGTTATTTAAACAAGGTTCAGACATTTTAATAAACAATGCTTGTCATGTTTGTTAATGGCAAATATACATGTATTCTTTAAGAAATTCTATTAATAGAAGACATTTCTAAATAATGCAAGGCATCTGCTCAATTGAAGTGACATTTTAAAGTGAGTTATCAAACAGGAAATACAATGTTGCACCTGTTCCTCCTGCTTTCCCTTAAATATCAGAGGGACGGTCTCTGGAAAATGAACAGGCTGAAAGCAAAATGTTGTGCCCAAAATACCTGACTGCAGCTCATTCATTGTGCAGTCCTAGTTTACCGCTGGAGTAATTTCAAGAGCACCAAGCCAACGATAGGTCTTTGTGCGCTCTCAAGAGCTCCAAGCCAGTTGAATAGGAAGAATCTCACGTTTTCACTTGAACAACCTTTTCTATTACATATGTTTGTTCCATGATAAAGCCCGTCTTTCTATATTACATTACATACATGTACAAAGTGTGTAGTCATTCTAGAATACCTGTCCCGTCCAACAGGGAAAAGCTCACAGCTTGTCTGTGTGACGAAGCTTCATAGACAGATTGTGTCTAATATGGGAAGACAGGCACCAAGGAGCAGCATTTCAGTTTTTATATATGCAACCCCATCCATGTGCTTGTGTGTTAATGTGGTATGGAAATCACCTTAGCATTTGCTACCAGCTTTCTCCAACCTGGAGCAAATGCCTTCACGTGTCCACTTCTTTACCTACATACTTAGAGGAAATTCTTGCAGCTCAACACACGCCTTTTGCAGCACGTGCAACTGGGTAACAGGAAAAGTGCAGTGACAGGAGCCTTTGGGAGGAAGGTTCTGCTCTTGGTAGCCCCAGCACAGGGGTTTGGACTCAATCAGTTGCAGCTGACGGACAGCTTGGGAAACATTGTATTTGCAGCGTGTCACCGAATGCAGTTGCCATAACCCTTGCCAGTGACAGTGGACATAAATCCTGCAGCACGGCTTCCTCCAGCTTGCTGGATCACAGACCGCTTGATCTGCACCTCAAAAGTGATGTGTGACTCTCCACGCATATGTCATGTCAAATGAGCAAGAAGCAATCAAAGAGAGTCAGAACATGACTTCTTTCGAAAGAACATATGCAGGATAGATTAGGTCATCTCTATGAATACTTGTCAATAGAGTAACTTGGCAACATTAAATGGATTGTAAGCTTTTGAGGGAAAGTATCCCAGTCTCCTACAGTCAGTGTAGTTACGTCGTATTGAAAAGGAAACGTGAAGCATCTTGGAGAAATGCAGCTTCTGTTCAGTCTTTAAGTGACAGCGCGACAGCCATGCAGTACACTGGAAATGCCTCAGAGAGTACAGATTCTGAAAATCTTTGGAAGAAAATGCCACAGCAGTTCTAGAATGCGATAGACGAATTTGGGTGTAAGGGAAGTGATTCAAGGATAACACTCCTCCAACGTCCCAGCGATGTCATCGACGGTTTGATGATCTTCCAATTAGTTGCTGAGTGACAGCACAGCATGACATCCCATGGACATCCTCTATGCAGCACACAGCTACCTACAGTAGAAACTAACTAACTAACTAACTAGCTAACTAACTACGTAACTCTCTCGCCCTATTGGCTAAAAACCTATCCTAAATTTATGAAACTCAGAAACTCATATGTGAAAAACATACATTCAAAACACATCTACCTACAGTAAAAACTAACTAACTAATTAACTAACTAAAGAACAAATGAACGAATGAACTACCTAACCAACTAACTGGTGAATGTTGTGCACAACTAATCGTGTCCAGTCTGAGGCATTCCTTCAGCCATATCTTCAGAGTGTCTGGGGAAGGATGGGGAAAAAGACAGGCGTTAGGGACAAGGCTGAGAGGGGAACCAGCAGCTTGTGCTTTCACGTGAACTCCAATATCCATTCCTAGTTCTCCACTGGAGGACTCCTGAGAGCTGGTGTTAGGGTTTGGTGTTATGATATTAATGATTGAGATTGTGGAAGTTTCGGGAGGTTTCCATGAATACAAGGGCTTTTGACCTAAGAGCTGTACTAATCTCTGCCTCAATGGCCAGGCCATGGTACAGCTGCAATAAGAATTTTCCTCCTGCCAGACACATTATCCCAAGGGCAGGTGCATGCAACGTCTATGGGAGCCTCTCTGGGCACCTCACAAACGTTTCCTGTACTCAGGGCAGTGTTACAATGCAAATGATGGACAGCAGGCTCTGCACTCTGGCAGGGCTCCAGCTGGTGGATGACTTTGCTTGTCTCTGCGGCAGCAGTCCCACCTTCTGAGGGAGGAGGCTTTTGTTCTCACCCGGGTTTTGGACCTCACATACCTCTGAAGATTTGGCGCCTGCCTCTGGCACTGGCAACTCTTCGGCCGACGCTCTGGCAAGCCCAGCCTGCTCCTCCTCCTCCTCCTCCTCAAAGAGCTCCCCATAGTGCTCAATGAGGAGCTGCACCAGCCCTGTCACCTGCAAACAGAAAACCATCAGTTTCTGCCCTGGTGGCTGCAACCAGGTCCAAGGGCCTCTCTCACTCCCGATCCTGACTTCTGTGTAGAAGCTGCAGCTATGGGGCTGCTCTTGCCAGCAGCTCCCTCAGCAGTGTTTGCTGAACTGAGGAGGCAGCCTGGAACCTCTGAACAGCAAAGCTCATCTGGGCCCTGGAGGCTGTAGCCGGCTGGTAAATGCAACGTACCTTCATCACCTCCACCAGGACATCCACGGGGAGCATGTCCTCCTCGGGTGGGCTGAGGAGGACTGTCCCCAGACAGACAGCCAGTTTCCTGGCTGTCATCCTGGTGGTGGTGGCATTGGTGGAGATGGCGTGGAGGAGGCTGAGCAAGTCTTTGAGGAGGAGGAGGTTGGCCTTGGGTAACTTGCTGGCCACCCTGAGTAAAGAGGACCAAATGTTAAAAAAGGAGATGTTGTCAAGGCAGGTGTCCCAGGCTGATCTCAGCCAAGCCCAGGTGAGAGAAGGCTCCCTGGCCATGGCTGGATAAAAACAGAATGCGTGCCCTGGCTGAGATGCAGCCACCTCCTTCTGGCAAGAGTCTTTTGTGGAGCAATTCCACTGCCTGTGGGAAAGTGCTCCAAGGAGAGAAATGCTGTTCTGTGCCACTTTTCCCCAAAACCAGACCCACGGTAGCAGGAGAAGCAAGAGGTGACAGGTTGAAAAGAGAGCTTTTTCAGAGAGGCTGTGGCTTTGCAGGCAAATGGCACAGTGCCTGCACAGTAAGTGAGCTGCTGTCCACACTTACTCTTTGAGCCCAGCCATCCTCTCCTGCCTGCTGGTCTTCAGCACGGCGCTCATCCACTCCTCATAGAGTTCAGCCTGGAGGAGCTGGGAGGGGATCTTGCTCAGGAAGTCCTGCAATGGCAAAGATTGCGCGTGAGGCTGTGAGCAGTGTTGCTGGGAGCACAGGCAGCAAGCCCAGCCCTCTGGGTGAGCAGCAGCTTCTGGCTTTGGGCTCCTGCTCTGTCAGGGACGCATCAGCAGCGCCAGAGTCGGGAGCTGCTGAGCTCCAGGTCAGCAGGCTTCACCTGCAGGATGACGGCCAGGAGGTGCAGCGGCTGGCTTTCCAGGTGGACCTCTGCGCCGCTGTCCAGGGCCTCCCGGAGCTCCTGGGTGGCCCGCTCGCTGGCCGTCACCAAAAAGATCCCCTCCGTGGATGGCCCGTGCTGGTGCAGGAGAGCCAGCAGGTCCTGCAGGGGACAGAAGAGATCGTTAATGGTCTGTAGACAGGCCCTGGGATTACTGAACCTTCTTCAGTGGTAGGATGGAGCATGGACGGGTGTGCAGCTGTCACCCGGGCAGGAAAGTGGTGTCTGGAGGTGGTTGATGTGTGGAGGAGCCAGCCTTGTCCCCAAGACCCATCTGGGCTCTCTGTGATGGGGATACCACCTCTCCACAGGAGCCTGTGGAATGGAGACCAGGTGGCCAGACTTGCTTACTTGGATGGGCTGGGGCAGCGCGCCGTCCTGGCTGCACAGAGCTGCCAGGCGCTGGCCGAAGAGAAGCCCCCTGTGCACACAGCCTGGCATCACTCGGCGCGGGAAGGGCCTGGGCAGCCCTCTCCTCCTCGTGCTTGTCCTACCTGTTGCAAAGGAGAAGAGAGCAAAGAGCCATGGAGGAGAAGTGCTTGGCCAGCTCTCCTTGAGCCCCTCAGCACTGTTCCCCCACCACTGAGCATGTGGGTGAAGAGTTATTTTGGAATGAGTGGCCGCAGGGGCTCAGTTCTCTCCCTCCGCAGAGCCTTGGGGATGGACATGCCCTGCCGGAAGGGCAGCAGCAGCCCCAGTTCCTCACAAGTGCCTGACTGCCAAAGGAGGAGAGCAGGGCCGTCCTGCCCCTGTCTTCCCCAAACTCACCAGTCGAGTGGCAAACTCCACTTGAGCTGCCGTAGGGGACGCCGGGTGACGGCCGCTGCTCTGCACCAGCCTGCAAGAAATGACGTGTGCTCACCAAACAGTTCTGCAGCAGAAAGGGCCCTCAACGAGCTGCACTGGGCCTTTGCCAGGTGTGAAAGTTGCGGACGGTCTAGATTGCACCCTGGGTGATCCTGACCTTTGCCTGGTCCTCGAGGAGCTGTTCCAGGCTCCTGGTGTGCAGGGTCATGGCCTGGGAAAGGGTAAAAGAGCAGAGGATGAGAAGTGCTGCACCTGCTCCTGGGCTGCACTCATCTCTGGGGACAGAATGGAGACAGGAGGGACACTCACAGCATTGCGGCCCCTCAGCTCCTTCATCAGCAGCCTGAAGGAGGGCAGCTGGGTGACATGGGCTCCCTCCACTCCTTCTGGTGGTCTGTGTGTGGGGAAGGGAAAGGGGCAAAGAAAGAGTTGTGTGAGACCCAGGCCAGCTTGCCTCTCTCCTGCCAGCCCAGGCAGCACTTGCAAGCTGCGGTGAAGCAGCTGGGCACCACTCGGCAGCAGAGCGGAAAGCCGCGTTAGTGCAGAGGCTGGGGCTGGGCAGATGTTGGCTGGACACAGCTGGACTTACGCAAGGAGCGTGCGGAGCCAGAGCTGCTTCACTGCCCGGCAGCTGCAGAAAGAGAGTAGAAACAGCCTGAGTGCCGCTGCTTCCCAGCCTGCGGGCAGAGGTGGGCGCAGGCACAGCCCTGCCCTATGGGGAGGACCAGAGAGGCAGAACAGAGCTCTGTGGGGCAGGACTTGTCCCTGCAATGAAATGTGGCACAGAGACTCACCAGAAGGTGACAATACAGGAACCGCAGGGCCAGACCAGGACGAGGGAGTTGGTGTTCTCGCCTTCCTCCTCCTCAGCGGCATCGCCGGCTGCCCCCTTCCCGCTGCCCAGCACCTGCAGCTGGCACAGGGCCAGGCAGAGCTGCGGGCGCGGGTCGCTGCCACGTCTGCAGAGAGGAGCGGCAGGGAGTGACCTGGCAGTGCCCGAGTCCGCTGGTCCCCTCTGGCTTCTCCCTGCCACGGGCACGGCCATGGGTGCATCCAGGAGCAGGGTGCCGGGGTCTGGGGCTGCTCCTGGGCTCTCCCTGCCCTGGTGCCAGGGCCAGGGCTTGGGAGGAAAGACAGCTGGGGTCTGTGAGTCTTACTGGGGCTTGGCGATGACCAAGCTGCGGCTGAAGAGGAGGAGGTCCCTCTTCTTGGTCGCACGGCCCAGGGTCACCTGCACCTGCTGCCGGAGCAGTGGCTCTCCTAATGCCGAGATGGACACGCACCGCTGCACGCGCTCAGGGTCGTCCCTGCAGAGCAGATAGCGTTCAGGCATGAAAAAAGCACCTGCTGCCTGCGGGACCAGCTGTGCCGGGGTGTCCATGAGACGTGTAGGGAGCCATACCTGGAGCCACGGCAGCAGTTGACTTGGCCCATCTCGACAAGTACAGCAGAAACCTGCAGTGGGACGCTCTCTGGTGATTCTCCAAAGACTCCCAGTTGGCTGGAGAAAGTGTGCCAACGGGCGTCCCTGTGCCGGGTGGTGCCACTGGGCAAGATCTTCCCTCTCCCCAGTGGCTCCGTGTTGGCACAGAAGTGTTGCCGGGCCAACGCTGGGTCAACACAACAGAGCATTCCAAGTGCTGGGGTTGGGGGGGGAGGGTGCACTGGGGGCTCTCCCCAACATGGTGCCCATGCCTCTCTCATCCTGGGGAGCTCAGCCCTGGGCACAGCACCGCAGGCCGTGCCTGACAGCGCTGAGCAGAGGGGAAGGGTCACCTCCCTCCAGCTGCTGACTGTTCTTTGCCTTCTGCAGCCCAGGCCACCACTTACCAGTGCTTTTTGGGGCAAGGGCACCTTGCTGGCTCCTGGTCAACTTGCTGTCCAGCAGGATGCTTGAACCTTTTGTGCCACGTTACTTTCCAGCAGAGGATGCACCCTGGTGATAAAGCTCAGAGACGGAGTTTCCCTACCTCCAGCTTTTTTGCCAAGTTGCTCTGGGTCATGAATGTGTGTGGATGTGTCCCGGGATGCTTCGTGCCTGTACCGTTGCCAGCTACAGTTGATCCCTCCCTATTTTTATGGGTGTCCTGGTACCACTGTATGTAGCCGTGTACTGAACCCATGATTTTCACATAGATGTTTGTGACTTTCAAAAATTGTCTTCTTATGGCATTGTGACGTGAGGTTTAGTTAGTTAGTTATTTAGCTGATTTCTCCTGTAGGTAGCCGTGTGCTGCATAGAGGAGGTCCATGGGATGTCATGTCATTTTCTTCTATGTCGCGGTAGTACCCCTGTGGCGCTTTTTTCCAAAGATTTTCAAAACTTATACCATCTGAGGCATTTCCAGTGTTCTTTATGGCTGTTGCACTGTCCCTTAGAGACTGAACAGAAGCTGCATTTCTCCAAGATTCTTCACGTTTCCTTTTAAAGAATATGCAACTACAGTGTCTATAGGAAGCTGGGATACTTTCTCTCAAATTAGACAAATATTGATAGAGATGACCTAATCTATCCTGTGTACATTCTTTCAAAAGTAGTCATGTTATGCTCTGACTCTCTTTGATTGCTTCTTACTCATTTGACATGACATATTCTTGAGAGTCACATATCACTTTTGAGGTGCAGATCAAGTGGCCTGTGATCCAGCAAGCTGGAAGAAGCTGTGCTACTGGATTTGTTTTCACTGGCAAGGTTTATAGTGACTGCATTCAGTGACATGCTGCAATCACACCTCTTCCCAAGCTGTCAGCCAGCTGCAAGTGGTGGAGTCCAAACCCCTGTGCCGTGGCTACCAGGAGCAGAAACTTCCTCCCAAAGGCTCCTGTCACTGCACTTTTCCTGCTACCCAGTTGCACGTGCTGCAAAAATTCGTGTTGAGCTGCCATAATTTCCTGTAAGCATGTAGGTAATGAAGTGAACATTTGAAGGCATTTGCTCCAGGTGGGAGAAAACTGGTAGCAAACGCTAAGGAGATTTCCATACCGCATTAACACACAAGCAAGTTCCTGCCTTCCCCTATTAGGCCAAATGTGTGTATGGAGCTCCGTCACACAGACAAGCTGTGAGCGTTTCCCTGTTGGATGGGATATATATTCTAGAGTGACAACACACTTTGTACATGTATGTAATGTAATATAGAGAGATGGGCTTTATTATGGAACGAACATATGTAATAGAAAAGGTTGTTTAAGTGAAAAAGTGACATTCTTCCCATTCACCTGGTTTGGCGCACTTGAGAGCACACAAAAAACTATAGTTTGCTTGATGCTCTTGAAATTACTCCAGCGGTAAACTAGTACTGCACAATGAATGAGCTGCAGTCAGGTATTTTGCGATGGGCACAACCTGTTGCTTTCAGCCGGTTCATTTCCCAGTGACTGTTCCTCTGAAATTTAGGGGAATGCAGGAGGAAGAAGTGCATCTTTGGATTTCTTGTTTGATTTATTTTAAACTGTCTCTTCACCTGAGTAGATGCGTTGTATTTTTTAGAAATGTCTTGTATCAATAGAATTTCTTAAATAACAAGTGTTTATTTTCAATTGGCAAACATGACACACATCATTTATTAAAATGTTTAAACAAGTACTTCACCTTCTTTTTCTTGAACCTTGAAAAATGTGAAGTTTAGAACATGAACTAATAAAGAAGAAAGAAAAAAAAAAAAAGAAGTATCCCTTACACCTAGTACTTTTTTTAACTGGACAACTTTTTCTCAGCTAACGCTAACGGGATCTGAGCAATTTTTCAACATCCAGAGGTGCACTATAGCTGTGTAAATACAGAGGAGCTGAATCCCAGCCTGGGTGTCTCATGTTAGTTTGGTTTGCCTCAGCATCTCTGCCTTGCTCCTGAAGACAAGCGTTTACTACTCTATCGTATCTCTAAGCTGACTAGTGGTTTTCCCAAGCTAGATCTCCAGGATTCAGCTGGCACGTGCAATGGGAAAGAGGAAGCTTTTCTTTGAAGAAGAGCCTCATGGAGTGGGCTCTGGCTGTCCCTGCTCAGCTGGGACGGAGGTGCTTTGGGAAAATCCAGGGAGAAATTCAAGTTCTTGGAGAGACTATTCTCAAGAACTTGGGGCTGTCAACTTCGATGTGTCACCAGAAGGAAGGAATTTTTTTTTTTTTTTCTAACGGAATCACTTGCACTGACATGCCAAAACCATATTTCCGCCATGTTTCTCAGCTGGCTACTGAGTTTACTCGTTCAAATGAACCTAAGGCTGTCTTGTGTCTGTCTGTCTTTATTTCTGTCTATCTTTCTTTGTCTTTTAAAATGTAGTTCCAGAAATATATGGTATTCTGGGTCTCTTAGAGCTTCTTAAATATTAGGCATTTCTTGGAATGTATTTATTTTTCATCTCATGTTTTTCTAATGAAATTATTTTTGAAAATGAACTTAAATTCAATGTTTCATTACTTTTATCTATTGAGGCTAAATGTGTGATTTTTTGAAAGGCTTACAGACACAATTTGCCTCTGAAATGTATAATATATCTTATAACATTCTTCTTGTATTATATCATCGAGTATTTGGCAGCTAAGAAATGTTTCTAACTGTGTTTGTTGTTGTTGTTGTTCTGAATTTTCCTAGAGTCTGAAAAAAGGTTCACTCCCAAACACATTGGTTTAACTACTGATGAGTCTCTTCTTTGGTTAATCACTGTCAGGAATAATATGCTAATATGTTGATTTTGAGTCATGGTGGGAGAACACAACAATGATGAAATAAAAGCGCTGTCACGCGTGTTTTGCCTGCAAAGGTTTTAGACATTTAGGAAGAAGATATTTATTCCTTCTGTTTTTCTCATTGCTTCTTGTTCACTCAGTACTGAATTTACTTGGTTAATGGGTGTCAAAATTATTTTGCCACTTTCTATGAAAGAAGCAAGCAATACACGAGGTTTTTTTTTTACCTTCTTACTGTGTAACATGCATGTGATCTACTCTTAAAAGCCCCCATGTATTAGAGCCTGAAATGCTGTGATTGTGTCAAAGGCACTTTTGTGCTGCACCTTGGAGCTGGGCACAGCACTGTGGGAAAGCAAGATGTGCAGTTCCAGCCACCTGGATGATAAAGGAAGATCAATGCTAACATGACCATCTGGACGGTCAGAGAAATAATTAGATCATAGCAGAATAGAAAGGGCCTTGGACAGATTGTGTTGAAGTACGTTTCTCATAATTGTAGAGAGTTATAGCTCAGACTTGTGAGAATGATATCTCGGGTCGGCAAACTGCCCCCATATCTATGAGGTGTGAATGTCCTTGGAGCAGGCCTGTGAATGAGTGGGAATGTAACTGATACAAAGGTTACATCAGTGTGGTGTGTTTTTAATAACAAGTATTGGGAAAACATCTCATGTAACGTCTTAGTCCAGGTCCGTATCTGTCAATCCTATAAATTGTCACTGACTAATAAAGAAGGCCTCAGCCTGGCTCAGCTCTCTGCTCTGCCCAGCTCTGCGCTCCTGCCTGAACAAGATCTCTGTCTGTCTTGACAGCACTAATCCTCTGTAGATCTCAAAAAAAGAGTCAGTTTTACATCCACCATCCATCATTAATGCCATCACAGCTATGTAAAGATAAGGCAGAAATTTGTGAGGAGCTGGGTCAGGAGTCTGCAACTCTGCTGTCAGTACCTTCTTTGCTTGATTTCAATCATGCTTAAACGGCACACAGTAACCCCTTCATTACTAAGACAGCAGAACACAAAGGGGTGATGCAAAAATGCCATGAAAAGGCTAGGGAGCACGACGGCTTTTCTTTCACCTTTCCAGTGACTATGACTTGAACAAACACGATGCAGGACCTAATGCCAGAGATACGGCATCGGTCCCTGCAGCAGAGGGCAACAAAGAAACAGAAGAGACCAAAGGAAGAGGCACCAGCATATCAGAATAACACAGATTTACGTTATTTGGAGTGTTATGTAACCGGTGAAAAAAAATTTCAAAGCATTTGTTTTCCTTATCAGGATGACTAACCAGCCTTCTCCAATATTTGTTAATAAGTGTAATTGTTGTAATTTGCATTATTCCGTTCTATTGTAGGTTGATTTGTAATGATAATGTATAACAGGAAAATGGCACATAAGGTACGGTGATCCACAGTGGGCATTCAAACTCACCAAGAGAATGCCCCCTTTTGACTTTGGAGGCAAGAGGTGACTGCACCACCACTGCAAAGTAGTCTTTCAGACGACTGTGGTCACAGGGTGAATTGTGTGGCAGTTGCACATTCCCCTGAGATCTGGAGACGTCAATGGGGCCGCTGATGGCTCTTTAGCACATTTGTGCCCCACTCTGCCTGTCCCCAAGTACACACGTAGGGTGCTACCAAGGTGCTGTCAGTCACATCCTCCCCTGCCTCGGGGCAGTGTGACTTCACCTCTACCAACTGATTGGGCAGGAGGGGTGGGACCCTTGATCAGTTGACAGAGTCCTTAACAAAGAAGGTGCCCAGAGAATCTGCGGAGCTTCTGGACCATGTTGTAATGCCTGCAGCCACATCTGACCACACTATAATAAAAAGGAGTTCCCGCTAAGACACCCTTTGAATGGTCTTCTCAGAGCTGCGTGTCTGTAAACTGTAGTCCTTTCCTTAGAGAGGAACACCGTCTAAGGAGACTTCCTGGGATTAAGAAGACCTCACCTCTTCATTTGGGTGAGTGATTATTTACTGGATGTATCCATGAATGAGTTTTCGCCTAACCTAGGTGAGTGATTATTTCTTGTGAGTACCCTGAAGTAAGAGGCCTCTAGTTCTGTTTCCTGTGACGACAGGCACTTTGTGGATCTTCATTATTCTTATGTTATTGTATTTGAATAATCTCCTTAGCCGATATCATCTGAACCTGTATTTTACATCATCAGGGTGCTAAATACGGGTAATACCATTGAAATTGAATTATAGTGTTTAGGAGTGAAATCAATAAAATAACACCTCCAAACAACAGTCTCAGCTAATGTGCAAGGTCTGATGTAGGATTTAGCCAGTGGCCTGAAAAAACAACTGCGTGATTTGCAAGAATTAACATTGCAAGACATAATAGCTAACATCATCTAATAGCACAAAGTGATTAGACCCAAGAACTTGATTTTCGGGCCTCAATCTGCATATATGGGTTTTTGTGGGAATTGGACGTGCCTGTGTAATGTTTTTTCTTGCAGTCTTCTGAATCATCTGGAGAATGATACAGAATGAAAAGAAGAATAAAGCCAGGGTCCTTGCTGCGCTTACTGTGAGCCAGATGTTCAAAAACAATAACCAAAAATGGAAGGAGTGAAGAGAATATCACTTGCGTCCCAGACTCTTTCACCACCTGTCCCAATGCCTTGAAATCTTTCTTCATTCCCCCCAGATGCAGGATCCAGCTTCCTCCCCACCTGTCTGGAAGATCAGCAGTGGGTAGTAGTCTGTTGGGTGCATCAGGTTGGGGAGTGCCCGGGTGATATCCCTGATCTGGGCTCCAGGTAGACTACAAATTTCTCTATGATGAGAGTCAACTCAGTATATTGGGCCCTCTGTCCCTATCAGAAGGGAATCACCTGCTACAATTGCCCTTCTTTCTTTCTTATCACAGGCAGTCTGGAGGTATGGAGTCAATCCCCTCTTTCTATGTGATGTTGTAGGTGGACCTTGCACCACATCATTGCCTACCTCTCCTTCAAGATCCAAGGCCTCAAACTTATTACGGAGGGGCACGTGGGGAAGCAAAGCAGGTAGAGAGGGGGTTGTCCGTGGCGACAAACTGGGACTCGCTTCCAAACCTCATCATCTTTTTGGTCCCCTACCTCTGCTCGACAGCGACAGGGCAGGGGCTGTCTCGGGTCTCCCCCCTCTGCCAGAGAGAGCAGGGGATCCATCAGCTTTTGCGGGGTATCCCCCTGGAGCCTCTCTGACTGGCATGCTAGGGAGTTACTCCACCAGTCGATCTCCTTCTCACACTCCCTGATGGACCTCAGTGTCTCAACCTCCTCCTTAAGGTTCGTGACCACGCTGAGCAGATCTTGCAGCTGCTCACTCCTCGTGCGGGTGGAATGCTGCCTCCCTCCCCCGGCAGCAGCAGCAGGCTCTGGCACTCCCTGCAGCCAGAGACCTGAACAGCCACGGTTCGGGACAGGTGCTCTGTCCCTGCCCAGTACTCGTGAAAAGAAATGATCTTTCACAAAATTCAGGAATTGCCCAGCCTTTCCATGTCCCCGCAGGGACAGTACAGCATTCCCAGCTGACCCGTCAGACACAGAAGTTGACAGCACCCAAGTTTTTGAGAATAATCTGTCCAAGAACTTGAATTTCTCCCTGGATGTTCCCAAAACACCTCAGTCCCAGCTGAGCAGGGACAGCCAGAGCCCACTCCATGAGGCTCTTCTTCAAAGAAAACTTGATTCTTCCCATTGCGTGTGTCAGCTGAATCCTGGAGATCTAGTTTGGCCACACCACTAGTGATCTTTGGGGTACGATATGGTAGTAACCGTTTGTCTTCAGGAAGAAGGCTGAGATGCTGAGTCAACCCATCCCCACATGAGACACCCAATTTGGGATTCAGCTCCTCCTCTGGATTATCACAGCTATAGTGAACCTCTGGATGTTGAAAAATTACTCAGATACCATTAGAGTTAGCTGAGTAAAATGCTGTCCAGTCAAAAGCAAATAGCATGTGTATGGGAATCTTCCTTTTTTTTTTTTTCTTTTCTTTTATTTTTACTGTTTCATGTTCTAACCTTATGCTTTCTGCAAGGTTCAAGAAAACCATGCAAAGTACTTATTTAAACATTTTAATAAAACAGGTTTTTATGTCGGTTAATTGCAAATAAACACTTGTTGTTTAAGAAATTTCATTAACACAAGACATTTCTAAAAAATATAAGGCATCTTCTCAAGTGAAGAACTACTTTAAAATGAGTTATCAAACAGTAAATTCAAGATTACACCTGTTCCTCCTGCTTTCCCTTTAATACCAGAGGGACAGTCCCTGAAAAATGAACAGGCTGAAAGCAACAGGTTGTGCCCGTCGCAAAATAGCTGACTGCAGCTGAGTTATCGTGCAGTACTAGTAATTTCAAGAGAATCAAGCAAACTATGGTTTTTTGTGTGCTCTCAAGAGCACCAAGCCAGTT
The DNA here is from genome assembly GCF_037038585.1 of Patagioenas fasciata. Taxonomy (NCBI): domain Eukaryota; kingdom Metazoa; phylum Chordata; class Aves; order Columbiformes; family Columbidae; genus Patagioenas; species Patagioenas fasciata. The sequence goes on from NC_092520.1 coordinate 27,913,603, forward strand.
GAATAGGAAGAGTGTCACTTTTTCACTTAAACAACCTTTTCAATTACATATGTTTGTTCCATAATAAAGCCCATCTCTCTATATTACATTACATACATGTATAAAGTGTATTGTCATTCTAGAATACCTGTCCTGTTCAATAGGGAAAAGCTCACAGCTTGTCTGTGTGACGGAGCGCATACACACATTGTGTCTAATATGGGAAGACAGGCAACAAGAAGCAGCATTTCAGTTTTTATATATGCAAGTCCATCCATATGCATTTATGTTAATGCAGTGTAGAAAAGACCTTAGCATTTGCTACCGGTTTTCTCCAGTCTGGAGGAAATGCCTTCACGTATCCACTTCATTATCAACATACTTAGAGGAAATTCTTGCAGCTCAACGCGTTCTTGCAGCTCAACACGCGCCTTTTGCAGCACGTGCAACTGGGTAACAGGAAAAGTGCAGTGACAGGAGCCTTGGGAAGGAAGTTTCTGCTCTTGGTAGCCACGGCACAGGGGTTTGGAATCCAGTACTTGCAGCTGACTGTCAGCTTGGGAAAAGGTGTGTTTGCAGCGTGTCACCGAATGCAGTTGCCATAACCCTGACCAGTGACAGTGAACATAAATGCAGCAGCACGGCTTCTTCCAGCTTGCGGGATCACAGGTCGCTTGACCTGCACCTCAAAAGTGGTATGTGACTCTCAAGCATATGTCATGTCAAATGAGCGAGAAGCAATTAAAGAGAGTCAGAGCATAATATGAGTTCTTTTGAAAGAATATACACAGGATAGATTAGGTCGTCTGAATCAATACTTTTCAATACAGTAACTTGTCGACATTAAATAGATTGGAAGCTGCAGACAGTGTAGTTACGTATTGTTGAAAAGGAAACGTGAAGCATCTTGGAGAAATGCAGCTTCTGTTCAGTCTCTAAGTGACAGTGCAACAGCCATAAAGAACACTGGAAATGCCTCAGATGGTATAAGTTTTGAAAATCTTTGGAAGAAAACGCCACAGGGTCCTACCACGCCGTAGAAGAAAATGAGTGAAAGGGAATTGATTCATGGATATCAGTCCTCCAAAGTTCCAGCGATGTTATGGACGGTTCGATGATCTGTCAACTAGTTGCTGAGTGACAGCACGACGTGACATCCCATGGACGTCCTCTAGGCAGTACACAGCTACCTACAGTAGAAACTAACTAACTAACTAACTAACGAACTAACTAACTCTCTTGCCATATTGGCTGAAAAAAACAATTGTAGATTTTTGAAAGTCACAAACATGTATGTGAAATCATGAATCCAGTACACAGCTACCTACAGTAGAAACTAACTAACTAACTAACTAACTAACTAACTAACTAACTAACTAACTGACTGACTAACTAACTGTCTCAACCTATTGGTAGAAAAACAGCTAACTACAATAAAAACTAACTAACCAACTAACTAATGAACCAAGTAACTAATTAACCAACTAACTAACAAACAAACAAACACGTTAACTATCTAACTAAATGGTCTAAGTCGTGCAAAAGGAAGAAGGTCCAATCTGAGGCATTTCTTGATCTGTTCCTTCAGAGTGCCTGGAGAAAGGTGGGGGAAAAGACAGGCGTTAGGGACAAGACTGAGAGGAGAACCAGCAGCTTGTGCTTTCACGTGAACTCCAATACCCATTCCTAGTTCTCCTCTGCAGGACTCCTGAGAGCTGGCGTTAGGGTTTGGTGTTCTGATATTAATGATTGCGATTGTGGAAGTTTGGGGAGCTTTTGGTGAACACAAGGGCTTTTGACCCGAGAGCTATATTAATCTCTGCTTCAATGGCGAGGCCGGGGTACAGATGCAGTAAGAATTTTCCTCCTGAAAGACACGTTCTCTGAAGGGATTGTCCCTGTGGCAGCAGTCCCACCTTGTGGAGTTTTAAAACGTGCCGATTATTTATTTCCTCCATGACAATAGAAATTTCAGCCTGGAAACCCGACACTTTCTGAATGGGTAGTTTAGACTTATTTTGCCAAGGACAGATTCACAGTCAAACTTTGCTGCCTTTAGAGTCTAGGGCACACTCGAGAAAATGTAAAGGAAAGGGCAGGTAATGACAGGAGAGGAGAGGTGAGGAGAAGAGAACCGTTCCTGTATGCATGGTCACTGGGAGAAGAGCTGGATGACCTTGCTTGTCTCTGCGGCAGGAGTCCCACCTTCTGAGGCAGGCGGCTTTTGTTCTCACCCGGGTTTTGGACCTCACATACCTCTGAAGTTTCGGCATCTGCCTCTGGTGCTGGCGACTCTTCGGCCGACGCTCCTGCATTCCCAGCCTGCTCCTCCTCCTCCTCCTCAAAGAGCTCCCCGTGATGCTCAATGAGGAGCTGCACCAGCCCTGTCACCTGCAAACAGAAAACCATCGGTTTCTGCCTTGGTGGCTGCAACCAGGTCCAAGGGCCTCTCTCACTCCCGATCCTGACTTCCGTGTAGAAGCTGCAGCTGTGGGGCTGCTCTTGCCAGCAGTTCCCCCAGCAGCGTTTGCTGAACTGAGGAGGCAGCCTGGAACCTCTGAACAGCAAAGCTCATCTAGGCCCTGGAGGCTGTAGCCGGCTGGTAAAAGCAACGTACCTTCATCACCTCCACCAGGACATCCACGGGGAGCATGTCGTCCTCGGGTGGGCTGAGGAGGACTGTCCCCAGACAGACAGCCAGTTTCCTGGCTGTCATCCTGGTGGTGGTGGCATTGGTGGAGATGGCGTGGAGGAGGCTGAGCAAGTCTTTGAGGAGGAGGAGGTTGGCCTTTGGCAACTTGCTGGCCACCCTGAGGAAAGAGGACCAAATGTTCAGAAAGGAGATGTTGTCAAGGCAGGTGTCCCAGGCTGATCTCAGCCAAGCCCAGGTGAGAGAAGGCTCCCTGGCCATGGCTGGATAAAAGCAGAATGTGTGCCCTGGCTGAGATGCAGCCACCTCCTTCTGGCAAGAGTCTTTTGTGGAGCAATTCCATTGCCTGTGGGAAAGTGCTCCAAGGAGAGAAATGCTGTTCTGTGCCACTTTACCCCAAAACCAGACCCACAGTAGCAGGAGAAGCAAGAGGTGGCAGGCTGAAAAGACAGCTTTTTCATGCAGGCTGTGGCTTTGCAGAAAAGTGCCTGGCTCTGCCAGTGCCTGTGGAGCAGTCGGGCTGCTGTCCACACTTACTCTTTGAGCCCAGCCATCCTCTCCTGCCTGCTGGTCTTCAGCACGGCGCTCATCCACTCCTCATAGATCTCAGCCTGGAGGAGCTGGGAGGGGATCTTGCGCAGGAAGTCCTGCAATGGCAAAGGTTGCGTGTGAGACTGTGAGCAGTGCCGCCAGGAGCACAGGCAGCAAGGTCAGCCCTCTGAGCAGCAGCTCCAGCCGGGAGCTGCCGAGCTCCAGGTCAGCAGGCTTCACCTGCAGGATGACGGCCAGGAGGTGCAGCGGCTGGCTTTCCAGGTGGACCTCTGCGCCGCTGTCCAGGGCCTCCCGGAGCTCCTGGGTGGCCCGCTCGCTGGCCGTCATCAAAAAGATCCCCTCCGTGGATGGCCCGTGCTGGTGCAGGAGAGCCAGCAGGTCCTGCAGGGGACAGAAGAGATCATTACTGGTCTAGAGACAGTCCCTGGGATTACTGAACCTTCCTCAGGGGTAGGATGGAGCATGGACTGGTGTGTAACTGTCACCTGGGCAGGAAAGCGATGGCTGGAGGTGGGTGATGTGTGGAGGAGTCAGCCTTGTCCCCAACACCCATCTGGGCTCTCTGTGATGGGGATACCACCTCTCTGCAGGAGCCCACGGAATGGAGACCAGGTGGCCAAACTTGCTTACCTGGATGGGCTGGGGCAGCGCGCCATCCTGGCTGCACAGAGCTGCCAGGGGCCGGCCGAAGAGAAGCCCCCTGTGCACACAACCTGGCACCACTGGGTAAGAGAAGGGCCTGGGCAGCCCTCTCCCTCTCCTGAACTTCCTTCCTGCTGCAAAGGAGAAGAGAGAAATGAGCCATGGAGGAGAAGTGCTTGGCCAGCTCTCCTTGAGCCACTCAGCACTGTTCCCCCACTGCTGAGCATGTGGGTGAAGAGTCACTTTAGAATGAGGGACACCAGAGTCTCAGCTCTCTCCCTCCACAGAGCCTGGGGGACGGACATGCCCTGCCGGAAGGTCAGCAGCAGGGACAGTGCTGCACAAGTGCTCGTCTCCCAAAGGAGAGAAGGGTGTGCTGATCCTGTCTTCCCCAAACTCACCAGCCGAGTGGCCAAGTCCACTTGGGCTGCCGGAGGGGACGCCAGGTGACGGCTGCTGCTCTGCACCAGCCTGCAAGAAACGCACTGTGCTCACCAAAGAGTCCTGCAGCAGAAAGGGCGGTCGACGAGCACCATGTGCCATGTGTGAAATCTGGGGACGGACAAGATTGCACCCTGGGTAATCCTGACCTTTGCCTGATCCTCAAGGAGCTTCTCCAGGCTCCTGGTGTGCAGGGTCATGGCCTGGGCAAGGGCAAAAGAGCAGAGGGTGAGAAGCGCTGCACCGGCTGCTGAGCTGGAGTCATCTCTGGGGACAGAATGGAGACAGGGTGGACACTCACAGCATTGCGGCCCCTCAGCTCCTTCATCAGCAGCCTGAAGGAGGGCAGCTGGGTGACATGGGCTCCCTCCACTCCTTCTGGCGGTCTGTGTGTGGGGAAGGGAAGGGCCAAAGAAAGTGCTGTGTGAGACCCAGGCCAGCTTGCCTCTCTCCTGCCAGCCCAGGCAGCACTTGCAAGCTGCAGTGAAGCAGCTGGGCACCACTCAGCAGCAGAGCGTAGAGCCGCGTTAGTGCAGAGGCTGGGGCTGGGCAGATGTTGGCTGGACACAGCTGGACTTACGCAAGGAGCGTGCGGAGCCAGAGCTGCTTCACTGCCCGGCAGCTGCAGAAAGAGGAGAAACAGCCTGAGTGCCGCTGCTCCCCAGTCTGTGGGCAGATGCGGGCGCGAGCACAGCCCTGCCGTTTGGGGAGGACCAGAGAGGCAGGACAGAGCTCTGTGGGGCAGGACTTGTCCCTCTGCCATGGGATGTGGCACAGAGACTCACCAGAAGGTGACGATGCAGGAGCCGCAGGGCCAGACCAGGACGAGGGAGTTGTTGTTCTCGCCTTCCTCCTCCTCAGCGGCATCGCCGGCTGCCCCCTTCCCGCTGCCCAGCACCTGCAGCTGGCACAGGGCCAGGCAGAGCTGCAGGCGCGGGTCGCTGCCACGTCTGCAGAGAGGAGCGGCAGGGAGTGACCTGGAGGTGCCAAGCCCGCTGGTCCCCTCTGGCGTCTCCCTGCCATGGGCATGGTCATGGGTGTATCCAGGAGCAGGGTGCTGGGGTCTGGGGCTGCTCCCGGGCTGTCCCTGCCCTGGTGCCAGGGCCAGGGCTTGGGAGGAAAGGCAGCTGGGGTCTGTGAGTCTTACTGGGGCTTGGCGATGACCATGCTGCAGCTGAAGAGGAGGAGGTCCCTCTTCTTGGTCGCACGGCCCAGGGTCACCTGCACCTGCTGCCGGAGCAGTGGCTCTCCTAATGCCGAGATGGGCGTGCAGCGCTGCGCGGGCTCAGGGTCGTCCCTGCAGGGCAGATGGCATCGGGGGTGAAAAAAGTGTCTGATGTTCGTGCGACAGGCTGTACCGAGGTATCCCCGAGCTGTGTAGGGAACCTACCTGGAGCCGCGGCAGCAGTTGACTTGGCCCATCTCGACAAGTACAGCAGAAAGCTGAATGAGTGGTGCTTTCGGTTGGTGCCTCAAAGAGTGCCCAGTTGGCTGGAGGGAGGCTGCCAATGGGGGTCCCTGTGCTGGGTAGAGCTGCTGGACAAGAGCTTGGCTCTCCCCAGTGGCTCCGTGTTGGCACAGAAGCATTGCCGGGCCAACGCTGGGTCAACACAACAGAGCATTCCAAGCGCCAGGGTTGAGGGGGGGTGCACTGAGGACTCTCCCCAGCATGCTGCCCATGTCTTTCTCATCCTGGGGAGCCCAGCCCTGGGCACAGCACCGCAGGCCTGGCCTGACAGCGCTGAGCAGAGGACAAGGGTCACCTTCCTCCAGCTGCTGGTCGTGCTTTGCCTTCTGCAGCCCAGGCCACCACTTTCCACTGCCTTGGGGAAGGGCTCCTTGCTGGCTCCTGGTCAACTTGCTGCCCAGCAGCATGCCAGGACCCTTTGTGCCATGTTGCTTTGCCAAGCTGCTCTTGGTCACAAGTGTGTGTGGATGTGCCCCGGGATGCTTCGTGCCTGTACCGTTGCCATCTGCAGTCCGTCCCACCCTCTTTTTGTGGGTGTCCAGGTGCCACTGTTCTGAGGATGAGGAGGGCATGTTCAAGCCCAAGTTGTGAAGAATGGAGAGCGGGTAAAGTCCATAAAGCAGAGCAGATCAGAATAGGGCAGCCCCGGGGCTTGCAGACATGTCCTGCCCTCTTTCCAGTCTTCTTGGGGTGCTTTACATGGTTGACAGAGAGAAGACAGCTGTCCTTGTGCCTGCTCTAGCCCATCTTGTGGTCTCTTTGGCTTCAAAACTATTTAGGAGAGAAAGGAGAAGCAAAAAACTGAACCCCAAGCTGGTTTGTGATCCTGTCTTGGCTTTTTGTTGGAAAGAAACAAGAAAGGAAAGGGAAGTCAAGGCAAGGCAAGGCAAGGGATAGACAACAACCATCTAGTCCAGCCTGCCTAACTACTTCAGGGCTGACCAACAGGTCAGGTCTGTTTTTAAGGGCACTGTCCATATGCCTCTCAAACACTGAGAGGCATGAGGCATCAACGAGCTCTCTAGGAAACCTGTTTCAGTGTTTGTCCACTTTCCAGTGAAAGCAATGGTTCCGAAGATCTAGTCTGAAGCAATTCTGATCTCTATGGAAGGTCTAACCCCTTGCTCCAGCCCTTTATCTGTAAACATTTAAATTGAGAACTGTTAATAAAAGAGAGCTCAGCTCTGCCTGGCTCTGCTCTCGCTGCTAACAAGAACTCTGTGCCTGTGCGTCTCTTTCTACATCCCGGTGTGCGCCGTTTCTAGTCGCCACAACCCACCCAATTCATCAGACCCTCCTTGTGAGGATGAGATCCAGCAGTGCTCCTGTTCTGGTCAGCTCCTCCACCATTTGCATCAGAAAGTCATCCTCAAGGCACTGGAGGAACCTCCTAGACCATGGCTGGCTGGCAGAGTAGTCCTTCCAGCAAACATCAGGGAAGTTAAAATACTCCCCCGAAAACCAGGGCTTGTGACTGTGAGGCTGCTCTCAGCTGTCTGTAGAGGCCTCATCTACTTCCTCACCCTGATCTGGTGGCCTGTAATAGTCACACACAACAGTATCACCCCTGCCAGCCTGCCCCTTGATTCTCACCCACAGACTCTCATCTCGCTCCTCATCCGTACTCAATACCTTGTAGTTGCTCTCTCACCTAAAGAGCAACTCCACCACCACCTCGCCTGGCTGGCCCGTCCTTCCTGAAAAGGACATAGCCATCCATGACCACATGCCAGTCATGTGAGCTGTCTCAGTGTGTCTCTGTAATTGCCACCAGATCATAATCTCCTGACTGAACACAGGTTTCTAACTCCTCCCGCTTATTCCCCATGCTGCGTGCATTGGTGTACAGGTGTTTCAGGGAACGAGCTGAGCACACCGATTTCACCCTAGGGGTATGGGAGGCCGCCCGGTCTTCATCCATTCTAGAGTGCTGCCCCACGGATGCAAGCCCAGCTACAACCCCATCCCCCTTCAAATCTAGTTTAAAGCTCTCCAAATGAGCCCTGCTAATTCCTGTCCCAGCATCCTTTTGCCCCGGTGAGATGAACCTTTCCCACACATCACTGTCTGCACTGGTGTCTTATAAAACCAGCCACTATGAAAGAATCCAAAGCCCTGCCCGCAGCACCAATCTTGTAGCTAATCATTTATGTACTATTCTGTCCCACATCAACACCCAAAAATGGGAGGAGGGAAGAGAAAAATCACTTGTTCCCCCGACGCTTTCACCATCTATCCCAATGCCTTGAAACCTTTCTTCATTCCCCTCCAACTGCAGGATGCACCTTCCCCCCCACCTGTCTGGAAGATCAGCAGTGGGTAGTAGTCTATTGGGTGCACCAGGCTGGGGAGTGCTCGGGTGATATCTCTGATCTGACTCCGGGTAGACTACATATTTCCCTATGATGAGGGTCAACTCTGCATATTGGACTCTCTGTCTCTATCAGAAGCGAATTGCCTATTACAATTGCCATTCTTTCTTTCTTATCAGAGGCAGTCTTGAGGTGTGGAGTCAAACCCCTCTTTCTATGTGACGTTGTATGTGGGCCTTGCACCACATCATTGCCTACCTCTTCTACAAGATCCTGGCCCTCAAACTTATTACGGAGGGGCACCTGGGGAAGCAAAGCAGGTAGGCAGGGGGGTTGCCTGCGGCTCCAAACTGGGACTCGCTTCCAAACCTCATAATCTTAGTGGTCCCCTACCTCTGCCTGACAGCGACAGGGCAGGGGCTGTCTCGGGTCTCCCCCCTCTGCCTGAGAGAGTAGAGGATCTATCAGCTTTTGGGGGGTATCCCCCTGGAGCCTCTCTAACTGGCATGCTAGGGAGTTACTCCACCAGTCGATCTCCTTCTCACACTCCCTGATGGACCTCAGTGTCTCAACCTCCTCCTTAAGGTTCGTGACCATGCTGAGCAGATCTTGCAGCTGCTCACTCCTCGTGCGGGTGGAATGCTGCCTCCCTCCCCCGGCAGCAGCAGCAGGCTCTGGCACTCCCTGCAGCCAGAGACCTGAACAGCCACGGTTCGGGACAGGTGCTCTGTCCCTGCCCAGCACTTGTGAAAAGAAATGATCTTTCACAAAATTCAGGAATTGCCCAGCCTTTCCATGTCCCTGCAGGGACAGTACAGCATTCCCATCAGACCCGTCATACACAGAAGTTGACAGTACCCAAGTTTTTGAGAATAATCTGTCCAAGAACTTGAATTTCTCCCTGGATGTTCCCAAAACACCTCAGTCCCAGCTGAGCAGGGACAGTCAGAGCCCACTCCATGAGGCTCTTCTTCAAAGAAATCTTGATTCTTCCCATTGCGTGTGTCGGTTGAATCCTGGAGATCTAGTTTGGGAACACCACTAGTGATCTTTGGGATACGATAGGGTAGTAAATGCTTGTCTTCAGGAGCAAGGCAGAGATGCTGAGTCAACCCATCCCCACATGAGACACCCAATTTGGGATTCAGCTCACCTGGATTATAGCAGCTATAGTGAACCTCTGGATATTGAAAAATGACTCAGATCCCATTGGAGTTAGCTGAGTAAAATGCTGTCCAGTTAAAGCAAGTACTAGGTGTAAGGGCCCCTTTTTTATTATTTATATTTTTTAATTAATTTTTTCTTAAATTTATTTCCTTTTTTAGTTTTTTTCTTACTGTTTCCTGTTCTATCCTTCTCCGTTTTAAAGGTTCATGTAACACAACACATAGTAGTTATTTAAACAAGGTTCAGACATTTTAACAAACAATGCTTGTCATGTTTGTTAATGGTGAATATACATGTATTCTTTAAGAAATTCTGTTAATACAAGACATTTCTAAATAATGCAAGGCATCTGCTCAATTGAAGTGACATTTTAAAGTGAGTTATCAAACAGTAAATACAACGTTGCACCTGTTCCTCCTGCTTTCCCTTAAATATCAGAGGGACGGTCTCTGGAAAATGAACAGGCTGAAAGCAAAATGTTGTGCCCAAAATACCTGACTGCAGCTCATTCATTGTGCAGTCCTAGTTTACCGCTGGAGTAATTTCAAGAGCACCAAGCCAACGATAGGTCTTTGTGCGCTCTCAAGAGCTCCAAGCCAGTTGAATAGGAAGAATCTCACTTTTTCACTTGAACAAGCTTTTCTATTACATATGTTCGTTCCATGATAAAGCCCGTACATTACATACATGTACAAAGTGTATAGTCATTCTAGAATACCTGTCCCGTCCAACAGGGAAAAGCTCACAACTTGTCTGTGTGACGGAGCTTCATAGACACATTGTGTCTAATATGGGAAGACAGGCACCAAGGAGCAGCATTTCAGTTTTTATATATGCAACCCCATCCATGTGATTGTGTGTTAATGTGGTATGGAAATCACCTTAGCATTTGCTACCAGTTTTCTCTAACCTGGAGCAAATGCCTTCACATGTCCTCTTCTTTACCTGCATACTTAGAGGAAATTCTTGCAGCTCAACACGCGCCTTTTGCAGCACGTGCAACTGGGTAACAGGAAAAGTGCAGTGACAGGAGCCTTTGGGAGGAAGGTTCTGCTCTTGGTAGCCACAGCACAGGGGTTTGGACTCAAATCAGTTGCAGCTGACGGACAGCTTGGGAAACATTGTATTTGCAGCGTGTCACCGAATGCAGTTGCCATAACCCTTGCCAGTGGCAGTGGACATAAATCCAGCAGCACGGCTTCCTCCAGCTTGCTGGATCACAGACCGCTTGATCTGCACCTCAAAAGTGATGTGTGACTCTCTACGCATATGTGATGTCAAATGAGCAAGAAGCAATCAAAAAGAGTCAGAACATGACTTCTTTTGAAAGAATATACGCAGGATAGATTAGGTCATCTCTATGAATACTTGTCAATAGAGTAACTTGGCAACATTAAATGGATTGTAAGCTTTTGAGGGAAAGTATCCCAGTCTCCTACAGTCAGTGTAGTTACGTCGTATTGAAAAGGAAACGTGAAGCATCTTGGAGAAATGCAGTTTCTGTTCAGTCTTTAAGTGACAGCGCGACAGCCATAAAGAACACTGGAAATGCCTCAGAGAGTACAGATTCTGAAAATCTTTGGAAGAAAATGCCACAGTAGTTCTAGAATGCGATAGACGAATTTGGGTATAAGGGAAGTGATTCAAGGATAACACTCCTCCAACGTCCCAGCGATGTCATCGACGGTTTGATGATCTTCCAATTAGTTGCTGAGTGACAGCACAGCATGACATCCCATGGACATCCTCTATGCAGCACACAGCTACCTACAGTAGAAACTAACTAACTAACTAACTAACTAACTAACTAACTAACTAACTAACTAACTAACTAACTAACTAGTTAACTACGTAACTCTCTCGCCCTATTGACTAAAAACCTATCCTAAATTTATGAAACTCAGAAACTCATACGTGAAAAACATACATTCAAAACACATCTACCTACAGTAAAAACTAACTAACTAATTAACTAACTAAGAAACGAATGAACTACCTAACCAACTAACTGGTGAATGTTGTGCACAACTAATCGTGTCCAGTCTGAGGCATTCCTTCAGCCATATCTTCAGAGTGTCTGGGGAAGGATGGGGAAAAAGACAGGCGTTAGGGACAAGGCTGAGAGGAGAACCGGCAGCTTGTGCTTTCACGTGAACTCCAATATCCATTCCTAGTTCTCCACTGGAGGACTCCTGAGAGCTGGTGTTAGGGTTTGGTGTTATGATATTAATGATTGAGATTGTGGAAGTTTTGGGAGGTTTCCATGAACACAAGGGCTTTTGACCTAAGAGCTGTACTAATCTCTGCCTCAATGGCCAGGCCAGGGTACAGCTGCAATAAGAATTTTCCTCCTGCCAGACACATTATCCCAAGGGCAGGTGCATGCAACGTCTATGGGAGCCTCTCTGGGCACCTCACAAACGTTTCCTGTACTCAGGGCAGTGTTACAATGCAAATGATGGACAGCAGGCTCTGCACTCTGGCAGGGCTCCAGCTGGTGGATGACTTTGCTTGTCCCTGTGGCAGCAGTCCCACCTTCTGAGGGAGGAGGCTTTTGTTCTCACCCGGGTTTTGGACCTCACATACCTCTGAAGATTTGGCGCCTGCCTCTGGCACTGGCAACTCTTCGGCCGACGCTCTGGCAAGCCCAGCCTGCTCCTCCTCCTCCTCCTCCTCAAAGAGCTCCCCGTGGTGCTCAATGAGGAGCTGCACCAACCCTGTCACCTGCAAACAGAAAACCATCGGTTTCTGCCCCAGTAGCTGCAGCCAGGTCCAAGGGCCTCTCGCACTCCCCACCCTGGCTTCTGCACAGAAGCTGCAGCTGTGGGGCTGCTCTTGCCAGCAGCTCCCCCAGCAGCGTTTGCTGAAGAAAGGAGGCAGCCTGGAACCTCTGAACAGCAAACCTCGGCTGGGCATGGGAGGGTGTAGCCGGCTGAGAAATACAGCATACCTTCATCACCTCCACCAGGACATCCACGGGGAGCATGTCCTCCTCGGGTGGGCTGAGGAGGACTGTCCCCAGACAGACAGCCAGTTTCCTGGCTGTCATCCTGGTGGTGGTGGCATTGGTGGAGATGGCGTGGAGGAGGCTGAGCAAGTCTTTGAGGAGGAGGAGGTTGGCCTTGGGCAACTTGCTGGCCACCCTGAGGAAAGAGGACCAAATGTTCAGAAAGGAGATGTTGTCAAGGCAGGTGTCCCAGGCTGATCTCAGCCAAGCCCAGGTGAGAGAAGGCTCCCTGGCCATGGCTGGATAAAAATAGAATGCATGCCCTGGCTGAAATGCAGCCACCTCCTTCTGGCAAGAGTCTTTTGTGGAGCAATTCCACTGCCTGTGGGAAAGTGCTCCAAGGAGAGAAATGCTGTTCTGTGCCACTTTTCCCCAAAACCAGACCCACAGTAGCAGGAGAAGCAAGAGGTGACAGGTTGAAAAGACAGCTTTTTCAGAGAGGCTGTGGCTTTGCAGGCAAATGGCACAGTGCCTGCACAGTAAGTGAGCTGCTGTCCACACTTACTCTTTGAGCCCAGCCATCCTCTCCTGCCTGCTGGTCTTCAGCACGGCGCTCATCCACTCCTCATAGAGTTCAGCCTGGAGCAGCTGGGAGGGGATCTTGCTCAGGAAGTCCTGCAATGGCAAAGATTGCGCGTGAGGCTGTGAGCAGTGTTGCTGGGAGCACAGGCAGCAAGGCCAGCCCTCTGGGTGAGCAGCAGCTTCTGGCTTTGGGCTCCTGCTCTGTCAGGGACCCATCAGCAGTGCCAGAGTCGGGAGCTGCCGAGCTCCAGGTCAGCAGGCTTCACCTGCAGGATGACGGCCAGGAGGTGCAGCGGCTGGCTTTCCAGGTGGACCTCTGCGCCGCTGTCCAGGGCCTCCCGGAGCTCCTGGGTGGCCCGCTCGCTGGCCGTCACCAAAAAGATCCCCTCCGTGGATGGCCCGTGCTGGTGCAGGAGAGCCAGCAGGTCCTGCAGGGGACAGAAGAGATCATTAATGGTCTGTAGACAGGCCCTGGGATTACTGAACCTTCCTCAGGGGTAGGATGGAGCATGGACGGGTGTGCAGCTGTCACCCAGGCAGGAAAGTGGTGTCTGGAGGTGGTTGATGTGTGGAGGAGCCAGCCTTGTCCCGAAGACCCATCTGGGCTCTCTGTGATGGGGATACCACCTCTCCACAGGAGCCCGTGGAATGGAGACCAGGTGGCCAGACTTGCTTACTTGGATGGGCTGGGGCAGCGCGCCGTCCTGGCTGCACAGAGCTGCCAGGGGCCGGCCGAAGAGAAGCCCCCTGTGCACACAGCCTGGCATCACTTGGCACGGGAAGGGCCTGGGCAGCCCTCTCCTCCTCGTGCTTGTCCTACCTGTTGCAAAGGAGAAGAGAGCAAAGAGACATGGAGGAGAAGTGCCAGGCCAGCTCTCCTTGAGCCCCTCAGCACTGTTCCCCCACCACTGAGCATGTGGGTGAAGAGTTATTTTGGAATGAGTGGCCGCAGGGGCTCAGTTCTCTCCCTCCGCAGAGCCTTGGGGATGGACATGCCCTGCCGGAAGGGCAGCAGCAGCCCCAGTGCCTCACAAGTGCCTGACTGCCAAAGGAGGAGAGCAGGGCCGTCCTGCCCCTGTCTTCCCCAAACTCACCAGTCGAGTGGCAAACTCCACTTGAGTTGCCGTAGGGGACGCCGGGTGACGGCCGCTGCTCTGCACCAGCCTGCAAGAAATGACGTGTGCTCACCAAACTGTTCTGCAGCAGAAAGGGCCCTCAATGAGCTGCACTGGCGCTTTGCCAGGTGTGAAAGTTGCGGACGGTCTAGATTGCACCCTGGGTGATCCTGACCTTTGCCTGGTCCTCGAGGAGCTGTTCCAGGCTCCTGGTGTGCAGGGTCATGGCCTGGGAAAGGGTAAAAGAGCAGAGGATGAGAAGTGCTGCACCTGCTCCTGGGCTGCACTCATCTCTGGGGACAGAATGGAGACAGGATAGACACTCACAGCGTTGCGGCCCCTCAGCTCCTTCATCAGCAGCCTAAAGGAGGGCAGCTGGCTGACACGGGCTCCCTCCACTCCTTCTGGTGGTCTGTGCGTGGGGAAGGGAAAGGGGCAAAGAAAGTGCTGTGTGAGACCCAGGCCAGCTTGCCTCTCTCCTGCCAGCCCAGGCAGCACTTGCAAGCTGCAGTGAAGCAGCTGGGCACCACTCGGCAGCAGAGCGGAAAGCCGCGTTAGTGCAGAGGCTGGGGCTGGGCAGATGTTGGCTGGACACAGCTGGACTTACGCAAGGAGCGTGCGGAGCCAGAGCTGCTTCACTGCCCGGCAGCTGCAGAAAGAGAGGAGAAACAGCCTGAGTGCCGCTGCTTCCCCGCCTGCGGGCAGAGGTGGGCGCAGGCACAGCCCTGCCCTATGGGAAGGACCAGAGAGGCAGAACAGAGCTCTGTGGGGCAGGACTTGTCCCTGCAGTGAAATGTGGCACAGAGACTCACCAGAAGGTGACGATACAGGAGCCGCAGGGCCAGACCAGGACGAGGGTGGTGTTCTCGCCTTCCTCCTCCTCAGCGGCATCGCCGGCTGCCCCCTTCCCGCTGCCCAGCACCTGCAGCTGGCACAGGGCCAGGCAGAGCTGCGGGCGCGGGTCGCTGCCACGTCTGCAGAGAGGAGCGGCAGGGAGTGACCTGGCAGTGCCCGAGTCCGCTGGTCCCCTCTGGCTTCTCCCTGCCACGGGCACGGGTCTGGGGCTGCTCCTGGGCTCTCCCTGCCCTGGTGCCAGGGCCAGGGCTTGGGAGGAAAGACAGCTGGGGTCTGTGAGTCTTACTGGGGCTTGGCGATGACCAAGCTGCGGCTGAAGAGGAGGAGGTCCCTCTTCTTGGTCGCACGGCCCAGGGTCACCTGCACCTGCTGCCGGAGCAGTGGCTCTCCTAATGCCGAGATGGACACGCACCGCTGCACGCGCTCAGGGTCGTCCCTGCAGAGCAGATAGCGTTCAGGCATGAAAAAAGCACCTGCTGCCTGCGGGACCAGCTGTGCCGGGGTGTCCATGAGACGTGTAGGGAGCCATACCGGGAGCCACGGCAGCAGTTGACTTGGCCCATCTCGACAAGTACAGCAGAAACCTGCAGTGGGACGCTCTCTGGTGATTCTCCAAAGACTCCCAGTTGGCTGGAGAAAGTGTGCCAACGGGCGTCCCTGTGCCGGGTGGTGCCACTGGGCAAGATCTTCCCTCTCCCCAGTGGCTCCGTGTTGGCACAGAAGTGTTGCCGGGCCAACGCTGGGTCAACACAACAGAGCATTCCAAGTGCTGGGGTTGGGGGGGGAGGGTGCACTGGGGGCTCTCCCCAACATGGTGCCCATGCCTCTCTCATCCTGGGGAGCTCAGCCCTGGGCACAGCACCGCAGGCCGTGCCTGACAGCGCTGAGCAGAGGGGAAGGGTCACCTCCCTCCAGCTGCTGACTGTTCTTTGCCTTCTGCAGCCCAGGCCACCACTTACCAGTGCTTTTTGGGGCAAGGGCACCTTGCTGGCTCCTGGTCAACTTGCTGTCCAGCAGGATGCTTGAACCTTTTGTGCCACGTTACTTTCCAGCAGAGGATGCACCCTGGTGATAAAGCTCAGAGACGGAGTTTCCCTACCTCCAGCTTTTTTGCCAAGTTGCTCTGGGTCATGAATGTGTGTGGATGTGTCCCGGGATGCTTCGTGCCTGTACCGTTGCCAGCTACAGTTGATCCCTCCCTATTTTTATGGGTGTCCTGGTACCACTGTATGTAGCCGTGTACTGAACCCATGATTTTCACATAGATGTTTGTGACTTTCAAAAATTGTCTTCTTATGGCATTGTGACGTGAGGTTTAGTTAGTTAGTTATTTAGCTGATTTCTCCTGTAGGTAGTCGTGTGCTGCATAGAGGAGGTCCATGGGATGTCATGTCATTTTCTTCTATGTCGCGGTAGTACCACTGTGGCTTTTTTTTCCAAAGATTTTCAAAACTTATACCATCTGAGGCATTTCCAGTGTTCTTTATGGCTGTTGCACTGTCCCTTAGAGACTGAACAGAAGCTGCATTTCTCCAAGATTCTTCACGTTTCCTTTTAAAGAATATGCAACTACAGTGTCTATAGGAAGCTGGGATACTTTCTCTCAAATTAGACAAATATTGATAGAGATGACCTAATCTATCCTGTGTACATTCTTTCAAAAGTAGTCATGTTATGCTCTGACTCTCTTTGATTGCTTCTTACTCATTTGACATGACATATTCTTGAGAGTCACATATCACTTTTGAGGTGCAGATCAAGTGGCCTGTGATCCAGCAAGCTGGAAGAAGCTGTGCTACTGGATTTGTTTTCACTGGCAAGGTTTATAGTGACTGCATTCAGTGACATGCTGCAATCACACCTCTTCCCAAGCTGTCAGCCAGCTGCAAGTGGTGGAGTCCAAACCCCTGTGCTGTGGCTACCAAGAGCAGAAACTTCCTCCCAAAGGCTCCTGTCACTGCACTTTTCCTGCTACCCAGTTGCACGTGCTGCAAAAATTCGTGTTGAGCTGCCATAATTTCCTGTAAGCATGTAGGTAATGAAGTGAACATTTGAAGGCATTTGCTCCAGGTGGGAGCAAACTGGTAGCAAATGCTAAGGAGATTTCCATACCGCATTAACACACAAGCAAGTTCCTGCCTTCCCCTATTAGGCCAAATGTGTGTATGGAGCTCCGTCACACAGACAAGCTGTGAGCGTTTCCCTGTTGGACGGGATAGGTATTCTAGAGTGACAATACACTTTGTACATGTATGTAATGTAATATAGAGAGATGGGCTTTATTATGGAACGAACATATGTAATAGAAAAGGTTGTTTAAGTGAAAAAGTGACATTCTTCCCATTCACCTGGTTTGGCGCACTTGAGAGCACACAAAAAACTATAGTTTGCTTGATGCTCTTGAAATTACTCCAGCGGTAAACTAGTACTGCACAATGAATGAGCTGCAGTCAGGTATTTTGCGATGGGCACAACCTGTTGCTTTCAGCCGGTTCATTTCCAAGTGACTGTCTCTCTGAAATTTAGGAGAATGCAGGAGGAAGAAGTGCATCTTTGGATTTCTTGTTTGATAACTTATTTTAAACTGTCTCTTCACTTGAGTAGATGCGTTGTATTTTTTAGAAATGTTTTGTATCAATAGAATTTCTTAAATAACAAGTGTTTATTTTCAATTGGCAAACATGACAGACATCATTTATTAAAATGTTTAAACAAGTACTTCACCTTCTTTTTCTTGAACCTTGAAAAATGGGAAGTTTAGAACATGAAATAATAAAGAAGAAAGAAAAAAAAAAAAGAAAAGACGTATCCCTTACACCTAGTACTTTTTTTAGCTGGACAACTTTTTGTCAGCTAACGCTAATGGGATCTGAGCAATTTTTCAACATCCAGAGGTGCACTATAGCTGTGTAAATACAGAGGCGCTGAATCCCAGCCTGTGTGTCTCATGTTAGTTTGGTTTGCCTCAGCATCTCTGCCTTGCTCCTGAAGACAAGCATTTACTACTCTATCGTATCTCTAAGCTGACCAGTGGTTTTCCCAAGCTAGATCTCCAGGATTCAGCTGGCACGTGCAATGGGAAAGAGGAAGCTTTTCTTTGAAGAAGAGCCTCATGGAGTGGGCTCTGGCTGTCCCTGCTCAGCTGGGACGGAGGTGCTTTGGGAACATCCAAGGAGAAATTCAAGTTCTTGGAGAGACTATTCTGAAGAACTTGGGGCTGTCAACTTCGATGTGTCACCAGAAGGAAGGAATTTTTTTTTTTTTTCCTAACGGAATCACTTGCACTGACATGCCAAAACCATATTTCCGCCATGTTTCTCAGCTGGCTGCTGAGTTTACTCGTTCAAATGAACCTAAGGCTGTCTTGTGTCTGTCTGTCTTTATTTCTGTCTATCTTTCTTTGTCTTTTAAAATGTAGTTCCAGAAATTTATGGTATTCTGGGTCTCTTAGAGCTTCTTAAATATTAGGCATTTCTTGGAATGTATTTATTCTTCATCTCGTGTTTTTCTAACGAAATGATTTTTGAAACTGATCTTAATTTTAATGTTTCATTACTTTTATCTAATAAGGCTAAATGTGTGATTTTTTGAAAGGCTTACAGACACAATTTGCCTCTGAAATGTATAATATATCTTATAACATTCTTCTTGTATTATATCATCGAGTATTTGGCAGCTAAGAAATGTTTCTAACTGTGTTTGTTGTTGTTGTTCTGAATTTTCCTAGAGTCTGAAAAAAGGTTCACTCCCAAACACATTGGTTTAACTACTGATGAGTCTCTTCTTTGGTTAATCACTGTCAGGAATAATATGCTAATATGTTGATTTTGAGTCATGGTGGGAGAACACAACAATGACGAAATAAAAGCGGTGTCACGCGTGTTTTGCCTGCAAAGGTTTTAGACGTTTAGGAAGAAGATATTTATTCCTTCTGTTTTTCCCATTGCTTCTTGTTCACTCAGTACTGAATTTACTTGGTTAATGGGTGTCAAAATTATTTTGCCACTTTCTATGAAAGAAGCAAGCAATACACGAGGTTTTTTTTTACCTTCTTACTGTGTAACATGCATGTGATCTACTCTTAAAAGCCCCCATGTATTAGAGCCTGAAATGCTGTGATTGTGTCAAAGGCACTTTTGTGCTGCACCTTGGAGCTGGGCACAGCACTGTGGGAAAGCAAGATGTGCAGTTCCAGCCACCTGGATGATAAAGGAAGATCAATGCTAACATGACCATCTGGACGGTCAGAGAAATAATTAGATCATAGCAGAATAGAAAGGGCCTTGGACAGATTGTGTTGAAGTATGTTTCCTATAACTGTAGAGAGTTATAGCTCAGACTTGTGAGAATGATATCTCAGGTCGGCAAACTGCCCCTATATCTATGAGGTGTGAATGTCCTTGGACCAGGTCTGTGAATGTCCTTGAACCAGGTCTGTGAATGAGTGGGAACGTAACTGATACAAAGGTAACATCAGTGTGGTGTGTTTTCAATAACAATTATTGGGAAAACATCTCATGTAACGTCTTAGTCCAGGTCCGTATCTGTCAATCCTATAAATTGTCACTGACTAATAAAGAAGGTCTCAGCCTGGCTCAGCTCTCTTCTCTGCCCAGCTCTGCGCTCCTGCCTGCACAAGATCTCTGTCTGTGCGTGAATCTCTGTCTGCATCCCAGTGTGCGTCGTTTCTAATCGCCGCAAGTGGTGCCCCATGTGAGTGTGTGACCCCTGGAGGCTCTTCATCGAGCAGTGTGTTTGGCAGCAAGCACGCAATCCGACGGGTGAGTAAATTTTATTTGTGGCCATATTAATCCCTACGGTATAAACAGGGACAAGTAGTCCTCGTAGCTGCAGGATTGCGCTAGTATGGGGCAAGCCGCTTAAATTGTGTTTGCAGGTTTTACTGCAGATATTACGCTTTTCTGGGTATCGCAACTCTGAGAAGCAGGTTGCTTTGCTGCTGGTATGGGTGAGAGAGAATTGTGCTTGGTTTCCGAGTGAGGGGACGTTTGAGAGTAGAATTTGGAAACTGGTCGGGGAATATCAACACGCGCAAAAGAATTCAGTTTTTGCAGTCCCCAATGGTTTGCATGTAACTTGGAGATTTGTGTACTCTCTGCTATCGCTGTTGCAGTCGGCGGGACAAATAATGCAAGGGCAAACAGGGGAGGATGGACAGAAAAACACAAATGAGCAGGTTGCTAATGATTTGAGTCTTGACAGCACTAATCCTCTGTAGATCTCAAAAATAGAGTCAGTTTTACATTCACCATCCATCATTAATACCATCACAGCTATGTAAAGATAAGGCAGAAATTTGTGAGGAGCTGGGTCAGGAGTCTGCAACTCTGCCATCAGCACCTTCTTTGCCTGATTTCGATCATGCTTTTACAGCACACAGTAACCCCTTCATTACTAAGACAGCAGAACACAAAGGGGTGATGCAAAAATGCCATGAAAAGGCTAGGGAGCACGACGGCTTTTCTTTCACCTTTCCAGTGACTATGACTTGAACAAAGACGACGCAGGACCTAATGCCAGAGATACAGCATCGGTCCCTGCAGCAGAGGGCAACAAAGAAACAGAAGAGACCAAAGGAAGAGGCACCAGCATATCAGAATAACACAGATTTACGTTATTTGGAGTGTGATGTAACCGGTGAAAAAAAATTTCAAAGCATTTGTTTTCCTTATCAGGATGACTAACCAGCCTTCTCCAATATTTGTTAATAAGTGTAATTGTTGTAATTTGCATTATTCTGTTCTATTGTAGGTTGATTTGTAATGATAATGTATAACAGGAAAATGGCACATAAGGTACGGTGATCCACAGTGGGCATTCAAAGTCACCAAGAGAATGCCCCCTTTTGACTTTGGAGGCAAGAGGTGACTGCACCACCACTGCAAAGTAGTCTTTCAGATGACTGTGGTCACAGGGTGAATTGTGTGGCAGTTGCACATTCCCCTGAGATCTGGAGACGTCAATGGGGCCGCTGATGGCTCTTTAGCACATTTGTGCCCCACTCTGCCTGTCCCCAAGTACACACGTAGGGTGCTACCAAGGTGCTGTCAGTCACATCCTCCCCTGCCTCGGGGCAGTGTGACTTCACCTCTACTAACTGATTGGGCAGGAGGGGTGGGACCCTTGATCAGTTGACAGAGTCCTTAACAAAGAAGGTGCCCAGAGAATCTGCGAAGCTTCTGAACCATGTTGTAATGCCTGCAGCCACATCTGACCACACTATAATAAAAAGGAGTTCCCGCTAAGACACCCTTTGAATGGTCTTCTCGGAGCTGCGTGTCTGTAAACTGTAGTCCTTTCCTTAGAGAGGAACACCGTCTAAGGAGACTTCCTGGGATTAAGAAGACCTCACCTCTTCGTTTGGGTGAGTGATTATTTACTGGATGTATCCATGAATGAGTTTTCGCCTAACCTAGGTGAGTGATTATTTCTTGTGAGTACCCTGAAGTAAGAGGCCTCTAGTTCTGTTTCCTGTGACGACAGGCACTTTGTGGATCCTCATTATTCTTATGTTATTGTATTTGAATAATCTCCTTAGCCGATATCATCTGAACCTGTATTTTACATCATCAGGGTGCTAAATACGGGTAATACCATTGAAATTGAATTATAGTGTTTAGGAGTGAAATCAATAAAATAACACCTCCAAACAACAGTCTCAGCTAATGTGCAAGGTCTGATGTAGGATTTAGCCAGTGGCCTGAAAAAACAACTGCGTGATTTGCAAGAATTAACATTGCAAGACATAATAGCTAACATCATCTAATAGCACAAAGTGATTAGACCCAAGAACTTGATTTTCGGGCCTCAATCTGCATATATGGGTTTTTGTGGGAATTGGACGTGCCTGTGTAATGTTTTTTCTTGCAGTCTTCCGAATCATCTGGAGAATGATACAGAATGAAAAGAAGAATAAAGCCAGGGTCCTTGCTGCGCTTACTGTGAGCCAGATGTTCAAAAACAATAACCGAAAATGGAAGGAGTGAAGAGAATATCACTTGCGTCCCAGACTCTTTCACCACCTGTCCCAATGCCTTGAAATCTTTCTTCATTCCCCCCAGATGCAGGATCCAGCTTCCTCCCCAGCTGTCTGGAAGATCAGCAGTGGGTAGTAGTCTGTTGGGTGCATCGGGTTGGGGAGTGCCCGGGTGATATCCCTGATCTGGGCTCCAGGTAGACTACAAATTTCTCTATGATGAGAGTCAACTCAGTATATTGGGCCCTCTGTCCCTATCAGAAGGGAATCACCTGCTACAATTACCCTTCTTTCTTTCTTATCACAGGCAGTCTGGAGGTATGGAGTCAATCCCCTCTTTCTATGTGATGTTGTAGGTGGACCTTGCACCACATCATTGCCTACCTCTCCTTCAAGATCCGGGGCCTCAAAGTGATTACGGAGGGGCACCTGGGGAAGCAAAGCAGGTAGAGAGGGGGTTGTCCGTGGTGACAAACTGGGACTCGCTTCCAAACCTCATCATCTTTTTGGTCCCCTACCTCTGCTCGACAGCGACAGGGCAGGGGCTGTCTCGGGTCTCCCCCCTCTGCCTCACAGAGCAGGGGGTCCATCAGCTTTTGGGGGGTATCCCCCTGGAGCCTCTCTGACTGGCATGCTAGGGAGTTACTCCACCAGTCGATCTCCTTCTCATACTCCCTGATGGACCTCAGTGTCTCAACCTCCTCCTTAAGGTTCGTGACCACGCTGAGCAGATCTTGCAGCTGCTCACTCCTCGTGTGGGTGGAATGCTGCCTCCCTCCCCCGGCAGCAGCAGCAGGCTCTGGCACTCCCTGCAGCCAGAGACCTGAACGGCCACGGTTCGGGACAGGTGCTCTGTCCCTGCCCAGTACTCGTGAAAAGAAATGATCTGTCACAAAATTCAGGAATTGTCCAGCCTTTCCATGTCCCTGCAGGGACAGTACAGCATTCCCAGCTGACCCGTCACACACAGAAGTTGACAGCACCCAAGTTTTTGAGAATAATCTGTCCAAGAACTTGAATTTCTCCCTGGATGTTCCCAAAGCATCTCAGTCCCAGCTGAGCAGGGACAGTCAGAGCCCACTCCATGAGGCTCTTCTTCAAAGAAAACTTGCTTTTTCCCATTGCGTGTGTCAGCTGAATCCTGGATATCTAGTTTGGCAACACCACTAGTGATCTTTGGGGTATGATAGGGTAGTAAACGCTTGTCTTCAGGAGCAAGGCAGAGATGCTGAGTCAACCCATCCCCACATGAGACACCCAATTTGGGATTCAGCTCCTCCTCTGGATTATCACAGCTATAGTGAATCTCTGGATGTTGAAAAATTACTCAGATACCATTAGAGTTAGCTGAGTAAAATGCTGTCCAGTTAAAGCAAGTACTAGGTGTAAGCAAATAGCATGTGTATGGGACTCTTCGTTTTTTTTTTTGTTTTTCTTTTCTTTGATTTTTACTGTTTCATGTTCTAACCTTATGCTTTCTGCAAGGTTCAAGAAAACCATGCAAAGTACTTATTTAAACATTTTAATAAAACAGGTTTTTATGTCGGTTAATTGCAAATAAACACTAGTTGTTTAAGAAATTTCATTAACACAAGACATTTCTAAAAAATATAAGGCATCTTCTCAAGTGAAGAACTACTTTAAAATGAGTTATCAAACAGTAAATTCAAGATTACACCTGTTCCTCCTGCTTTCCCTTTAATACCAGAGGGACAGTCCCTGAAAAATGAACAGGCTGAAAGCAACAGGTTGTGCCCGTCGCAAAATAGCTGACTGCAGCTGAGTTATCGTGCAGTACTAGTAATTTCAAGAGAATCAAGCAAACTATGGTTTTTTGTGTGCTCTCAAGAGCACCAAGCCAGTTGAATAGGAAGAGTGTCACTTTTTCACTTAAACAACCTTTTCAATTACATATGTTTGTTCCATAATAAAGCCCATCTCTCTATATTACATTACATACATGTATAAAGTGTATTGTCATTCTAGAATACCTGTCCTGTTCAATAGGGAAAAGCTCACAGCTTGTCTGTGTGACGGAGCTTCATAGACACATTGTGTCTAATATGGGAAGACAGGCATCAAGGAGCAGCATTTCAGTTTTTATATATGCAAGTCCATCCATATGCATTTATGTTAATGCAGTGTAGAAAAGACCTTAGCATTTGCTACCGGTTTTCTCCAGTCTGGAGGAAATGCCTTCACGTATCCACTTCATTATCAACATACTTAGAGGAAATTCTTGCAGCTCAACGCGTCCTTGCAGCTCAACACGCGCCTTTTGCAGCACGTGCAACTGGGTAACAGGAAAAGTGCAGTGACAGGAGCCTTGGGAAGGAAGTTTCTGCTCTTGGTAGCCACGGCACAGGGGTTTGGAATCCAGTACTTGCAGCTGACTGACAGCTTGGGAAAAGGTGTGTTTGCAGCGTGTCACCGAATGCAGTTGCCATAACCCTTACCAGTGACAGTGAACATAAATGCAGCAGCATGGCTTCTTCCAGCTTGCGGGATCACAGGTCACTTTATCTGCACCTCAAAAGTGGTATGTGACTCTCACGCATATGTCATGTCAAATGAGCGAGAAGCAATTAAAGAGAGTCAGAGCATAACATGAGTTCTTTTGAAAGAATGTACACAGGATAGATTAGGTCGTCTGAATCAATACTTTTCAATACAGTAACTTGTCAACATTAAATAAATTGGAAGCTGCAGTCAGTGTAGTTACGTATTGTTGAAAAGGAAACGTGAAGCATCTTGGAGAAATGCAGCTTCTGTTCAGTCTCTAAGTGACAGCGCAACAGCCATAAAGAACACTGGAAATGCCTCAGATGGTATAAGTTTTGAAAATCTTTGGAAGAAAACGCCACAGGGTCCTACCACGCCATAGAAGAAAATGAGTGAAAGGGAATTGATTCATGGATATCAGTCCTCCAAATTTCCAGCGATGTCATGGACGGTTCGATGATCTGTCAACTAGTTGTTGAGTGACAGCACGACGTGACATCCCATGGACGTCCTCTAGGCAGTACACAGCTACCTACAGTAGAAACTAACTAACTAACTAACTAACTAACTAACTAACTAACTAACTAACTAACTAACTAACTGACTGACTAACTAACTGTCTCAACCTATTGGTAGAAAAACAGCTAACTACAATAAAAACTAACTAACCAACTAACTAATGAACCAAGTAACTAATTAACCAACTAACTAACAAACAAACAAACACGTTAACTATCTAACTAAATGGTCTAAGTCGTGCAAAAGGAAGAAGGTCCAATCTGAGGCATTTCTTGATCTGTTCCTTCAGAGTGCCTGGAGAAAGGTGGGGGAAAAGACAGGCGTTAGGGACAAGGCTGAGAGGAGAACCAGCAGCTTGTGCTTTCACGTGAACAATACCCATTCCTAGTTCTCCTCTGCAGGACTCCTGAGAGCTGGCGTTAGGGTTTGGTGTTATCATATTAATGGTTGCAATTGTGGAAGTTTGGGGAGGTTTTGGTGAACACAAGGGCTTTTCACCCAAGAGCTGTATTAATCTCTGCTTCAATGGCCAGGCAGGGGTACAGATGCAGTAAGAATTTTCCTCCTGAAAGACACGTTCTCTGAAGGGATTGTCCCTGTGGCAGCAGTCCCACCTTGTGGAGTTTTCAAACGTGCCGATTGTTTATTTCCTCCATGTCAATAGCAATTTCAGCCTGGAAACCCGACACTTTCTGAATGGGTAGTTTAGACTTATTTTGCCAAGGACAGATTCACAGTCAAACTTTGCTGCCTTTAGAGTCTAGGGCACACTCGAGAAAATGTAAAGGAAAGGGCAGGTAATGACAGGAGAGGAGAGGTGAGGAGAAGAGAACCGTTCCTGTATGCATGGTCACTGGGAGAAGAGCTGGATGACCTTGCTTGTCTCTGCGGCAGGAGTCCCACCTTCTGAGGCAGGCGGATTTTGTTCTCACCCGGGTTTTGGACCTCACATACCTCTGAAGTTTCGGCATCTGCCTCTGGTGCTGGCGACTCTTCGGCCAACGCTCCTGCATGCCCAGCCTGCTCCTCCTCCTCCTCCTCAAAGAGCTCCCCGTGATGCTCAATGAGGAGCTGCACCAGCCCTGTCACCTGCAAACAGAAAACCATCGGTTTCTGCCTCGGTGGCTGCAATCAGGTCCAAAGGACTCTCTCACTCCGAACCTTGGCTTCTGCACAGAAGCTGCAGCTATGGGGCTGCTCTTGCCAGCAGCTCCCCCAGCAGCGTTTGCTGAACTGAGGAGGCAGCCTGGAACCTCTGAACAGCAAAGCTCATCTGGGCCCTGGAGGCTGTAGCCGGCTGGTAAATGCAACGTACCTTCATCACCTCCACCAGGACATCCACGGGGAGCATGTCCTCCTCGGGTGGGCTGAGGAGGACTGTCCCCAGACAGACAGCCAGTTTCCTGGCTGTCATCCTGGTGGTGGTGGCATTGGTGGAGATGGCGTGGAGGAGGCTGAGCAAGTCTTTGAGGAGGAGGAGGTTGGCCTTGGGCAACTTGCTGGCCACCCTGAGGAAAGACGAACAAATGTTCAGAAAGGAGATGTTGTCAAGGCAGGTGTCCCAGGCTGATCTCAGCCAAGCCCAGGTGAGAGAAGGCTCCCTGGCCATGGCTGGATAAAAGCAGAATGTGTGCCCTGGCTGAGATGCAGCCACCTCCTTCTGGCAAGAGTCTTTTGTGGAGCAATTCCATTGCCTGTGGGAAAGTGCTCCAAGGAGAGAAATTCTGTTCTGTGCCACTTTACCCCAAAACCAGACCCACAGTAGCAGGAGAAGCAAGAGGTGGCAGGCCGAAAAGACAGCTTTTTCATGCAGGCTGTGGCTTTGCAGAAAAGTGCCTGGCTCTGCCAGTGCCTGTGGAGCAGTCGGGCTGCTGTCCACACTTACTCTTTGAGCCCAGCCATCCTCTCCTGCCTGCTGGTCTTCAGCACGGCGCTCATCCACTCCTCATAGAGCTCAGCCTGGAGGAGCTGGGAGGGGATCTTGCTCAGGAAGTCCTGCAATGGCACGGGCTGCGTGTGAGACTGTGAGCAGTGCCGCCAGGAGCACAGGCAGCAAGGTCAGCCCTCTGGGTGAGCAGCAGCTCCAGCTGGGAGCTGCCGAGCTCCAGGTCAGCAGGCTTCACCTGCAGGATGACGGCCAGGAGGTGCAGCGGCTGGCTTTCCAGGTGGACCTCTGCGCCGCTGTCCAGGGCCTCCCGGAGCTCCTGGGTGGCCCGCTCGCTGGCCGTCATCAAAAAGATCCCCTCCGTGGATGGCCCGTGCTGGTGCAGGAGAGCCAGCAGGTCCTGCAGGGGACAGAAGAGATCATTACTGGTCTGTAGACGGGCCCTGGGATTACTGAACCTTCCTCAAGGGTAGGATGGAGCATGGACGCGTGTGCAGCTGTCACCCGGGCAGGAAAGCGATGTCTGGAGGTGGGTGATGTGTGGAGGAGTCAGCCTTGTCCCCAACACCCATCTGGGCTCTCTGTGATGGGGATACCACCTCTCCACAGGAGCCCATGAAATGGAGACCAGGTGGCCAAACTTGCTTACCTGGATGGGCTGGGGCAGCGCGCCGTCCTGGCTGCACAGAGCTGCCAGGGGCCGGCCGAAGAGAAGCCCCCTGTGCACACAGCCTGGCACCACTGGGTAAGAGAAGGGCCTGGGCAGCCCTCTCCCTCTCCTGAACTTCCTTCCTGCTGCAAAGGAGAAGAGAGCAATGAGCCGTGGAGGAGAAGTGCTTGGCCAGCTCTCCTTGAGCCACTCAGCACTGTTCCCCCACTGCTGAGCATGTGGGTGAAGAGTCACTTTAGAATGAGGGACACCAGAGTCTCAGCTCTCTCCCTCCACAGAGCCTGGGGGACGGACATGCCCTGCCGGAAGGTCAGCAGCAGGGACAGTGCTGCACGAGTGCTCGTCTCCCCAAGAAGGAGAGAAGGGTGTGCTGATCCTGTCTTCCCCAAACTCACCAGCCGAGTGGCCAAGTCCACTTGGGCTGCCGGAGGGGACGCCAGGTGATGGCTGCTGCTCTGCACCACCCTGCAAGAAACGCACTGTGCTCACCAAAGAGTCCTGCAGCAGAAAGGGCGGTCGACGAGTACCATGTGCCATGTGTGAAATCTGGGGACGGACAAGATTGCACCCTGGGTAATCCTGACCTTTTCCTGGTCCTCAAGGAGCTTCTCCAGGCTCCTGGTGTGCAGGGTCATGGCCTGGGCAAGGGCAAAAGAGCAGAGGGTGAGAAGCGCTGCACCGGCTGCTGAGCTGGAGTCATCTCTGGGGACAGAATGGAGACAGGGTGGACACTCACAGCATTGCGGCCCCTCAGCTCCTTCATCAGGAGCCTGAAGGAGGGCAGCTGGGTGACACGGGCTCCCTCCACTCCTTCTGGCGGTCTGTGTGTGGGGAAGGGAAGGGGCAAAGAAAGAGTTGCGTGAGACCCAGGCCAGCTTGCCTCTTTACTGCCAGCCCAGGCAGCACTTGCAAGCTGCAGTGAAGCAGCTGGGCACCACTCAGCAGCAGAGCAGAGAGCCGCGTTAGTGCAGAGGCTGGGGCTGGGCAGATGTTGGCTGGACACAGCTGGACTTACGCAAGGAGCGTGCGGAGCCAGAGCTGCTTCACTGCCCGGCAGCTGCAGAAAGAGTAGAAACAGCCTGAGTGCCGCTGCTTCCCCGCCTGCGGGCAGAGGCGGGCACGAGCACAGCCCTGCCGTTTGGGGAGGACCATAGAGGCAGGACAGAGCTCTGTGGGGCAGGACTCGTCCCTGCCATGGGATGTGGCACAGAGACTCACCAGAAGGTGACGATGCAGGAACCGCAGGGCCAGACCAGGACGAGGGAGTTGGTGTTCTCGTCTTCCTCCTCCTCAGCGGCATCGCCGGCTGCCCCCTTCCCGCTGCCCAGCACCTGCAGCTGGCACAGGGCCAGGCAGAGCTGCAGGCGCGGGTCGCTGCCACGTCTGCAGAGAGGAGCGGCAGGGAGTGACCTGGCGGTGCCAAGCCCGCTGGTCCCCTCTGGCGTCTGCCTGCCACGGGCACGACAATGTGTGCATCCAGGACCAGGGTACCGGGGTCTGGGGCTGCTCCTGGGCTCTCCCTGCCCTGATGCCAGGGCCGGGGCTTGGGAGGAAATGCAGCTGGGGTCTGTGAGTCTTACTGGGGCTTGGCGATGACCAAGCTGCGGCTGAAGAGGAGGAGGTCCCTCTTCTTGGTCGCACGGCCCAGGGTCACCTGCACCTGCTGCCGGAGCAGTGGCTCTCCTAATGCCGAGATGGGCGTGCAGCGCTGCGCGGGCTCAGGGTCGTCCCTGCAGGGCAGATAGCATGTCAGGCATGAAAAAGCATCTGCTGCCCACGGGACCAGCTTTGCTGGGGTGTCCCCGAGCCGTGGGGGGACCCATACCGGGAACCGCGGCAGCAGTTGACCTGACCCATCTCGACAAGTGCAGTAAAAAGCTGCAGTGGGATGTTCTTTGGACTCTAAATAGCGCCCAGTTGGCTCCAGAGAGGCTGCCAACAGGTGCCTCTGTGCCTTGAAGACCTGCTGGACAAGAGCTGGTCTCTCCAGCGGCTCCGTGTTGGCACAGAAGCGTTGCCGGGCCAACGCTGGGTCAACACAACGGACCATTCCAAGTGCTGGGGTTGGAGAGGGGTGCAATGGGGGCTCTCCCCAGCATGCTGCCCATGTCTTTCTCATCCTGGGGAGCTCAGCCCTGGGCACAGCACCACAGGCCTGGCATCACAGCGCTGAGCCGAGGGGAAGGGTCACCTCCCTCCAGCTGCTGGCCGTGCTTTGCCTTCTGCAGCCCAGTCCACCATTTGCCAGCGCTTTGGGGCAAGGGCACCTTGCTGGTTCCTGGTCAACTTGCTGTCCGGCATGATGCTTGGACCTTCTGTGCCACGTTGCTTTCCAGCAGCTTTGCCAAGCTGCTCTTGGTCATGAGTGTGTGTGGATGTGTCCCGGGATGCTTTGTGCCTGTACCGTTGCCATCCGCAGCTGGTCCCTCCCTATTTTTATGGGTGTCCCAGTACCACTGTATGTAGCCGTGTACCGAACCCATGATTTTCACATATGTGTTTGTGACTTTCAAAATTTTTTCTTATGGCATAGTGACGAGAGGTTTAGTTAGCTAGCTAGTTAGTTGATTTCTGTTGTAGGTAGCTGTGTGCTGCATAGAGAAGGTCCATGGGATGTCATGTTGTGCTGGCATCATCAGCTAGTTGAAGGATCACCAAACTGTCCATGACATCCCTGGGAATTTGGAGGAGTGATATCCTTGAATCAATTCCCATTCACTCATTTACCCCTGTGGTGTTTTCTTCTAAAGATTATGAGAATTTGTACCATCTGAGGCATTTACATTGTTCTTTTTGGCTGTTGTGCTGTCGCTTAGAGACTGAACAGAGGCTGCATTTCTCCAAGATTCTTCACATTTCCTTTTAAAGAATATGCAACTACACAGTCAATAGGAAGCTGGGATACTTTCTCTCAAATTAGACAGATATTGATAGAGATGACCTAATCTATCCTATGTACATTCTTTCAAAAGTAGTCATGTTATGTTCTGACTCTCTTTGATTGCTTCTTTCTCATTTGACATGACATATGCGTGAGAGTCACATATCACTTTTGAGGTGCAGATCAAGTGGCCTGTGATCCAGCAAACTGGAAGAAGCTGTGCTTCTGGAATTATTTTCACTGGCAAGGGTTGTCGCGACTGCATTCGGTGAGACGCTGCAAACACATCTCTTCCCAAGCTGTCAGCCAACTCCAGCTGATGGAGTCCAAACCCCTGGCTGTGGCTACCAAGAGCAGAAACTTCCTTCCCAAGGCTCCTGTCACTGAACTTTTCCTGCTACCCAGTTGCACGTGCTGCAAAAGGCGTGTGTTGAACTGCAAGAATTTCCTGTAAGTATGTAGGTAATGAAGTGGACATGTGAAGGCATTTGCTCCAGGTGGGAGAAAACTGGTAGCAAATGCTAAGGTAATTTCCATATCGCATTAACACACAAGCAAGTTCCTGTCTTCCCCTATTAGGCAGAATGTGTGCATGGAGCTCGGTCACACAGACAAGGTGTGAGCTTTTCCCTGATAGATGGGACAGGTATTCTAGAATGACAATACACTTTGTACATGTATGTAATGTGATATAGAGAGATGGGCTTTATTATGGAACGAACATATGTAATAGAAAAGGTTGCTTTAGTGAAAAATTGAGATTCTTCCTGTTCAACTGGCTTGGTGCTCTTGAGAGCACACAAAGACCTATCGTTGGCTTGGTGCTCTTGAATTTACTCCGGCGGTAAACTAGTACTGCACAATGAATGAGCTGCAGTCGGCTGTTTGGCGATGGGCACAACCTGTGGCTTTCAGCCTGTTCATTTCCCAGAGACTGTCCCTCTGGAATTCAGGGGAATGCAGAAGGAACAGGTGCATCTTGGGATTTCCTGTTTGATAACTCATTTTAAAATGTCTCTTCACTTGAGCAGATGCCTTGTATTTTTTAGAAATGTCTTGTATTAATAGAATTTCTTAAATAACAAGTGTTTATTTTCAATTAGCAAACATGGCACACATCATTTATTAAAATGTGAAAACCTTGTTTAGATAAGTACTTCACCTTGTGTTTCTTGTACCTTGCAAAATGGGAAGGTTAGGACATGAAATAGTGAAGGAGAAGGGGGAAAAAAAAAAACCAGTAGTATCCCTTACCACCTAGTAGTTGTTTTAACCAGACACTTTTTCTCAGCTAACTCTAATGGGATCTGAGCAATTTTTCAACATCCAGAGGTGCACTATAGCTGTGTAAATACAGAGGAGCTGAATCCCAGCCTGGGTGTCTCATGTTAGTTTGGTTTGCCTCAGCATCTCTGCCTTGCTCCTGAAGACAAGCGTTTACTACTCTATCGTATCTCTAAGCTGACCAGTGGTTTTCCCAAGCTAGATCTCCAGGATTCAGCTGGCACGTGCAATGGGAAAGAGGAAGCTTTTCTTTGAAGAAGAGCCTCATGGAGTGGGCTCTGGCTGTCCCTGCTCAGCTGGGACGGAGGTGCTTTGGGAACATCCAGGGAGAAATTCAAGTTCTTGGAGAGACTATTCTCAAGAACTTGGGGCTGTCAGCTTCGATGTGTCACCAGACGGAAGGAAAACTTTTTTTTTCTAATGGAATCACTTGCACTGACATGCCAAAACCATATTTCCGTCATGTTTCTCAGCTGGTTACTGAGTTTACTCATTCAAATGAACCTAAGGTTGTCTTGTGTCTGTCTGTCTTTATTTCTCTCTATCTTTCTTTGTCTTATAAAATGTAGTTCCAGAAATTTTTGGTATTCTGGGTCTCTTAGAGCTTCTTAAATATTAGGCATTTCTTGGAATGTATTTATTTTTCATCTTGTGTTTTTCTAATGAAAATATTTTTGAAACAGAACTTCACTTTTATTTTTCATTATTTTTATCTATTGAGGCTAAATGTGTGATTTTTTGAAAAGCATACAGATAGAATTTGCTTATGAAATGTGTAATGAATCTTATAACATTCTTCATATATTATATCATTGAGTATTTGGCAGCTAATAAATGTTCCTAACTGTTTTTGTTGTTGTTGTTGTTCTGAATTTTACTAGAGTCTGAAAAAAGGTTCACTCCCAAACACATTGGTTTGACTGCTGATGCTAATATGTTGACTTTGAGTCATGGTGGGAGAACACAACAATGATGAAATAAAAGCGGTGTCACGCGTGTTACCTGCAAAGGCTTTAGACATTTAGGAAGAAGATATTTATTTCTTCTGTTTTTCCCATTGCTTCTTGTTCACTCAGTACTGAATTTACTTGGTGAATGGGTGTAAAAATTATTTTGGCACATTCTATGAAAGCAAGCAATATGCAACCTTTTTTTAACTCATATGAGTATTATGTTGAATTAGGTCATCATTCCGCCTTGTTTCAGAGGAAAGCTAGCTAAAACCTTCAGAATTTAACTGTAAGTGCTTCCTTGAGGCAACAGTTGGATGTCGAAATTTGAAAAATTCTGTTTATTTGTTTGTAGGCTTTAAAATGTAATTGAAATTAAGTTCTGGAATAGCTGTATAACATTTGACTTTTAAATCTGAAAGCAGTATATACAAGCACCTGACATTTTCTTGGCAGTAGGAGGTATATAACAGCTATACTTTCATAAACCAGGCTGGTTGTTCAGTATGTCAGACTGGATGCATAACTTTTGACTATACTCAAAATGCATCATGACCCCATATCTCTCAAATTTTCACATAATATTATATGGAATTAGATGTGTTCTGCAATTATATAAATAATATAGACACTCTTACTGTGTAACATGCATGTGATCTGCTCTTAGAAGTCCCCATGCATTAGAGCCTGAAATGCTGTGATTGTGTCAGAGGCACTTTTGTGCTGCAGCTCCCTTGAAGAGCACCATGGGGTCTGCACCTTCGAACTGGGCAAGGATATGGAGCATTAAGTTATGCTGTATGGCTTTCACGACTTCGGTGTTAGGCAATTCTGATGGGGCTTCTTTCAGTTGTGCATCCAGCCCAGCATTTCCAGCTGGGCTAGGGAGGTGATTGTCCCGCTTTGCTCTGCGCTGGTGCGGCCTCATCTGGAGCACTGTGTGCAGGTCTGGGCAACACAGGATAAAAAGGATATAAAGCTACTCAAGAGTGTCCAGAGGAGGGCTACAAAGTTGGTGAAGGGTTTGGAGGGGAAGCTGTATGAGGAATAGCTAAAGTCACTTGGTTTGTTCAACCTGGAGGAGACTGAGGGGAGACCTCATGATGGCTACAGCTTCCTCACAAGGGGAGGAGGAAGGGGCGGTGCTGAACTCTTCTCTTAGTGACCAATGACAGAACCCGAGGGAATGTCAGGAAGATGTGCCAGGGGAGGTTTAGGTTGGACATTAGGAAAAGGTTCTTTACCCAGAGGATGGTGGAGCACTGGAACAGGCTCCCCTGGGAGGTGTCACAGCCCCAAGCCTGACAGTGATCAAGAAGAGACTGGATAGACACCCTCAGACACGTGATGTGAACTGTGGGGTTGTCACATGCAGGGACAGGAGTTGGGCTCAATGATCCTTGTGGATCCCTTCTAACTTGGGACATTGTATGATTCTATGAATTCATGGCCATGCTGTACAACACTCCCGTCCATAGAGGGCAGTGCAAGAGACCCTGCGCTGACAACTGGCATGTGAGCTCTGCCTGCTTGTCTGACTGCAGAAGCATCAGCCTCACTGGCCAGCTGATGTCTGCTGTAGAGGTGTTTTAGGGGTGTTAGGAGCAGATGGCAGAGGGAGGCAGATTTACAGCGTCCATGAGTCTTGACACAAGTCCAATAGCATATAACACCTGGCCTGCAAACACTCCAATCAAGCCTATATTTCTGGTCTCCTTTAAAGCAACAGAAATTAACACCCAGCTGCAGAGTCAAACATGTACATGGAACATTTCTGACTCAACTCATCGGAGAGTTAGGGATCATTTGCAAAAGTAATAGCCAGAACCATACTTCAGACTCCACTGTAAAGCAATACTTGTTTTGTTTCAGATCCATTTTCACTTATTTGGAAGAGGTGGAAAGCATAAAACAACTTTTAACAATGGGACAACATTTCAAAATAAAGATGGTCTTCTGAACATTGGAGTTCAGGATCTCATGTGGCAGGAGCAGGATAGCAAGCAGAATTGAAACCCTGGATTTCAGCAAGGCAAATTTTGGCCTTTTCAGGCAATTGCTAGGGGAAATCCCATGGGCAAGGCTGCTTGAAGGTAAAGGGGCCCAAGACGATTGGTTAGTG
Source organism: Patagioenas fasciata (assembly GCF_037038585.1). NCBI lineage: Eukaryota > Metazoa > Chordata > Aves > Columbiformes > Columbidae > Patagioenas > Patagioenas fasciata. The sequence continues at coordinate 27,948,123 of NC_092520.1, forward strand.
TTCAGGGACTGTTTCTACTGGGCACAAGATTGGAGCATCCTGACACATAGGAAGTCAAGGAAGGGAGCCAGGAGACCTGAATGGTTAAATAGGGAGGTGCTGGGTAAGCTCAAGTGGAAGAGAAGAGTTTATAGATCATGGAAGGAGGGGCTGGCCACTTGAGGAGACTATAAGGCTGTTGTCAGAGGGTGTAGGGAGGCAACTAGGAAAGCTAAGGCCTCCTTAGAATTATACCTGGCAAGAGGGGTCAAGGACAACAGGAAGAGCTTTTTCAAATACGTAGCAGATAAAACTAACACCAGAGGCAATGTAAGCCTACTGATGAATGAGGTGGATGCCCTGGTGACAGAAGATACAGAGAAGGCAGCGTTACTGAATGCCTTCTTTGTCTCTGTCTACTCTGTTGGAAACTGTCCTGAGGAGCCTCATACCGTTGAGGCCCCAGAGGAAGTCAAGACAATGGAGGAGTTTGCCTCAGTTGATGAGGACTGGGTTAGGGAGCAGTTAGGTAATCTGGACATCCATAAATCCGTGGGTCCGGATGGGATGCACCTGCAAGTGCTGAGGGAGCTGGCTGAAGTCATTGCTGCACCACTCTCCATCATCTTTGCCAAGTCTTGGGAAGTGGGAGAGGTGCCTGAGGGCTGGAGGAAAGCAAATATCACTCCAGTCTTCAAAAAGGGCAAGAAGGAGGACCCAGGTAACTATAGACTGGTCAGCCTCACCTCCATCCCTGGGAAAGTAATGGAACAACTTATCCTTGGTGCCATCTCAAGGCATATTAGGGATAAGAGGGTCATTAGGGGCAGTCAACATGGCTTCACCAAAGGGAAGTTGTGCTTGACCAACCTCATTGACTTTTATGAGGACATAACAAGATGGATGGATGATGGCAGAGTGGTGGGCGTGGTCTACCTTGACTTGAGTAAGGCATTTGACACAGTCTCCCACAGCATCCTCACAGCTAAATTGAGGGAGTGCTGTCTGGATGATCAGGTAGTGAGGTGGACTGCAAACTGGCTGAGGGGAAAAGCCAGAGAGTCGTGGTCAATGGGGTGGAGTCTAGTTGGAGGCCTGTATCTATGGAGTGCCTCAGGGGTCCGTACTGTGGCCTGTATTATTCAATATATTCATCAACCATTTGAATGAGGGAATAGAGTGTACTATCAGCAAGCTTGCTGATGACACCAAGCTGGGAGGAGTGGCTGATATGTCAGAAGGCTATGCTGCCATCCAGCGAGACCTGGACAGGCTGGAGAGTTGGGCAGGGAAAAATTTAATGAAATATAACAAGTGTAGAGTCTTGCATCTGTGTAGGAACAACCGCAGGTTCCAGTATAAGTTGGGGAATGACCTATTAGAGAGCAGCATAGGGGAAAGGGACCTGAGGCTCCTGGTGGACAGTAGGATGACCATGAGCCAGCTCTGTGCCCTTGTGGCCAGGATGGCCAATGGCATCCGGGGGTGTATTAGAAGGGGGGTGGTTAGTAAGTTGAGAGAGGTTCTCCTTCCCCTCTACTCTGCCCTGGTGAGACCACATCTGGAATACTGTGTCCAGTTCTGGGCTCCTCAGTTCAAGAAGGACAGGGAGTTGCTGGAGAGAGTCCAGCGCAGGGCAACAAAGATGATTAAGGGAGTGGAGCATCTCCCTTATGAGGAAGGGCTGAGGGAGCTGGGTCTCTTGTCCTTGGAGGAGGCTGAGGAGTGACCTCAGTAATGTTTACAGATATATAAAGGGTGAGTGTCACGAGGATGGTGCCAGGCTCTTCTCAGTGACAACCAATGATAGGACAAGGAGTAATGGATACAAACTGGAACACAAAAGGTTCCACTTAAATTTGACAAGAAACTTCTTCTCAGTAAGGGTGACAGAACACTGGAACAGGCTGCCCAGGGAGGTTGTGGAGTCTCCTGCTCTGGAGGCATTCAAGACCTGCGTGGATGCCTTCCTGAGTAACCTCATCAAGGTGTTCCTGCTCCGACACGGGAATTGGACTAGATGATCTTTCAAGGTCCCTTCCAATCCCTAACATTCTGTGATTCTGTGTGGTGTTAGACAACTGAGCAGGTCTCATTTCACTACTTCTGAAAGGTTCAACTGACCTATCAGTTACTAACTTCATCTAAAGTCAATGGAGGGAGAACAACATGTGTCTGGTTCAGTTTACTGACTGCACATTGGAGTAAGTAAAGTTGGGCTCTAGCTGTGCATGTTTCCCTCCACTGATTGTAAGGGTCATCCTAGCTCAACGCAACCATCACCACTGCAGTGTTGAGCCCCATCCCTTGGGTTTACCATGTATACAACCAAAGGTGCTCTGGTTTACTAACCGCTGAATGAGCTCAAAGGGTTGGGCAAGACATAGCTAGCCCCTGGAGGGATGGCTGAAGAAGAAGCTTCATACTAAGTCAGAAAGGACTAATGATGTTGAAGTGGGATCTGTGAACTACTTTTCATAACATTACATAGCTCTTTGTTGATTTTTATGTCCAGGTATTGCTGTGAATTAGTCAATGCATGTGGAAACACTGGAAGAAACTATTCTCACCAAGACTTCTACATTCAAGAACACTTTCTGTTTTCTTCCTGGGGTTTAATATTATTATGACACTAACAAATGGAGAGAAACTATTATAAATTGAAACCTTTCCCAGAATGGATGCAGTAGTAGGTCTGTCTCCAATGACACTGTTGCTGAAGTTGTTTCACCTTGTGAAGCCTTTTGGTCATTTATGGAGCTTTTAAGTCCTTTTTTAATACCTCTCATCCTTTGGATGTGGGTGGATAACAGCTCACTTGCCTCAGGAAACAAGTAGAATCTGCTTACAACCTGTCACCACATGATCAGTTTTGCCGGCCTGTTGCTTTTGGATGAATGCCTCAATTGAAATGATTCACTGAGTCAAAAATTTATTGCCCTGCAGAAAATCTTAAAATTCTGACATAGCCACAGCTCGTCTGTGGAAAAAGCAGTAGTGACTTTGCTCAGCATCTGAGACTTAAGGGTTGGTTCCTTATCTCTGATGGAAAGACTTTCAGGCTTATGTTCTTCAGAGCAGATATAGACATCTACGATACAGGTACTTTCAGCTAAGCTGGTTGTATAGTTAGTGAAGAAGGAAAAGGCGTTTTTTTTTTTGTTCTTAAACATTTTGTCCAAAAGTAGAAATCTATGTGTGGTTGGACAATTCACACTCTTGAAGTCCCTATTTCTTTCCATTGACTCCAAAGGGAGCTGAGGGTGACAGGAGCTCTGGTACAAATGTTTACACTGCAGCTGTCTGAAGGCCAATATGCTTGGTATGCACAGTCCCATACTACCAAAGTTGAAAGTAGGTCACAAATGAACTGAAGAGGCTGAAGAATCATTTTGAACATTCAATTCCTAGGCCTGGATATATGTTTTCTCTGAACTCAGTGCTGTTTGAAGTGAAGCTGCTTTGTTTTTTTTTTATAATTTTATTCTTGGTTTGAAAATAGCACTAAGAGATACCATGGCTGTTGGTAAATCATTGCACTATGTCTTTTGATCACCCGAAAGAAAAACCAGACTGGCAAATTCTGCTTAGGAGATTGACTTTGTCATATGTCTGTCTGCAAAGTCCTCCATTATCAAGCTTCTGTTCCCTGTGTAAATAATTACAGCCTTTGAACAAACAGTACCGCCATGTGCCTTTGAGTTAGCTAGACTGAAGTAAATTATTGTGTCTTCCAGTGTCAGACAAATTTTGCAGCCCTGTAATGGAGCGGTTTCTGAATAAGGCTTTGTTGTCCCCACTGGACTTGCGAAGTCAGAAGTGGAAATGGCAGAGGGATGGCAATTCTGGGAAAAGGGTCACAGGGGAAAAAAGCCCATGACCCACTGCTGTAATCATTTGCAGAGCTCTTTGCTGAACTTCCTTCAGCTGAGCTGTCTTTGGTTTGCAACCAGCAGCACCATGCAGCTGTGCAGCACCATGCCAGCTGTGCAGCCAAGGACAATTTTAGTTTATCCAGCTACCAGTTCATTCCTGGAGCTCACATTTGTCAGGTTGGTTGTGTACTCCCTAGTCTTTCTCAGACGTTTCTTACAAGGATAGAGTGTCCTCTCAACAATTTCTGACTTCAAGTCTTGTGATATTTGAAAAATGTATTCTTTATTCCACTTGAAGTGGGCAACATAGATCTTGATTATCATGAATTATACCTCGAATCTCTGTGCTATTTTCAATCTCTAGCAGTAAGGGCTTATGCTTTTAGTTCATTACTTGGAATGTCATGTGGCATGGTGTAAGAGTCGGTCTCAAGATGGAGCAGTATTTGCCTGGAACATCATCACCAGGAACTGAGAGAACTTAAGCCCTGACAGAAAGAACACATGGACAATGACTTGGAGAGAGGCCTGAGGAGAAGCATTGTGTTGCACTGGTTTCTCCAGCCTGGGGGACCTACTACTTACAACGGCTGCTGTATGGACTTTGCCTGCTGCCTCAGCCAAATTAGCCCCCACCTCCTAAAAAGGATTGTTATGTGGGTCCCTTCGACCCAGGGACAATAGCTGCCGTCCAGAAGATGGATTCTCACCTGCAGCTTCAGTCACACCTTGTCTCTGCACCTCCTCCCTCAAACAAAGGCCAATGAAAAAGAGCATGCCCAGAAGCTTGCTGAGGGTCTTGAGGTCACCCAGTGGACCAGAGAGAGTCCCCTGAATGCAGACCACAGAAGCGCAGATGGGTCCTGCAAAAGAGGTGAGGACTTTTCAAGCCTGCACAGTTTAAGCCTGGGTGGTGAAACAAAGACAGAGTGTGACCTCAAACAATGGGAGTGAGGGGGCTGAAGAAGCATAAGAGATGACTCCCAAATGAACGCTGTTAAGATCTTCCCACCAGAGGATCCCGAACCGCGACGGAGGACTGGCAGGACTCTGCGGGACTGGAGAACAGAGGGAAGCCTTTGGAACTCGTCTGGTGGTAAACCAATCCTCATTCCCACCTTTTTAATTTTCTTTCCGTTTCTTTTTCCTTTCCCTTTTTCTTACTCTCTCACTATCACTTGCTGCTTTAGGGGCAAAATAATAAAGTAACACCAATTGAATTCTAACCCCTTGGCTTTTTGGTTGCCTTAATTTTGCGCTTCGAGATCGAGGTAAATGGACCATCATGAGTCCATCACCGAATGGACTGTGACACATGGGAAGACTGATCCTTGCAGGACCTCACCTGAACAATGTCTGCATGTGTGTTTTCCAAATACCCGCTACAGCTACATTTTGAAACTTGTCATTTAGGTACTGGACCAATAATATGTTTAGTTGCTTCCCAGTTAGAATTTCCTTCTTCTGTTTCTTGAAGACTTTAACAGTTCCTTAAGATATTAAAAACCCTTAAAAATTCCCCATGGTTGTTGTAATATAAAAGCCCTTTTTATGTAGACTTATACAGAAAAAAGGATGCTATCTAGAATAAAGTTACTGGACGGTAGCACAAGTGGCATCTAAAGTCAGAACTTGAATGCTTAGAGAATGATGAGTTATCCATAGTACTGAATGATGAGTTAAGTACAGTGCTGAATGCTTTTAGGTCTGGAAAAAACTAAATGAAAATGTCTTTTAAATGCTTTTGTTTAAGAAATACCAACAGAAGAGCAGCTGAAAATACTTATACCATCCTCAAATATTTCAGTGGGCAATTAAGTGCATTTTTCAAGTAATTAATAGTTTTAGTACTGATGCATGAATATTCTAATTTTTAAATTTCTTGGTTGTGCTTTGATAAATTGTTTTTCTCAGAAAATAAAACACAGCTGAATTGCTGCCACGTGAAAATCACAGAGGCAATATGTGAATTACGGCATGTTTTCCTGAAAGAGTGGTTTAGTCACTAAGTATTAACATTTGAATTAATCTGTATTCCTTGAAAACAGATGTTTAAATGCTTTCATGCCTGACTCAGCCTTTTGACCCTTCATGGCAGACAAACCATGTATTGTTGTAGGCCTTTTTACTAACATCTTCATAAGTCTAAGTCATCAGTGCCTCTGCGAAAACCAAAGGAGAATGGATTTCTTCTGTATCCTCATTCAAAACAGCTCCATACTCCAAGACTTTGTCTGAAATAAAGACGTAATATTTTGATCCTCTTGTAGTCCTAATGTGGTGTTTCATCATACTTGATGTTGACTGTCCTAGAAACCTCTTTGCATTTCTATGCCTAGTACTAGACCTGCAAATTTTATTACCAGTCACACATCATTGCCTATGACTGAACATATTAACAACAATCAATTGTGGTGAATGATGGGAGATGTAGTTTAGGAAAGACACCCTGTCTAGACATTAGGGTGGGATCGTAAGTTGTCATATTAAGTATTCCTGTGAGGTATTGTGGCGGCATTTCAGAAATATTTTGGAACTCATGTTTCAGTTTTGTAACTTGTGCTTCAGTTTTGGAACTTCCCTAAAGTCCGAATATTTTCCATAACAAAAATATCTCATTTTCTGCTTAATGCTTAGACAGAAGTTAAAGACATGTAGCTGAGCATTAAGTAAAACTTATTATAGATTCATTAACTTGAGTCAAAGTTTTGATGGAAACAGGCCTTGATCATTACCTGTCAATACTGTCCCAATGATAAGACACAATAAGACAGCTTACAAACAACTTTCTAAGTTGCTTATGTGTAAGTACAGTATAATGGCAGAAAAAGAATATGTGGAAAGTTGAAATATGCACAGTAATTATGGTGAAATCTTGGGACCAGTGCTGTTCAAGATCTTCATCAGTGACATAGACAGTGGGAGTGAGTGTACCCTCAGCAAATTTGCAGACGACACCAAGCTGAGTGGTGTGGTCAACACGCTTGAGGGATGGGATTCCATTCAGAGGGATCTAGACAAACTGAGAAGTGGGTCCCTGTGAAACTCATGAGGTTCAATCAGGCTAAGTGCCAGGTCCTGCACCTGGGTCAGGGCAACCCCTGGTATCAATACAGGCTGGGGGAAGAAATGTTTCAGAGCAGTCCTGAAGAGAAGGACTTGCGGGTACTGATGGATGAAAGATTTGAAATGAGCCAGCAATGTGTGCTTGTGGCCCAGAAGGCCAATAGTATCCTGGGCTGCATCAAAAGGAGCATGGCCAGTAAGCCAAACAAAGTGATTCTGCCCCTCTACTCTGCCCTGTTGAGGCTCCATCTGGAGTACTGTGTCCAGTTCCTTTGAAAAGGATATGCTTATTTTTGTACGGCAACTGGTGACTCATTCTGCTTTGTCCAAACAAGAATTCTGTGCAGATGTAACACCTCATATCAGGTAAGGTCTGTAGTGGTGCTAAACTCCTTCTGTAGTCAGCAACAGATATGAAGAAATATGTGCAGGAACAATTTACCACACTTTAGGTATCTGATTTAGGTACCTTGAGAGAGTAGTTGATCCTAATGCAGATGCTTATTTCTTCCCATTGACAATGAAAAGAGTCTAGAATCACTGGCTCAGACAATAAACATTTATACTGTGATTATCTAAAAATAGATGACCTGAGTCTTGCTTATTGAAGTGCTAATTCATCCTCTCTTCTCATTTAAAAGGCAGAGACTCTGAAGTATCTATACTATTATCTATGCTGGAAAGCAGCTTTGTGGAGAGCGATCTGGGGTTTCTGGTCAACAGCAAGCTGAACATGAGCCAACAGTGTCCCTGGCAGCCAAGAGGGCAACTGTGTCCTGGGTGCATCCAGCACAGCATTGCCAGCCGGGCAGGGAGGTGATTGTCCCGCTCTGCTCTGCACTGGTGCAGCCTCACCTGGAGCACTGTGTGCAGGTCTGGAAGCCACAAGATAAAAAGGATATAAAGGTACTGGAGACTGTCCAGAAGAGGCTACAAAGTTGATGAAGGATTTGGAGAGGAAGCCATGTGAGGAACGGCTAAAGTCACTTGGTTTGTTCAACCTGAAAAAGAGGAGACTGAGGGGAGACCTCATAGCAACCATCAATAAAACCTGAGGGAATGGCAGGAAAATGTGCCAGGGGAAATTTAGGTTGGACATTAGGAAAAGGTTCTTTACCCAGAAGGTGGTGGAGCACTGGAACAGGCTTCCCAGGGAGGTGTCATGGCCTCAAGCCTGACAGTGTTCAAGAAGCAATTGGACAACACCCTCAGACACATGGTGTGAACTGTGGGGTTGTCCTATGCAAGGACAAGAGTTGGACTCAATGATCTTTGTGGGTCCCTTCCAACTCAAGGCATTCTATGATTCTATGAACACAGTTGATTAAGTGCCTAAATTTGTCCACAACTCCTTTCAGGAGTTAGCGATAGCAAATCCTTTTAACTCAGTGGAAGATGGTTATAGAAATAGGGTAATGTAATCTGGTGGAGAAAAAAAAACAGAGGATGTTTTCCACTTTGGATATTTTTCATTTAGCATTATACTGAATGATTCCTGAGAAGCTGAATAAAGGAGGACAATAAACCAGGGTGGCTCAATTTTGCCACTGACAAAAGACAGTACAATACAATATCCAACCTCAGTCCGACTTATTGGGAAGAAACACAAGGAGAAAAGGGCAGGGTATGAACGATCTCTTATTCACAATCCATAGACAAATTTACCCAGAAAAAGTAGCAGGGGTCCAGGGAAGGTAAGGAGTCTCTGGGCCATGGTCAAAACAGAGAAAGACCAAGTATTTGAATCTTCTTCTTTGAACTGATGCAAGGGGCTATGATACCGACCTTTGTAACCAATTTGGATCAGAGGCAGCATATTTTCTTTTTTTAATTCTCGCTTTTGTCCTATGTTAGGTGCAGGGTGTCCTTTAAACCCTGGTGGGTTGTTGTGTTTCCATTACTGTGCTATACTTACATAAGTATTTAATATAAAACTGATAGGTTAACTAGTATATCATGCAGACATATGGCTGTGAATTTTATATGAGTAAGCTTTATTAGATTATTTTTACCACACAAGCTATTTCTCACAGTGTTTTCTACTTTATATAAATGCTTACTGAGGAATCTGATTTCTCTGTAAACTCCCTGACTCCCAGCGTGCAGAGAAAGCTTCTTGAAAACCATTGTTCTGCTTCCAGGTCTGAGCCAGTAATTGTAACCATATATAAATACAAGTTATTTCACAGTAATTGTACAGTTTTAGAGATTGCTGAAATATAATTAGAAGCTATTATATCTTAAATGTTACACATATATAATAGACCAGCTTTATCCACATTGGCACAGAAATGTGTTTATTCCTAAAGATACCAAATGGTTCTGGCATCAGGTCCGTGGTGGTTTTGCTTTGCTAATTGTGGGATATCATTTCCCTCAGTGTAACGAACATTTTAAAGCTCGTCAACAGTTTTCTTATAGATTCTCTGAACCAAAGGCTGCCAGTCTACAAGTATTACCCATGAGCGAGTTAAGCACAAATTAACTTGAGGATAACTCTGAAAGTACTGAGATTTCTGAAATTTTGTACTTTCAGCCATTTTTGGGCAGCTGCTTTTTTTCTTCCATAAAACACAACAGCAGACACATCCAGTCGCTTGATCTTTGTTTCTGGAATCACGGATGGCAATTGCACATGCTCTTGTGCTGGGCAAAACAGCTCCAGCTCAGTTTTCACATTTTGAAGAGGCTGGGAGATGAAGTAATGACAGTTAGGGAAAGAATTAGAGATCTGCCAAACTACTTGAAACTACTCACTTTTTAGAAATTGCCTTGGGCAAAGTTTCACTTCAGATGGTCTAGTGGAAAGCACTTTGGAAATGGTCTGATAATCAGAAGGAAGTGTGCAACGTTTTCAATGAGGAAAAATTCTCAGCATTAAAATCAACAGACGCAGTCAATATCTGATAAAAGTTTCTTAAGGGGTTACTGCTAGATCGAAAACAGTTGGTAGTATGCTTGTATTGTTAATTAAATCTCATATTATTTTAACCACAAACTAATTCCTAATATCTGATGCTTCTGAGCTTGCTATTCTTCATTGGTAAACAGCACAGAAAATTGAAAAACCTGGAGACAATCAATTTCTCTGTACCTGCCAGTAAGTTATCTTACAAATTCTTTTGAAGTACCTAAGTAGTTCAAATTCATACTACTGGTTAAAGTATCGAACTAAGGAGAGTGTTCACATGGAGGGGAAAGAACCCACTTCCCATTTACCAATTTTAGTAAAGTATTTATGGTATCAGTTAGTATTTCATCAACAATATTTGTTTCATAACACCTAACTCAAGTGATGGATCTGTACAGCAAATCACAGCATCCTGTGGAAGTACTCTCATGGTTCATGGCTGCATTGAGCACATCACTGAAATACCTGTGTGAATAGTGTATTTTTAACAAGATTAATTTGGCATGACATGGTGCTATGCCATTGCACTACATTACTCATGGACATCATTCAGCCTCAAAAGCTTGTCATCTAACTACAGTGCTGCACTGGAAATGGTTGCTGTACTCAGAAGGATTGCATAGGGTTCAAAGCTCCCAGAAAAGCAACAGGATTTTGCTTTTTTTTTTTTTTTTAAGTATGGTTTTGTTACTATTCTTTCCTTTTTATGAGTTTTGCCAAAATCTGAATTATAGTGCAATAAACAGCTCATCAAAATACTTAAAAAAACTCACATTGCATTGAAGTCTTACACTGTACTGGGATCTTTCAGAAGCTATACAATCTCTATTAATATCAAGAAATAGCAAATCGTTGGCATAACTGTCTGTATTTGTTGTCAGTTGTAGGCACAAATATTAGCATTTCCTCCAGGTTTGCTTGTTTTTGCAAAAGGAAAAATGGATATACAACTTCATCCAGTCTATCCCTATGTTTTTAAACAGCATTGTATGCATTACCTCTTTACTGTTATTTTAGTTAGTTCAATAAAACGTTACTAGTTATTATTACAGTCTTATCTGTCTTATTGACTAAGAGATAAAATGTCAACATGCCATTTACTTGCAAATGTAAAAACAATTAACTGGAACCACCAGTACTGCCCATCACTTTTCATGATGGTGGGAAGGTTATCTGTGAATGTTAATGTGGGGTTTGTAGCGTATGGGTAGCACCAGTACTACTGACCTTAAAAATCTGAACCGAATGTGGTGTATAGTGAGGTTCAAAATCAAATATATGTGAAAAGAGTAGTTGTATTTTTCATTTCTAATGAGTTCAGATTTCATTTCCTGTAAATTTTATAAACCTTTGCAGAGATTGCTGGGAAAGGGAGAAGTCATGAATGTGATATTTAGATGTTTTGATCCTCAGCATTTACAGGGGAACCGTAGCTTGCCATGAGGTTGGATACATGTGGTGGATCAGTGTTGGATTTCTTGCTTGACAGTCTTGAAAGAAGAACCACTACATCAATTCACTCACCTTCTGATGGCAGTAAATAAACCAAAACCCAGGGTTGGTGGAGGTGGTGGACTAGAGATCTTTTCTTGTATAACTTACATCTTCTGTATCTTATTTTAAATCCAGAGCCCCCAAACTAGTCACTTAAGTTTGATACAATCACATCTACAAATTAAAGTTTTGGTCTCAAGTTGTGATCCTCTGTGATATTACAAGTTCCTCTGTGAGTACTACTTGGTATTTAGGATATGTAGCCCATAACTTTAAAAAACTTGTAATCATCTGGCTGAACAAAGTGTCCTCTGTTTTAGATGGTGCTGCTGAGATCTGGAAGATAGATAGACTGAATTCCTGTCTCAGAATAGGTGCTTAAAATATAGCTAATGGGTGCCATTGCAGTTACAAAGAGTGTTGAGATAGATCAACCATGGTACACGTGCTCATTTGAAAATGGTAAAGTATTAGAGAGAATCACGTCAGCAAGACAATGGTCAAAAAAGAGAGCCATACAAGCAGCAAAATAAGAGAAAGTGTGAGCTGTTAGAACAAATCCACTTCGTGAGGAATGAAGGCAACAAATGCAGACACAGACTGTACAGGAAGTGGTTGAATGGCAGAAATTATTGTTTAAAGCTGCAATATGCTGAAGTGTAAGGCAGAGCACAAGAAGAACTGAGGTACAACATGTGTCTGGCACCTTCAGCACTTCGAATATAGGGGAGAAAGGAAGGGTAGGCCATGTCACTTACATTTTCTTCTTGCCAGTCCTGATACTTGACATTAATTATTCTGGCATGTTTTCTTATCTCTTAGCTGTCAAACTACTTCAGTTATTTCCTTTCTAACTCAGGCAAGTGTTAAGAAAAACCAAATGACACAGCAGTTTCTGACCACTGGAGACTAGAATGCAAACAACTTTGCAGACATTCGAATGAGAATAGGAAACTAGGGTTGTTTCTTTTTCCTTTGAAATTTAATAACAGCTTAAATGTAATTGCTCTTGAGGACAAGCTAGCTCTGTGAATTGTTATGGTTATATGGAACACTGCTTTATTAGTTTTGTACTCTGGACAAAAAATGACCAAGGGTTGGACTGGAAATGCATTGGTTTGCTCAGCACATAATGAAGGGTGCATGTCCTTTTCTTAAAAGCAGTTGCTGATTTCCACCTTCTGGCACCCTGAACAAGTAAGAAGTACACATGTCTCTGAAGGATGACCTTTCTCTACCAGGAAAAAAAGGGAGTATGAGGAAATATGCATTTTTGTGAAATCAGTTTCATTCAAAGTTTGTAAATTTGCTTTTTGAAGTGACAGCTGCTTTCAGTCCAAGACTCAAAAACTATTAGAACTATTATTTTTCTGGTAACTACAATGAATTTTGTTAGGGTAATAGTAATATTCCTGCAGTGAATTCTCTACTGTGAATGGGATTTCCTCAGTATGACCAGGACATGTCACAGCTGAGCCAGGAATAAACACTGTTATTGCCCAAAACTATCTCGAAAAAACCCTCAAAACATCTCAACAGAAGTTGAAATGAAATACAGCCTTGGTATTGTAGAGAGTGCCTGCAGGACTTATTGTTTTGGATTGCAGTGCTTGTAGAGTAAATATCTGAGCTATAGCAAGCTTCCTTATAAAATAAAGTACTGTATTACAGAACGGACCTTGACACTGTGATTACAGGATCTTAAAGTCCCCAGAACATATCATGAGAAAATCAGATGAATTACATTAACCATATGTCCATAGCCTAAAAAGCTGAGATGGGCTTGTACTTCTTTCTAGAATAAAGGATCTCAATGACAGAACAGTGTAACTGCTGATGTGTATAAATACAGATAGAAATATGTATGTACAAATATAGATTTATATAATATTGCTTTTGGAATACATAGTCACATAAAACCACATCTAATAAATCTTAGAAATAGGTATCAATAAGATCTTGCTGCTAGACACCTGTTTTTATGATTAGGAGGCCAAAATAAGTCATATCATAGAATGTAACTTGGTTGCTAACATAGAATATAGCTATTAAGAGTTGCAGGCCAGAGGAGTTACATGCTTCTTGCACAGTAATTCAAGCACGCATATTTCATAGAGTTATAGAATCATAGAACCATTTAGATTGGAAAAGATCTTTAAGATCAAGTCCAGTGATAAACCCAACACTGTCAAGCCTGCTGTGTCCCTAAGCACCACATCTACGTGTCTACCAAACACTTCCAGGGATGGTGACTCAAACAGTTCCCTGGGCAGCCTGTTCCAATGCCTGACAACCCTTTCCATTAAGAATTTTTTTCCTGATATCCAATCTAAACCTTCCCTGGTGCAACTTGAGGCCATTTCCTCTTGTCCTATCACTTGCTACTTGGGAGAAGAGACCAATACCCTCCATTCTACAACCTCCTTTCAGGTAGTTGTAGACAGCGATCATCTCTCCCTTCAGCCTCCCTTTCTCCAGACTAAACAGCCCCAGTTCCCTCAGCTGCTTCTCATCAGACTTGTGCTCCAGATCCTCCACCAGCTTCATTGCCCTTCTCTGAATTCGCTCCAGCACCTCAACGTCTTTCTTGTAGTGAGGGGCCCAAGACTGAACACAGAATTTGAGGTGTGGCCTAGATGACTGTTCTTTGAGCAGGGGACTTGGACTAAATGATTTCCAGAGATGGCTTCCAGCCTCAGCAATGCTGTACTTCTGTGATTCTATGAATTAGATGATATGACTGAACTGTTGGTACTTCAAAGGACAGAAAAATGGGTGAAGCAGAATGTCTTTAGAGCGAAATACAATATTTCTTACTGGGACACAGGTGTTGAATACTATGCTGTTCAAGGAAGACTGAGATACAAGCATAAGTCAGTCAGTTAAATGGGTTATGGGTTATAAAGACATAAGTAATAAGATAGGTAAAAATATTTTTTTCTATCAAAATCACTTGGAGAAAGTAAAACTTAATAGCAGTGAAGAGTACAAAAAATAAGTGTGTTTATAATTTTTATCTTGGACTTCAATGGGAAAATATTGATAAAGGAAGTGACTAATGTTGAGCCCTAGGACTGAAAGACAAATGAAACTTGGAATTTCTTTGAGAAGCACATGCAAAAACTGTCTGGAATTTATATACAAATGAATGGAAAAAAGCTGTGAGAGACATATCCTGACTTAATTGGATGATTAACCACAGAGAAGGATATCAATAGCAGAACTAGAGTATACCAGGACTGGAAATCCAAACTGGTCAGAAAAAAACTTAGATGTCAGAACGCATGGGTACAAAGTAAGAACTTATGGAAAGAGAGGACAAGATAAACTTTGCAGTTGTGAGAAACTGGTGACTCCTGGCAGTTTGCTGTGTGGCTGTTCCTGTGTGGAAAAAGAAGTACAGGGTGTTTCAAAAATAAGACCAAACTTGAAATTACTATATACAAATTAAACTATTGTCTTGATATTGTCCACACAGTAGGTGGAGGGAAAATGGAACATTTATACAAAGGTTACTAAAACTTGATAATTCATTAAACAGTTTGGAAATTTTTGTGTAACTGTAACATGTTACCATTGTGAAATTTGGTCCATAATTTTGAAACACCCCGTACAATTGACAAGGCAGAGGTAGGACCCTAGCTGTGGTGTTGAGTGTGAGAGCCATCTGTGCTCAAGGTAGTTGAACTCAATGCTGTGAAGGTGGGACCTACAAATAGATATCTAACCATTGCCTGTCCAAATTAAGAGAGAAGTGTAGACTCCCTGGCATGCCACACAGAAGAGGCAGGTGCAGAGGACTATCCGTCTTCCCCTACTCCTGCCTAGGCTCTCGGGTTTTGTGTGCTTGTGTCTGCTGGAAGTCCTGTGGCGACACACGATGTCCTCTGTGAGCTGGATGACTTCCCCTCCTGCAGCAGTGCTTGTAAGCTCACTGTTTGCACAGACAGATTCCTAATTCCAAAAAGCCATTTGGGTTTTAAAAAGAAAAATGGGACCTGTCCCTGAATGGTGCAACTTCATTGTGTGAATATAATATTTTACAAAATATTTTCTTTTAAGCATATCAAATCCAAATGGCCAAGATTTCTTAGGAACATATAATATAAAGAAACTAATCCATTTGTTGTTGAAAATTTCCTTGAAGATTACAATTTGATTAAAAATGTTAACAGATGTCTTTTGAGATAGATTTCTGGTAATAACAAACAGAAACAGTATGTGGAGTGTCTTTATTTGTCTGTACCACAGTCTTTATATCCAAGATGAATTAAATTAAGATAAATAGACTTTTGTTATGGGAATAATAACCAGAGATTTAATTTACTCTGCTTAAACAGATTCATTTTTTCACATGAGCTTATCATACTATACAACTATCCCATATTTATCACTTTATTAAGCACAACAAGCAAAACCACAAAGACAACAGGAGTACATCAGCACTGGACAGTTAGGAGTCGAATGTAAAGGTTGGAGAACTGTGATTTCCATTGGTTGTTGCTGCCTCTGCCTTTGCCTCTTCCCTGCCCCCAGCACAAATCAAGAAATCAGCAAAGTTTTAGGTCTGGTTCCACTGCTGCTGAACTCTGAACCAGGGGTTTCAGATGGAGGCTTTTAATTTGTTCTCAGCACTCATTCTGATGACCAGGAGGCATGTGTAAAACCTGCTTTCAAAAGGTAGGATTACAGGAGCGTACACTTGATAAGAGAAAACCAGTAGAACAGCTACGAGTTATAATGGGAGAACAACGTGACTATTCAGTCACGTTCTCTGAAATCTCCAGGTGTAAGACCTCACCATTCTCAAATTAGAGAAATTCAAACACAGAAATTTCACTGGAGCTTATGCATATTAGCAAAAATGCTCATAGTTTTCAACAAAATCAAAGAGGTTAGATTGGTTAGGAGTTTGTATACATTTTATTTGAGGCTGTCACTGAACATGTAGTTTTTTTCCTTATCGGACCATTCAAAAACATACACAACACAACATATATTCACGTAATTGTAGATATGTGAAGCATGACTTTATCATGAATGAGGGTTTTGTAAGAGCAACATTTACATGATCCTGAGCCACTTGGGTTAGATGAGTGCTTCTAATTTCCTATTGAATGTGTTCTCAGCTGGCTTCACCTTTTTGGTTTTGTATATGTTACCTCAGCAATAATTCTAAAATTATTCCTCTAGACATTTCTGCTGTACAGTACCTCTGGAAGGACAGATTCAGCTGCTTACCTCTGTGAATCAGACTTTCTCAAATCAAACTTTCCTGCAGAAAAACCAGAAGAAACTGCAGAATACAATTAAATAACCAAAAATGAGAAATGCAGAGACACTGGATTGCACTTAAAATATCTCTTGCAGTCCTGTGTCTGTTACAGTTTCTGGAAAGGAAAAGCAAGAATGGAGTGTAACAGATTTACCGTCACAAAAGCCACATGATCTCTGTTGTACCTGCTGCTTCAGGCAACTCTTTACATTATTAACTAATGCTTTATCCTTCTTTATAGTAGTTGAGCACAGTAGTGTTGTTTAAATTGTCATGCTGCTGTATCCACTGACCCAACTGCTACCGTAGCGCACCCTGACTTTCATCCCCAACTGGGAAAACAATATATAGTTACCAACCAAAATAAAGAAAAACAGTGGGAATAGATGCAGTCCAAATGTAGATTTGCTGCAAAAAAAAGGAGTGGAAGGAGGATTTTGTTTCTCACCATCCCTGTGAGCTGATGTGGCACAAGAATCTGAACCATGCAGTGGCACCTCTCTAGTCTGCATCTCTCCTGCCTCGTCCCTGTTCAACTCAGCATCCCTCTTCATATGCATTGTGCCCTGGGCATAGTATTAACTTTTAGTGTTGCACTATCTCCTTACCTTGCAGGAGGAGAACATTCAGGAAAGTATTCTGTATTCCAGCACTAGAGCAAAATAAGCTACTTTCTGGTAATTTTTTTTTTTTTTTGATTGTTGTTTCCGTTATATCTGACAATGCAGTCTTTGAGACTAATTCAGTGATGTCTAGCAGAGTGAGAGAGCCAGAATGGGAACTCCATGGGAAATGGCAATATTTCAAAATTTAGGTTTGAATTCTAAAAAGATTCTCAAAAAAATTTGATTTACCTGCGAAATGAAAAGGTAATAAACTGCTTCCAGTTATTAGAAAGATTTTGTGTGGAATGTATCTGTTAATTTAACTTTATTTTATTATATAAAAATGAAACCATGATGCAAATTTTTTTTTTTTTTTTTTTTTAAATGAAAGCTTCAGGCGTTCTGTCATAGCAATGTTAAAACATTCAGGTGTGTCCTTATTATCCCAGGTTTTAATTTTTAATTACAGTTGTGTTTAAAACAGACAGATCAGCAGAAAGTTCTGTTTTATATAGAACCAACATTTTCCAATGAAAACCTATTCTAGTGAAAATAATTTCAGAACTAATGACAGCTGTGATATCCATAGGTCTAAATCCTACATGCCCAGCTCTGGGAACAATATTCATAACACTGAGTAAGACACCACAATCCCAGCAGCTGAAAATAGCACTAGGCTCACCTTCTGTACACAAAACCAAAAAAAAAATCAGTGGAGAGAAAATAGCATAACTTCTGTGTATACATAGGTTTAGATTACTCTGCTGAGTCCTCACTGTAGTCAGGCATCTAGCTATTTTTTTCCAAGTAGTTTTCCTTCAAGTGCAATACAATCAGCTGTATTCCCCAGTGACGTCTAGTTACAGTCTGTTGCTGAAATGACACAACATTCCTGTAAATGTTTGTGCATCATCCAGTTAACCTGACTTTAATTTAGAAATAAAGCTGTGTAATTCTGTGTGTTTTTGTCTTTCTCTTCCCTTGTTGTTGTTTTTTTTTTTTTTTTTTTTTTTTTTGGGCTAGAAATAGTTTTGTTAATTTGACACAAATCATTGAGTAATTGTAGTGAAGCCAAATCTTTATTACTGTAGGTAAAGACTGTATGAAACGTGCTGTTTATTCAGAGTGGCTAAAATATGTGCAGGACTCTTACACATTAGCTCTTTAAAACTGAAAAAATAGTAAAGCAGATATTTGCTCACTCAGTTAAATGGAAAAGCCAGAGAAATCCACTGTAGTCAATATATCTCAACAGCAGTACTGGGCTCAGCATCAACAAAGTGGCCCAGCAACTTGATCTTTACTATCCCTGAAGGTTTTTACTTTTATATTAAGGCAAAGATCAAAACTGAACTATAGAACTGTAGTTCAGGTAGATAAACAGAAAACAAATCTTCTTTCTTACTTGTTTCTGAGTAATCCAAAGCACTTTTTAAAAAATAGATAGCTTTTCAGGACCTTTTCCTGCCTGCCTTCAAGCTGTCTTCATCTGTCATCAGCATACTTAATCTTCTGGTAGTTCAAGGTTCTGTTAGTCTAATCTCTTTAAATGGTCATATTTGCCACAAAAATTCAAAGTGTATTTAGTGCCTTCCCTGTTGCCAAAGATACTGTTGATCACAAAAATTGTAATAATATCAACTTTTTTTACTGGAGACTGCTCCAGGTAACAGAACAAACAGTCAAACCTGTCAGCCCAGTCGTCTGTGCCACTAACCCATATTACAAGCAGAGGATGTGAGCAAAGAACTAACCAAAATCAGTCTTTACACTCAAATCTCTTATGACAGTAAGAGAGTTTAACAGTTGTTGGTAAGAACACTTCTGCATGGGAAAAAGTGCAGTAATACAGACTTGTGTATCAGATCAGTTGTTAATTACATATGTCAGTTCTACAGCAGCAACTATTTAAAAGACTAATGATATGACATCTGTGTTTGCAAATCTATTTTACTGTTTATTCTAGCACTGAAATTTTTTGAAGTAATTCTTGTGCATGCAAAACTATTAATTTTTATGCAGTTCTGCTTAGATTCTCCCATTATAACTCATAGCTAATATCGTATTGTTTTGGTGGATAAGCATGAAATTCTAATTTCTTGTGTTCTGGAATATTTAAAATCCATGCTCATTTTGGCTGATCTTTCGTATTTGATTTCTACATTGTTAAGTAGGCTCTGATTCCACTGCAAGATTGGCCAGTTCATATCAGAGCTGAGCCTGACTTCATGACTGTTGGATGCTACAGGGACAGAGAGCTGCTTTATAAAAGACATTATAACTGACATGTGTCTTCAGCTACCATTTTTCTTCTTTTACTAAATAATTGATGGAGCGCTGGTGACTATTCCTCCAGAGAGTGAAAGGGCTGATCAAGCTCTGCAGTTGCTGTCCTCAATGCTGCAGTCTCTGCGGTAGGTCTCCTGGCCACCCATGGGAGATGGACTCATTCCCCAAAAAAGCAGGGATTTGTGTCCAGTTTTGCCTCTCTTGGTCATTCGTTTCTTTAAGGTCTGAGGAAAAATTGGGCTATTAAGATGGAAGGGTCTGCAATGGCAGTGGCATAAAGTGCTTGGCAAATAGGACTGAACAGTAGATGTGTTGGTTTTTTTTTCACACATTACAAATTTTGGAACTTATTGGCTCAGGGTATTTTCATGTGCAAAGTGCAGAAAAGAAAAAAAAAAATCTTCATGGTAGAGGAAATCCATCAGGAAGGGCAAATCACGATAATTCAGATGCAGTCTGTGATATAAAGAGGCTCACAGAGTACCTTGAGAAGCCTTTTGGCATTTGGACTGTTTCTTATACTATGGATGAAGAACTCCGGCAGGGACACCCCGAGAGACTGTGATTGTGGGCAACTCATACTAGGGTGAGGACACTAAAAATGAGTGGCAGGAAATCCTGAAGGAGTAGAAAGCAGCAGAAATGAACCCATGAGCTCAAAGAGAGGCAGAAAGGCGCCATACAACACATGACCCCAACATCCTGTGCCACCTCTCACCTCCCTGGACACACTTGGATGGAGTGGGAAGGTAAGACTGGGAATGGGGGTGCAGAGGTGTCTTGCTTAAGATGACCCTTGTGAAGTAGGAGGAAAAGTATTTACTTGAGAATTTAGCTGTTCTCTTTTTTTCTCAATACTAAGTCGGTGACCAGAAGTTTGTGTTAAACGCCACCAAATTAAATACAACAAAAATTCCCTGAGTGGAGACTTTTTACTCACAATCAGTGCAGTGATGACTGTTTTGAAGATTTGGCATGAGAGAAGGCAAAAAATGGGGGAACAAGTAGAAAAAGATGACAGCATATCTGTGGATTATACATATACAGTAGAAAAAAAAAAAGGATAGGAAAATAATTTTCTTTTGTACTGGAAAAAAAAGCAAACTTCTCAGATATTTACATGTAATAAAATGATATAATCTGAAGGGACCTCTCCCACCTATTTTCTACACATATGGTTTGTTGGATATTCTCCCTTGTACACATATTGGCTCTACCAACCTTTTTCTTCCTTGATATGGCTTATTCATTCTGTTTCTTATTGACAGCTTTTATTTACATCTGAAATTGCCACTCTCAAATAGCATCTTCCCATTACTCCAGCATTCTGGCACTCCAGGGAAAGTACCAGAAACATGCATTCAATAAACAAACAAGTAACAACACACGAGTACCTATTACAGAATTCACAGCTGGAAACAAAATCTGAGTTTTGAGAAACTTACGAGAAGCCTTGGAACTAGATCACATGAAGAACTGAAAACCATTCACCTCTGGAAATAATGCTTTCACAACTGATTTATTCAGGGACAAATCTTGAGAGGTTCTTGGTTAAGACCATTTCAAGCATCTGGAAGATGTCCAAGATCTGATTTCAGAAGTACATACACAGAAACTGTTCTAAAGTTCAAAATGCACAGATGGACTCCCATCTACAAAAACCAACACCGGAAAATAGACTTTCTGTCTCTTGCTAACTTGATATTCTGAGACGCTTTAGGTTTGGTTTTAAAAGAAAAGATATATGTAGGTGTGCATGTGTGTGATGTGCATGTATCTACTAAAATATAAACAAAGAAACACCCAGACATATGCAGACATGCATAAATACGTGTGCTGCCAGGAGGCAAAATACTGCTCTAATTAAATGGAAACTTTCATTTCCTGAAGGCCCGTCTTGGTTCAAATAGCCTGGGACATACATGCACTGCATTTCAATTTTCTACCTGGGAGACAGACAATGTCCAGCACTGTTCCAATATGTTATTTCTTATTAATATATCATATGGAATGTAGTTACAATATGGAGTGGATAAAGCCGAGGCAGGTAAAGTAAGATTAACCTTATCAAAACACTGTGCTTTTAAAGACTTAAACAAAGGACTTGAATAAATAGGTGCTACCTAAAGTAGAACTTCACCTGATATTGCTTTGGAGCTTTACAATAATCCTACACAGTGAGTAAATGTATTGCACTGAATTGTGCGTGCCTCTCGTTGGGACTGAACCCAAGTAAGCTTCCCAAGGGACCTGATGGTACTGCTACTACCTTTTTATTCTTTCTATCTGAAAATTTTATTTCAAAAGAACTGGATGACACTATGAGGTTGCTGGTGTTCGGGGGCTGTTTGATTTGATTTGGGTTTTGGGTTTGTTTGTTTTGGTAATCTTGTAGTCCCTCTATGCTGCACAGTACCTCTGACTGGGCTGCTGTGCACATGTAGTGATCACAGCACAGGGTATTACAGCAAGTCTGGGAAGGCTGACATAATCTATGTTTGTGCACACGTAGTGAACCTGATACACTCTGTACAGTATCAGATTTACTTCATATATTTTTCATAATTTTTTTTAAGATGTACAAGTAAGATCTAATATTTCATTCCTATGCAGAAATGATTGCCCAAAGCAATGGATGTGAACTTCAGTCTTCCTCTGTTGAAGTTTTTGTCATTACTCTTTTCATGTGTGTGTATACATGTAGGTTCACTTCATCCTTCATTGGCTGCCACTGCTAACACAAGCAGAGTGGAGGTGGTCAAGCTTCAACCTGCACTCATAGACCTGTAAGCACAGTACTTAAGTCCTATCAAGAGCACTCTTTAAAGAGAGAATTGCTAAGGAGCTGGTTGCTCCATGAGAATATTGGTCAGCATTAGGTCAGGCACCCTGTGATAGACCATATCAGGTACCCTGTTAAGAAAATAGTGTGTTGTTTTTCTAGGATGCTGACTGCTCAGAAAGGTACCTGCTGTTAACGATACTGTTTCTTGGAATCATAAACTGTATCCTCTGACTTTTCATCTTCAATGTATTTTTTCAGTTTTAGAAGTTTGGCTCATCTTGTTCTACCATTTCAGTTAAAACAAACAACTTCTTGGGAACGGAACTAACAACAGTCTCATGGTAAACAAGGCACATTTTGCAATGGATATCACTGCATTTTAAAGAGAGAATATAAGGAGTTCTTACTATTTAATTGGCATCAGTACATACTAGAGATTCACAGACCCAGTTTAATTTATTCCAGATCATAAAAAAAAGTTTCTATCTAAATTAATGTACTCTACATAGGAAAAATAAATCAAATCCTTACAACTTCTATGTAGAGTATTTTTAGCATGAGGTAATTGAGGATCATACTATGCTTAGGAAAATCCACTCTGCTGTTGTCTTGAACATTCTGCCATGAGAGTTAACAACTAAATCCAGTGAGTCTGTAAATCTTTACAAAACCCAGAGTTTCAAATCAAAAGTAAAATAAAACAAAACAATTGGTCCTGAATTGTGACATTTGAACAGTACAAAATGAAAAGTTAAGACATGGTTGTTGAGCTGTAGTAGATGTTTCAGTGTCCAAGTGGAAACCAAAATGAGTTGTGTTCCTCAAAGGTCCGTAGGGGGACCAACGTTATCTAATATCTTCATTAAAAACATAGACCACCCTCAGCAAATTTGAAGATGACACCAGGCTAAGTGGTACAGTTGATTTGAAAGAGGGGAGTGATACCATCCAGAAGAACCTTGACAGTCTTGAGGGGTGGGCCCATGCAATTCTGTAGAAGTTCAACAAGGCCAAGTACAAGGTCCTGCACCTGGGTCAGAGCAGTTCCCAGTATCAATACAGACTGAGGGACGAATGGATTAAGAGCAGCTCTGTGGAAAAAAACTTGGGGAAAATGGTGGATGAAACACTGGATGTGAGCTTGCAGCCCAGGAAGTCAAAAGGAAAGTGGCCAGCAGGTTAAGGGAGGCAATTCTGCCCCTCTACTCCACTCTGGTAAGAACCCACCTGGAGTATTGCATTCAACTCTGGAGTCTTCAGCACAAGAAAGACATGGACCTGTTGGAGAAGGTCCAGAGGAGGTCACAAAAAATGATCCCTCTCCTCAGTTTAAGGTGCTCCAGTTACTATGGATAGGGAAGAGCTGATAAATACTAGAAATAAATACTAGAAATATCCCTTCTCTGAAGTGGAAAGAGAGAGGTGTCAGTAAGGGCAGCAAAGGCAAAACTGATCCCTGTATAGACACTCAGTCTCGTTCCTCCCCAAATTTCTCCTATAAAAATCTTGGAGCTTCATTATCAGTTATCTACTCACCAAATTTTGTGGCAAGAAACATGCTCCCTCAAGCCAGGAATCTGTCACAAATAGGACATATTATTTTAACCTACCCCTCTCTGCTTCACTATTTAGATTATATTCTCTCTACTGGCCAGACAAAGCACAAGGTTGATAAAACAGCTTTTTACTTAGTGATCAATTAGTCCTTGAAGAGATTATAATTCTGTTTGAAAAGCAGCTATCAGAGAGAAGTCAACAATGTCTTGAAACACTTAAAAAAGGATGTGTTGTCCACCATCTGACTTCGATTAAATTACCCAGAAAAGTCACATCAAATAAAACCCTAAACTCCCAAATATTTGGAATCACTGGTGAAGTTAGCCACAGATTGTGAAATTAAAAGCTTTTTTCTCTTTACGAATGTGTTAATTTGAGATTTTCTGACAGAGGAAGAAAAAATATAAATACATAAACCATTTAATTGAATGATGCATTTGAAACAAAAAGGATATGTTAGATCATGTAGTTTCATTTTCTGCTGTATTCATTTCTCTTCTGTCCTAGCATGTTTGGCTAAACCTTATCTTTCAAAAACACATCTAATCTTGATTTGAAGGCACAAGAGAAGGGTAATCTTTCACTTTATTCGGTAATCTGTTCAGATGATTGATTGTCATCTTCGCCACAAATCTGTGTTGAATTTGAAGTTGTCTGGCCTCAACATCCAGCCACGTGTTATTGCTGTGCTTTCCTTTGCTCTGTAAAAGAAGTCTTCAGCACTTCATCACTTTTCTATTAAGGAAAAATTGGAAAAAAACCCCCACTTCTTACTGAGTTATGCATGGGCAGGTCACTGGACAAATGTCATCTACAGGTTACTCATTTAGTCCAGACTAACCTTCAAACTGCAGTTGGAGATCTGTAGTCCCTGGGAAGTGGGAGGTGATTCACCCACAGGTCTTCCAATTCTGAACTTAGGATGAGAGGAATCACTGATCAAGGTATTCTTCTGTTTCCTTTGATGTTCTGAGAGAGCCTAGTTGAGATGCCAGTGCAGACTTTTAGATGGCCAAAGCTAGATCATGTGAACACTGCTCTTCTTTATTTATACCTTTCCCCTGTTCCTAATTCCAGAGAGGAATTTACCAGGGGAAGGAAAAAAGGGAGAGAAAAGTCTAATGTGGCCACAGTGCATGGCCCTCACATAATTGCTTGGTGCAAAGCATGTTCTGTGTAACATGCGGAGAAAGTCTGCGCTGACCTCCATCCCCTGTCCTACCACTATCCCTGGTTTTGTCTCTTTTGGGATTTAATCTAAGAACTATAAAAAATATTTAACCATAAGAAAAGTATAGATCTGTTTAGCAGGTTCCTCTAGACGGAAAGGTGTTGTTTTTTGGTTTTTTTTCATTAGATAATAGAGGAGTTAGGAGCTACAGCAATTTGCCTCAAATTAAAAGTTTTCATCTCTCTAATACATGAAAACTAATTCCTGTGTTTTTTGGGATGTGAAATGTGTTCCTTCCTTTTTCAAGTTGTGGAGTTGTGTAGTCAGTGCAGCAATACTGTATTTCTATATTTGAAATTGTTTTTCCTCTGCCTCTCATTTAGGACATCTATAAAAAGAAAACAAGGTTTTCAGAGTATATTTACTTGGCTTTAAGAACAATATTTCTCATTACCCATGAGCCTACAACACTGATTTTCGCACATTTCCATAGTTAAAATCCACCACTATATTTCGGCAGCTTTCTTGGTAATTATTAGGCAATCAACAAATACTGTAAGAGCTGAAAGCCAGTTTGCAGACTGCACTGTGAATGACATACAGGTAGGTACAAGAAAAGCTTTTTGGAACAGCTTACCGGGACACAGGTGGAGCATTTGTGACAAAACAGGATAAAGTTCCTAACCTAGGCTAACTTGCAACTGCCTGTTTCAAATAATGCTGTCTTAAGCAGCAGTAATATTCCATACCACAGATCCCAGAAAAGTATGACAGACATCCTCCTCTTCAGCTGAGCTGAATCAAAACATATATTCCACTGAGGAAATAAGGAATGTGTGGTTTTTTTTCTGTGATCAACAAATAAGCCGTAAAGAGCCCACATTGTTTATTTCTCAAATCTCAAACCCATTATGTGAGAGTTTTTCATGTTCTCAGAAAAATGAAGACAACATCTGTCCCTGATGGGATACTCATATAAGGAGTTTGTTCAACAAAAACAAAAAAATATAAACATGAAGAGAACAGAGACACATGCTGATGACATCAAAAGCATACTTCCATGTCTTCTTGGTTTTTTTAATCAAAAAGGGAAAATAAATTTCTCTTCTTTCTACAGCAGTAGAACCTGGATATTGGCCTAAGCATTTTTTTCCATCATCAAATGAACAGTTCACAGACTTTATACCACACTGTTTGTTTTAAACTTGCTCCTGGATATTTAATGCACCATTAATCAGGGAACAAGAAATCAGAATATTCTGTGCTAATGCTGTGTTCATTGATACGTGTTAAAAAAAAAAAAAGTTAGAAACCATGTTTAAGTGATAAATTTGACAAGTCATGTTAAAGTCAGGGAAGGGGATTCTGTCGTGGATCCCGAAAGGTCCTGAGGCATCAAGAACAAAGATAGGAGATTCTTGGTATGGAGGAGGGGAGCTAGAGATGTGAATGAACATTTTGGTCAAGAGGGAGTTCAGAAAGCAGTGTGGTGAGGACAGGAGACAGAACAGTAGAGAAAAACACACTGTGAAAAGAGACAAGAAATACTGATCAGAAAGAATATTGCATTAACTGCACCCAGACAGTTGTTACTTGGTCGGATGATTTACCCAGTTTCTTTAATGTTTTGTTATGTTTTCACCACTCCTCTACATCTTACACCTTTCCACCAGAGAACTCTTGTGAGATTTTGGGCAATTTCTAGTGTTTTTGAGTGAACAAGAACATTGTGGAGAAGGAAAAAGTATTGTATGGCCATGTACAGCTTTGCAGTGTCTATGGAAGATAATTTCTACTGAAACGTCTTCAGCACTTACCTCTACTTGCTCTACCCAAACGCTTAACCCCCAGATGGAATTCACCTACTTCACTAATTCTAGTTATTGTTCAGCAGTACAGTGGTTTCACAGTTTCCATAGCTTTAATCAGTGTTTTACCATGTTTTATGGAGACCCAGAACTAGCTTTCAAAGAACCTCATGTTATTACCACTCGCATTTGAACTTAGAGAATATTTAAATGTTTTATGAACTCAGAGGTTCACATTTATCTACAAATGCCCTTTTGGTTTATTTAATGTTTACTGTGCATACAGAACCTTGTTTCTTTTTCTTCTTTCACAACTAAGTTATACTCTCTCTGTTTTTTTCTATTATTACTATTATCAGTTTCCATTGGCAAAGGACTTTATTCAATCTGCTTTTTATTTGTCATTTATGAAGACCACTATATTCCTGCCCTCTTGAGCTTTTCATTAGTTCTTTCATGAGTTTTTTTGCTTATTCACAGACAAATCTTCAACTGCTCTCTGCAAAACTGGCACACAGGATCCACAGACAGCACTGAACGTCCAGAGGAAAGCCTCCCTTGCAATGTGATATCTCAGAATTGCCTCACAGCAGATGTTTTTCTCATTTCGTTAAACTACAAATTTATTAGCTATGCAAAAAGAAGGGCGTTTTCTTGTCTCTCACAATATATATTCTCAAAGATTAAGATCACATGGTTTAATAAGATACTACTGTTTTCCTATCCAACCAATCTGAAAAGTCAGATGACTTTGCAAGTTTACATGGTGATTTTTCACCCACAAAATCTAAAATTGAGTGTTTTCTGAAGACTTTGACACCACTCTATTTTATTGGATCAATTATATAAAGATTTTAAGAAAAAATGAACTAAACCAGAATTTACCTGACTCCTTCCTTAAATCTTAAAAATTAAACCAAAGACTTTTTTTTTTTATCATAGTGAGAGTTAAAGTGCTAAGAAATAGGCTCTTATACTGACTTGTCTGTACCCTAATTCTCACCGTCAGTTTCTGAGCCATTTTAATGATACATGATGTAATAGAATATATGGTGTTAGTAAATGCATTATATTTCAACTTCTTTTATAGCTATAAAATGCTTGTAGTGTTTCTGCCACATCTAAAATTCAGTTATATACTTACACTGTACCTGGAAATAATTCTAGGTAAAATGTTTTTAAGTGGAAGGGTGAGGGCTTCTCTATGACTCACATGAACTAGGGGCTAATACCTGTCAAAAATATGAAAACACTATTTTACCTTAAATTCAAACAACTATATAAAGATATATACCTTTGATATTCCTTACTTTTTCCATCAATGAGTACTCTGTCTGACTCAAAAAAAACCACTAAAAAAATTGACAGAAAGAACACTGCAGGCAAGAAAAAGCCTGTGCAGTGTGAAAAGTTGAAAAATACTGTAATGAACAGAAAAGCCAGATGCAAATATTTATGCGTATTTCCACACTTCCAATTTCTGCATTAAGAGTAAAATGAAATGCAGACAGTATGTTTTGAGTATAAGACCTGGGAAAAATGCATACAGTATGCTATATTACCAGAGAAAAATAACAAAACTTGTAGTTTGAATATTTGAACCAACTTACTAAATCATAGAATTATAGAATCATTTCAATTGGAAGAGACCCTCGGGATCACCGAGTCCAATCATAACCTAAACTAAGAGGCCATTTTGTCTTGTCCTATCACTTGTTACTTGGGACAAGAGACCAACACCCTCCATGCTACAGCCTCCTTTCAGGTAGTTATAGAGAGCGATAAGGTCTCCCCTCAGCCTCCTTTTCTCCAGGCTAAACAGCCCCAGCTCCCCAAACCACTCCTCATCAGACTTGTCCTCCAGGCCCTTCACAAGCTTTGTCACCAATATTTAATGGGATTTCAAGTTAGGTGCTTTCTGCTGCCTTTATCCCTAGCTTGGGCCAGAACCAACTACAATCTGGTCTTCTGGAGGTGAGGAATTGTATACTGTGGTCAATTCAAGCACTAAAGAGAGCAAAGTCCAGCTGAACTTATCTAGATTTTGGGCCATTGAGTGGGATTGATTCTAGAAATCTGGAGATATAGGAGTCTTTCACTATCTCAGTTGTGACCTTTATATAAAACCACTTAATTAATTTATTGCTTCTCTTCTTCCACAGTTTATCCTTAGGAACTTTCTTCCTTTTGGACTTATACCAGCAACTTAAACCATTGTCTTCCACAACACAGTGAATGCTGCTTGTTCTATCTTCCAGTTTCAGTTCTCAGAATTCCATCACTTTGCAGAAATAAATTTGCATGGGGCTTGGGAACGTGACAAAGATCTCTCACACACAAGCCAACGGCCTTAACTGCTAGCCTGCAGGTTCAGTCTCTTGACAGTTTCTTGCTTTCTTTGTCTGCTTGCCTGCTTTTCTTTTTTTTTTTCCTGCCTGTGAAAAACTTCAAAAACTCTTAGGTTTGTCTAGGAATGTTTCTCTAAGCTCACAAAGTTTTTTCAGTTAGGAAAATACTTTCCAGGCAAATCTGTAAGTAGTTTCTAGGCATTCTATAATACAAATCAGAAGTGTGTTTCAGCAATAGATCAATTGCAGGTGTTGCTAACTGTAATTTTTAGCAACAGACCTAAGAATTTTGGGTCAGGAAGTACAAGCTGTTTCAGAGGACACTATATGTTGAAGTTAGGAAACCTCTGGGAGTCCTGGAAGTTAAACTGTGTGAGTGAAACCCCCCACTTACAGACAATGCAAAGCTGTATGTGTGTCCATGTGACTAATCCTGTGCCTTTTTCTTCATTTATTATTGCCAGATGTCCTGATAAAGTTGTAAGTCCCAGTTTTAGTTCTCTGTCCCAGTGAACATGCTGAGTTTTACTGCCCATGTCCTTGCAGCATGGCTACAAACTTGTTGTAAACCATTCTTCACAACTGCTGCCTCACTGGGCAAAGATAATCCCTAGGGAATAAAGGAGGGTGTGAGTTGCCTAAATCTAAGTCTGAAGAATCCCCTTGCTCAAGTAATGAGAGGTAAATGTCATCGCTGATATTGATACCATGTCTGTCAAAATCTGTAGCTGTGGAGAATTATTATGCAAGGGATTGAGGGCAGGATTCGATTCACCCTAAAGTATATACTGATCATTTGAATCAGTTGACCGAACATCCGATCTCTAAAACCAGATGTGGTCAATGATAATTTTCTTTGGACAGAGCCAACACCAAGATGTGATACTAACACTCTAGTTAATATTAACACATGATACTAGTGCATAATCTCCAGACACACAAATCCTTCCCAAATGAATAAACAATTTAAAAGTTCAGCTGGGGAGAAGCTAGGACACAAGTAACCACAACTGACATTTGTGGTCATATCCGTTACTGGGCTGCTGGGGTTTAGTCACAAGACAAGTATGAGAGCCAACAGAAAACAGACCAAATGAAGTAAAATGGACATATGACTCAGGAGGGTGGGAACCACCCAATACGATGAGTTGACTAGTCAAAAGTATATTGCTTTCTAGGACTCCACTGTGCAGGGTAGACTCCAGAACAAGATTATAGTTAATTGAATTTTGTAAATGAAAGTGTTTTCTTACTATCTTCCCCCTTCCTCTGATGGGATTTTTTTTTTTTCTTGTGGAAAGGAAAAATTCCTATATCAGTTTGTCTGTGAAAGGGGGAAAACTATATTCTTGTTCAGTTTCAACTACAGTCGTTTTATTGATATCAAGCTTCTTTCAAAACTTCCTTTATCAAAATGTTTCATCTGAATGTGGAGAGGTAGTAACTGACTTAGAAGCCATTCAAAAGAGCTGAATTAATACGAAGTGAATGAAACTCAAATACTCAAATATTATTTTATTTAGAATAAGTTATATATTATTATATATATTATATATTATCTCCCTCTGTTATTGTACCACGTGTGAGACTCAGATTTTGTGCTATAGTATCATTTAAATAGAATAATTTAATAGAAGTTTCTCTAGTAGCTGTCACTAAAACATTTAAATATTCTATTGCATTTTCACATTAGTAGTTCATTGTATGTTGCCTGGAATTAAGGCAAATGTTTCTTTTCTTTTATATTCATTCCATAAAGGCTTCTGAATTAGCCCATTTTGACTGTGAAAGCAAACTTAATGACTTAGACGAACAAAATTATTTTTCAAACCTTATGACTACTCAGACTTCTTTGTCAACATCTATATTTGATAGTAATTAGATTTGCATCTGCCAAACTAAAGGTCATTGTTGAAAATATTTTCTGAAATCTCAGACTCAATGACTTGTTTTATTGTTTGCATAGCTAGTGGAAAACAGAGAACTTAATTGCCTATTTCAAAATATGTCCCCTTTCTTTTTCAGTAGTCTCCTGGGGTATACAAGAAGTACAAAGCACTCTTCCTAGAAGCACTCCTCCACTCTGAGAGAAGCAGTAAGTGGAAGAAATCTGAGACTGAATGGAGGGATTAGCTCTCAGTTTGCAAATCCTTTTCTTAGCCTTTGTGACTTAAACTTGTACCAGGGCCCTCATATATCGATAGGATTCATTCTCTTCTACTTGTTTCACACCTGTCATAAGAACAGAAGGGAACAGAAGATGCCACCCGCTCTCTCCTAGTTTCTCCCCTGGACCTTATTCATGGGTTGTGAGTACAGCTCAACAAGTTTAAGGCACTCCTTATACATTACTAATTTAATATTTTGCAAGATCAGGCCCAGCTGGGTCTTCTGGTTAAACTCAAAAAAGCTGTTAGTGTACTTTGGGGCATTTGTAGAAGATAAAACAATTTATTGAAAATATATCTATTTGTAAAAGACTTAAGCAGAAATGGAAAACACCTTTAGGTCATCTAGTCCCTGTCTTTGCCAAAGGGGAATTGTTCCCTCAAGTATAATTTCTAGGATTAGGAATAGATTTCCAGGTTTTCCTCCTGGTATCCTCTTTTGAAAGGTAACCCAGGACTGTAGCCATATATCTCAGATTGTAAACTAGAGCTGGGTGTTTCCAAGCTCTTCAGACTGCTGATCCTTCTGGAAATTTTGTTCCATATTGAACTGCATTTCTGTGGTAGCTGGAAGAGAGAAAAGCCCATTATTATATTTTGAAAATGATCATAGGTATTGAATAAAAATTGGAAACCATCTCTTTTGACAGTATTTGTTAATGTGAAATGAATGCTGCCCTGCATTCTGTCACCTTTCAGAGTCTTTCTGATTTGGGCTGAAAACAGGGTGTCTGAAGCAAAACCATGGGTTGGAAATGTTGGACTTTAATAGGAACTTCTTTCACTTGCTAACCTCCTCTATTTTCTTTCAACCTTAAAAGAACTGAAGTGAGACGCAGAGTCATTCAAAGAGAAAACTAATCGAAAACCCTTTTTTTTTTTTTTTATTCCAACACAATTTGTATTTCTTTGAATTTCTTGTCACTTAAGCCAGAATTAAATGTGTTGTTGACTTGCACTGGATTTCTTTTTAATGAAAAACATCTATGGTAGAGTGAGATGTGATATGAAATATTTAATGTTTATACGTGTTGACTATAGTCTCTCTGGTCATGTAGAGTGACTCAGCTAAAGCAAATATTAACCCTAGAAGTCTACACCCCTGAATGAGTGAAGTTGTAGTCAGGAAGTTATAGAAAGCATAAAATAAATGAAATAAAACATTATCATAACCTCCAGTTTTGGTGTTGTTATATGATTACCTACAAAAAGTTATTGTCTTGAGAAACATCTGCAGGGAAAACCACACTGTCTCCTAGACAAGAGTGATGTGTAGTTGTGCAAAGTTTTAGCTCTGTGCCAGCAAACATTCTGCTGATGTTAATCATGTTGAAATAATGCATAAAATGGGAATAAAGGCTGAAAGAAAGGTCCGGGTTGTCAGGATGTAAAGTTAGGTAGGTTCACCTAAGTAAAAGGGAATATAGGCTTCTTTACTTCCAAAATGGGCAGCCTACATTTATTTTACTCCTCCCTCTTGGGAATGTTTTTCTTTCAAGCTCAGCTTTCTTTCTTCTCTTTCTTAAACACTTTTTTTATGCATGGAACCTTGGCTGCCTCTACTAATTTATAGAGCATTTATCTAAACATTAAGGAATGTTTGACCTTATTTGGGAGTATCTGTATGTTCTGGAAACAAAGCTTTCTTTGTACTTTTTTTTTTGTATTATATATTGAATCTTTCCATTATTTTTATATTACAAATTTAAAAATAATGTCTTACGTATAAAGATTACTGCCTAATTTATTCCATAATATGATTAACAACAGCTATCATTATTATCCACTTATTCAGTCTGTGTCTCACCAATTTCTCTATAAAGATACCATGGCCTGCATCAAAGACCATGTTGAGGTCAAGATACACAGCATTCACTGCTGTCTCCTTGTCCATGGAGCCAGTCATTGAATTGCAGAAAGCAACTAGTTTGGTCAGATGTGATTTGCTGCCTATTCCCAATCATCTTCTTGTCGTTCATGTGTCTGAAAATGGCTTGTAGGAGGATTTGCGTCACAACCTTCCCAGAAGCCTGGGCACCCTAAATTTTCCCAGATTCTCCTTCCCTTCTTGAAGACAAGTTCAATATATTCCTTCTTCCAGTCATCAGAAAGCTCCTCTGGTCATCATGACCTTTAAAGATGTCTTGTAGTGACATTAGCCAGCTGCTGCAGCATCCTTGAGTGCATCCTGTCTGGTCCCACAGTCTTGTACACGTCTGAGTGGTACAAACACTCAACTTTATCTTCCTCTCCTGTGGCTCCTGCTGCACTCTTACAGACTCTGCTAGTAGGTTTGGGGAACTGGAATGCTAGAGGGCAAGTCTTACCAGAGAAAACAGGTTTTTCTAATGTCTTTTGTCACTAGGTCCTGTGTCCCAATGACCAGATTTTCCCTAGACTTCCTTCTACTACTAGTGTACCTGCAGAAGCCCTTCTTTGCCCTTCACACCCCTCTCTAGCTTTAATTCCAGCTGAGTTTTGACTTCTCTGATTCTGTTCTTGCACTTGGGCAATGCTTCTATATTTGTCCAGGATATGACCATGTTCTGCGGTCTTCTCTTTAGTGTATGACCTCCATCAGGAGTTGTCCATTCATCGACGTTGGACTTCTGCCATACTTGCTCAAGTTTCTGCACTTTGGATAGTTCGCTCAGCTGGTAGCTGTCCTCTCTGTCTTGAAGAGAGACAGATATCACTTAGTGTGGCCCATCTTTGATTACATATTTTTTTTAACTTTTTTGATTATGCAAGCACAGCTTTGCAAAGAGGAACTAATTTTTTTAAATAGTAAAGTTTTGAAACTTTGGATACATTTAAGGCACCTAAAGACAAAAACAGAATAGACTTCAGACAGCTGGAGTGAAGCAGCAATTTAAAAAAATATTCTACCTTTGAAGTAGAAGTTGTAGACAAAAAATGCTCTATGGTTATTGCATTGTCTCTGGTCTATAGATAAATCTGAATCACAAAGGTCAGTGTAGTACAAACTGTGAATCCAGTTTCAGCTATTCTAAAAGTAGAAGTAATTTGTAAATGTTGGACTGGTGTTTGTACTGACTGTATTTGCTTATGTTAAGATGGTTGGCATGGATCAGTGTATTATAATTCCCATTCTGCATGTAATCCCTTGTGAGTGCACAAGATGGAGTCACCACAAGTCTATTTCAGATAGTTCTTCCAACCCAACAATCCTCAGCTCAGACCTAGAAGTAAAAGAAATGAGAGATTCAGAAAACTCAGAATTCAGTCACGTCATATCTATTTCCTTGGCAATATAAGTTTGCCTGCTAGAGACCTTGTTAGTGTCTACTTCAATTCCACATACACAACAAGCTAAATATAGAACCAATGCTAAGAAATCAAAATACTTTTTTTCTAAATATTGTCTGATGACACTTCATCTGGAACTTTTAAAAACCTAGAGTCATGAAAAGAAAGAAAATGGAACAGCGATAAATCTCAGAAAATAGATATGCACAGAGGGGAAAAAAGAGAAAATTATTCAACCAAACAGCCCTAAGTGTTGGACTCTTTTCATGACACATATCTGAAACTCACATGATTTGGACAAGTCTTATGTTTCATCATACTGGGTAGCAGTTGATGGAGCCAGATGCTCCCTCAAAGAAAGATAACCACAAAATGAATCCTGCCAAGATACTGATGCATTAAACATTCATTCTCTAAGTAGTGTTATGAACAGAGAGACCCTTGCTCTCACCAGTTCCAAAATGGATAGTGTTCAAAAGCAAGCACAGAAAAATTTTGTGTTTGTGTATTTTTAGAGTGACAGCAAGGCCTTGGCTCCACAGACACTTCCCTTAGCAGCAAAGCAGGTTTGAGCTGTTCCTGTCCACCTTCTCTGCCTCCATGCTTATTCTGTTCCCGATGTCATCTCCTCATTTGTGTCACCAGAGATGTTTATGGTTTCATGTGGCACACATGATTTGCTAACTGATCACACATATGTATTGGTCAGTGCATTTTGAGCAAAACATCTTGAAAAAAAAAACCGAACAGGGCTATTTTTACTTTTGGGTGTTTTTAGTCAGTTTCTTGGTTTGGTTCATCCTGTATTCCCACAACCAGCTGTACAGTACAACTGAAGAGGGTGGCCCAGAACCAAGCAGGAATACCTCTGGGCAAGGGTGGAGAGAAATGTGTACATCAGAATCACTGCTGAGGGAAACATCCACTAAACCACAGCGTAAGCCACATGATTTCCATTAGGGCTAATTCTGGCAGGTTGCCATATATAAAGTAAGAAGTAGTCCTTATAGAGGAAAGCTTATAAGGTATAAAGTCAAGGAAAAGAAAGGCTCAAGAGTCCCATTTCATGGAAGAGTGCTGAGACGTGAATCTCAAATGCTGGTAGCTACCATAACGCTAAAATTCACAGCTTTTTATTTTTCAACTGTAGTAAGCATAACACATTTCTGGGTTAGAACTTCTCTCCTGAAGCATGTGGCTTGCTCAGCACAGTAAGAAGGAAACTGCCTAGAGCTAACGGGGAAGAGGGATGGGGGAAAGAAATCTTATTCGTGATAAGCCCAAAGCGAAGAGAATATTATATTTCCCTACACATAGAGTGCAGCAGATAAAAATATTCCCTCAACTAAGAGCAAACTCTCTTTGAAAGTAGAATACATATACTGTTTACAAACATAGGAAAAAAGGCAGAGACACTATTTTCCCTGTATACTTTCCTTATCCTATGCCACCCAATTTGGATCCCAGCATTGAATGTTTCTGAAGATGGAGAGATGGAAGAAAGAATGAGCAAGGTGTTCTTGCTGGGCTCAGGGTAGAGAACAGGACTCAGCT
Organism: Patagioenas fasciata; assembly: GCF_037038585.1. Taxonomy (NCBI): domain Eukaryota; kingdom Metazoa; phylum Chordata; class Aves; order Columbiformes; family Columbidae; genus Patagioenas; species Patagioenas fasciata. The sequence goes on from NC_092520.1 coordinate 27,984,278, forward strand.
TCAGGGAAGTACAGTCTGGAAAACAAGTATTTCCATTAACTGGTTTGATTGCACTGGTGCAAACAGCCCAGTATCTGTTCTTTCAGCTCCATAGGATAAGAGAGAAGTGTGGTGAGGGGAGGATACAAATCATGTTAAACTCACATGTATTCTATATTTGATTTGTCTTGTTTCTGAGGAATCTCTTATGAAATCAGCTGAGAACACTTTCTTACAAACTATAACAGTTTTGCTTGAGATTTAGTTGAATGTTGAGAGATAAATTAAATTATTTTTATACATGTTATTGGAAGGATTTAAGTATACATTCTTTTTTTTTTAATTACTTACTTTATTCAACAAGATATCCAGGAAATTCCAGGGTATGTTTTGCTCTTTGTTACTCAAAACCAGAAAGAAATGTCAGAGAGGATAATACTCCTGATCGTAAAACACCCGAACGTGTTTATAATGAATCATAAGGACAGCTTGCATTAATCCTACCTAGCTTTATGCTTTCATAGTCTTTTCTTTGACAGTGTATCTTGGAAAATATACATAGTATGTGTTACTCACAGTCCTAGTTTGTAGGAAATATTTCCTAGAAGTATTTGTTACTTTAATGCAAAGTCTATTTGTAAAAAAAAACCTGGACTTCCTTTTCCCCAAAGAAACATTTTTTTCCCAAATCTGGACCTTCTTGCAACCAGTACTGAATGTGAACAGTTACAGTACGGGGAGAAGGGACAACCTCCCATTTGTCAAAATGAGAAGTTTTTTTTGTTCAAAATAAATGAGAGTATCTCCAGAAGCTTATCTTCAATTGTAAACAGCCGTGGCTTGTAGGTATTAACTTTTTTAAAAGATAATCAATTTCATAAGGAATTCACATTTTAGAAGAGATTTTACAGTGATAAAAGGACAAAGACTACAATGCAGTTTTGCTTAGCAGCAAAAATTCATAAGGAAATGTCACCAGAGCCTTAAGATATCTTAAAAGCAAATGTTTTTATTAAATATTTCTTATTATTTTTGTTTTAAATCTACTCAAAAGTTGCAAAATATATTTTTATAGAAAACATTAAACCTTAGTAACAAAATTTTGCCTTATTTAAAAGCAATTTAATTTGTTCCCAGTTCAAGGAAAATATTGATGTCCAGAAACATTCTGTTGGACATCTACACTCCTCCTCTTAGGGGTGTGAACTTTCTTGATTTATCTAGTGATTAAGATAACAAAGTATTAGGTGTCTGACCCACAATATCACAATAACTGCCTTGTACAAGGGGTACAGTATCACTGAGATGGTCATGTCTGACAAAGCAAAATCATCTGGCACTGCAGTAGCATTTTAAATTAAAAAATTCGATTTGTTTATACAGCGTATATCAATGACTTATTATTTGCAATACACTTTGTTTCTTGAAGAGCTTGAAAAATGTTCTGAGAAAACAAGAAAAGAGCTTTCCAAAGCCTAAAGAGATAAAGAGAGACTATTTATTTACATTTAAAATTCTTCAGTTTTGAATGATTCTATAGAGGAAGATTATACTTTATTTATTCCTTCATAAATATTTCTATAGAAATTGAAGAATTCTAGAAATTGGTAATGTTGAACTGAGGAAAATAAAGGATATTCTTAGGAAACTGATTATTTACAAAAACCAGTCAAGGTTGTTTTATCCTGATAATTCCCAACACAAAGAAAAAGCAACTTAAAAATATAGCACATCTACACGGAAAAGCATTGCATATTCCTCAATAATAGCATCTTGGGGTTAAATAAAGATACAAAGTGTGCTAAGGAACTAGAAAAAGAATGTAATACAGAAATAGTTTCTACTGTAAAACATTTCATTGTGTAGGTCACTTATTTCTGGAGATAAAATATGAATCAAGTACGGATAAACAAAATAGAAAGATGACATTTTTAAATGCTGATTTTTTCCTAATTTCTCTGTCTCAAAGCATTGATTTGTGTGGCTTTTACAAAAACTGACTTCAAGTTTTATTTGTTTTATTGGGTTTTAGCTTTATTCACATTTGCTGATTTGAACTCTACTCCATCCTATATCTTCAGTCCATCTTTGGTGTTTTTCTAGCTAAAATGACTTGATAGTTGACAATCTGTATTATTACTTCCTACCTCACAATTGTTTTAATCTCCCATTTTGAACTGATCCATTGCTTAAAACCAAAATTTTGCAAAAGACCCATGAAAACTTCAAGAAGGCAATTATATTAAAAACTAAGAGTTGTTCAGGCCCCATCCAGAAGGATTTTTCCTTCTGTGGATCAGAGGCTTCTCTGAGGTCCCAGTGACTGTAGGAAGAACGTCTTCAGGAAGGGAAGACCATTTGAACCTCCCCAAGACCTGTTTGTACCTGAAGTTCTCTAACATCAACATACAAAGTTTTATGTAATTACAGAAGGAAGATAAACAAACCTCAGACCAACTGCAGGAATAAAAAGTAAACCACACAAGCTTCTAGCAAACCAATAGCCAAAATGCTGATATCAAACATGCCACGAAAGATGTTTTGAGGGCTGGGTATTGAGAGAACATATGGTCAGTGTGAGTCACAGTATCCACAGAATAAATTACAGGAACTTCATGGTGATCAGTGTGATGGAAAAGTCCACAAAACCAGAGGAGAGTTGAGCTACTTGGTGCTTGAGAAGTGAAACTTGTTAGAGCTACAGTCTGTTCGTGCTCTTGCATTCACTCATTCATTCTCTCATGTGAACCTGAAAAAAGTAAAAAATGGTTCCTCTGTGCCCTACAGATTCCTATGCACAAGATGGTCACATTCAGGGTTTCTAGATAAGCCATTTTGACTGTTCTCCTTAGTCTAAGTAATAGATATATTCCTCAGTGAAAATTGTGCATTTGCTCCTGACAGCAGAATAGATCTCAACACTGAGTGATGTCCAGAAGAAATGTAGCAATTTTTTTTTTTTTGCTGTGTTTGCTATTGCTACAACTTTTCACACCTACTGGAAAAAGATTTAAGAGAATTTGATTTGTGCTTTTAGTAGAAAACAACAAGAATAATTTTTTGTTCCCTAAAGGCCATAAGCTTGCTGGCTGAACCAAAAAATGGATAGGAAATTGAAGTTAGTTTCAGGTCAATTGGAAATGTACCACCTCTACCCCAACACACAGAAAAAGGATAGTAAAAAATCCAATGCCAACTGCCTTAATATGGTCTGATTTGGATTTTCTTCTGCAAAAAGCATTGGCTATTCTTATAACAAAAATAGTATTTTCAGTAAAAACTGAGATTTTTTGAATTTGACTGCAGCAAGGCTTTTGACACCATCTCTCAAAACATCCTCATAGGCAAGCTCAGGAAGTGCAGGCTGGATGAGTAACTGGTGCAATGGACCATGAACTGTCTGGATGGCAGAGCTCAGAGGGTTGTGATCAATGGTGCAGAGTGTGGTTGGAGGCCTGTAGTTAGTGGGTTTCCCAAGAGGTCAGTGTTAGGTCCAGTCCTGTTCAACCTGTTCATCAGTCACCTGGATGAAGAGACTGAGTGCACCCTCAGCAAGTTTGCTGATGACACAAAACTGGGAGGAAGGGCTGACACACTAGAAGGCTGTGCTGCCATTCAGTGAGACCTGGACAGGCTGGAGGACTGGGTAGAGAAGAACCTGATGAAGTTCAACAAGGGCAAGTGTAGGGTCCTGCACCTGGGGAGGAACAACCCCAGGCTCCAGGACAGGTCAGGGGCAGACCTGCTGGAAAACAGCACTGCAGAGAAGAACTTGGGAGTTCTGGTCGACAACAGGTTGAACATGAATCAAAAATGTGCCCTTGTGGCCAAGAAGGCAAATGATATCCTGGAATGCATTAAGAAGAGTATGACCAGCAGGTCAAGGGAGGTTGTCCTCCCCCTTTACTCTGCCCTGGTGAGGCCGCATCTGGAGTATTGTGTCCAGTTCTGGGCTCCCCAGTTTAAGAAAGATAAGGAATTACTGGAGGGAGTCCTGCAGGAGGCTACAAAGATTTTTAGAGGCCTAGAGTACCTTTCTTATGAGGAGACACTGAGAGAGCTGGGTCTGTTCAGCCTGGAGAAGAGAAGGCTGAGAGGGGATCTTATCAACATTTATAAATATCTCAAGGGTGGACCAGAGATATATATTTATAAATATCTCAAGAACATGGGACCAGACTCCTTTCAGCGGTGTCCAATGCTAGGATGAGGGCCAGTGGGCACAGACTGAAGCACAGGAGGTGTCATCTGAATATGAGGAAAAATTTCTTTACTTTGAGGGTGCCAGAGCACTGGAATGGGCTGCCCAGAGAGGTTGTGGAGTCTCCTTCTCTGGAGACATTGAAAACCCACCTGGACACATTCCTGTGCAATCTACTCTAGGTGAACCTGTTTTAGGAGGTGGGTTGGACTCAGTGTTCTCCAGAGGTCCCTTCCAAGTCTAACCATTGTGTAATTCTGTGAATTTTCCTATATCTCTTGTTTTTGACTGACTGGCCTAGCTGAATTTTATCCAGTTTGGCAGATAATTTCTGTTCCCACAAAGTATCTTCGTGAAAAGTAAGCAGTCCCTGAGCCTAGCTGTAAGTGAAATAAATTTTTTTTTGTGACCTTTTCTCAAAACAAGTGATTTATGAATCATGGCAAAACATGCAAGCTTCAGCATGTTATAAAGGAGAAACAAAGAAACAAGTACCCACTGCTCTGATGTAAAGCACGGCAGAGCTGAGGCAGAGTATTGGCAGAGTAGCTGTTGACCTGGAGGCAGAACCACAGGAAGGTGTATGGTATCCTTCCACCGTGTGGCAACACCATCTCCTAACTTCTGTAATTCGACTGTTATCCTCTGCACAAACAGCGTTAATATACCCACCATGTATTTTTTACACTTTCTGGAGACAGTTGTTCAGACAAGCATGTGCTGTTGTTGGGACAGATGAAGGTGCCTGAAGTTTCCTCTTCTTTCTCTGCTGTTTGGTAGCAGATTCTTCAGCTGCCAGTGGAATAGAGCCAAATATGATGAGCTGTGCAAGGGGAATGTAGGAGCAGAGACAGTTTGCCATATCGTATGTTCCATGGCTGTCTGCACTGCTGCCATCATGGGGTGAAGTGAAACTAGTCAGTTTCTATGCTGTGTTTCACCTTTTCTTGTTGTTTTTGTTGTTGTTTTTTTTTTAAATGCCTGCATATGGGAGAGTATATGACTCTCAGTGCTGGCTGGTCTCTTAGAGAAACCTATATGAATCTTTTCCTTATCCAGTTTTCTTGAAAGTTACCTTGCCACTGTAACAAAATATGTAAAATAATATGTAAAATCATGGAACAGAAGAGTTATGAGTTTTAGAAACTGCTCTGGAAGAGACATCATCCTCTCATCACTATTTATAAGCTGTTTCTTTAAGGCAAAGTTACACTTGAACTGCTAAAAGGTTGTCTCCAATATCAGGTTCCTTTGGGTGTGCACAATTTGGTTTAATCTAGGCTGTTTAGAGTCTTATCAAAGGACTCATGTTCATCTGATTAGAAACATGGTATTTATGCAGATTTTATATGAAAAGCAAAATGGAACTTAGGTGATATGTATTTGAAATAACAACATTGAATCTTGGCATTAAAAGATGGAGCATATTTCACATTAAATAGCCTGTTGAATTCAGCAAGCTCCCTGCTGCTATACAACAGTGACAAAAAAAGACCCTCTTGGTTAAGAGGCAGTTTATATTCGTCCTGTTTTGTTAAAATAGTAAGTATGCATACATACACACACGTATGTGTACTCATGCACACTTGTGCATTTATGCATACCTTAAGAAATCTAGCCAAAAATTCTGACTCAGACACTGTAAAATGATTTTCAGATGCAATCTGTTAGACTTTCATTCCCTGAAGCCCCTTGTAGCCAGAGAGTCCACATTTATTTTTTCTTCCTTAAGAGTCTATTTGCAGAAGCTTTGCAATGCCAGTGGAGAGCCTACGATGTGCAAAAGTAAATCACTCTTTAGCTTCTTTTACAGAGGGCTGAAGACTTGGATTCCCAGAGGAAGTCAGGAAAGCTATGGAAGAAATTGTGATGGGGAAATGAGCAGTACAGTGACAGACAGGCATACTTGTTTTATTAGCTGCAATAAATATTACTGTCAACCCTGAGCTGGTTGCTGCCAGCTATTCCCTTGGATTGCTATTGTTGAACTAAAATACACATGAATACACACTTCTGTCTCCACAAGGAAGAGAAACTGACCCCCTTCCTATGGTCACTTTCTGCCCAAGTCTATCACTAGCTTCTCCGAACATCCTTGGTTATCTCTGAATTTTGTGGTAGTAGTTTATCATGGAATCACAGAATAGATTGGAAAGGACCTTTAAAGGTCATGTAGTCTAATGCCCCCTGCCATGAGCAGGGACACCTTCAACTAGATCAGGTTGCTCAGAGCCCCGTCCAGCCTGGCCTTGAATGTCTCCAGGGATGGGGCATCTACCACCTCTCTGGGCAACCTGTGCCAGTGTTTCACCACCCTAATTGTAAAAAATTTCTTCCTTATCTAGTCTGAATCTACCCTCTTTTAATTTAAAACCACTATGCCCTGTCTTATTGCAACAGGCCCTGCTAAAAAATCTGTCCCCATCTTTCTTATAAGCCCCCTGTCAGAATTGAAAGACCACGGTAGGGTCTCCCTGGAGACTACCCTTCTTGAGACTAAACAGCAATCAGTATTTGGCTGAAGTGCCAGGATTCACACTGTATGTTGTCGATCTTTAATATAAGTGAGAACTATGAATATTTTGGTAGCTTTGGATATTAAAAGAATTTTTGAATTATAGACTGAGGCCTTGTAATTTTAGGGAAGCCATTTCAGGTTTTTGTGATTATATTGTTCGCACTGAGTAATATGTCTTTTAGAATAAGTGAAAAAATTGCTAAAGACACAGTTGTGCTTTTGGAAGAACAAGTAGTATATGCAATCTGAATAAGAACCAAAACACAAATAAATCTTCAATATTGAAGTAAATATTACAAACATTTGTTCCAATAGCTAATGCCATAAAGTTGGAAACTATTTCCACAAACAGTACAACAAATATCCGATCTTTCATAAAATCAGGGAAAACCAAAATAAGTGGCTCTTTCTGTGCACCACATAAGCATCTGCAAAAGCGATACATGCAAAATGAAGCTTCAGGTGTTTAGAAATTAATTAGTATGGGAATGAGATGACTGTGGATTTTTAAGCAATGACTAGACACAAATCTCAGGAAAAAGCCTCCTTTTCCACTCAAAACTAGGAAGCAAACCTGAAATCTGTGTATATATGTGTGTTATTTGCCAAAGCATACACTTTCATAAGCATTGATAATTAGGTCTAGTAATGACTGTGAAAGGATGTGTAGTTCATCTCCTAGTCCCAAGAAAGAATAAAGCATTCAAGTCATTCCTTGTAGCTGTTTATCTAACAACTTCCTGTGCTAGAGTGTCTGTGGCCAGTAAATCAAATGTGGTGCTTTGCTAACTGCCCCATCATAGAGTTTTTCCCATTATCCAACTCAAACCCTTCTTCCTAAAATTTAGTTCTCATCTTATTTTCCTGTCTTCTGTAGACCAGAAAACAGTCTTCCCCTTTGCATCAGCCTACTTTGTACTTGGAGACTGTTATAATAATTATATTCATATTATCTCATTTGAATTAAATCGACCTGTTTTCTTTGATCTTTTCTTATTGCTCTTGTTTACTAGACCCTAAGCATCCTCTTGCTCCACACCCAGAGACAGCTTGCCATATGGGTATGCAAATTTCCCATGAACGTGGTAGACTCAATTTCATGATCTGTTTATCTCAGATTAAAAAAAAGGGAAAAAATGAACCAGATACTTGGAGTGCTAACAAAACCTGAGTTCAAACTTGAAGGTGCACCAGAGGAAATCTGCTCCCAAATTAATTTAGATCAGATAGATGTGGCTGATAACTCCGTGTTTGCCATAAATCTTGAATCAATGTTTTATTCTTCATCACTAGCTATTTTCAGATTTATCCCTGAAATCTGTAAACTTGGAGATGAGTCATGTGTGACATCATTTCAATATTAACTCTTAAAATGGCCATATATTTAATGAAGGGGAACATCTTACTATTTATTCAAATTTTATGAGGTTAGGAATTTACAAAAATGTTATTTGCAGAAAATGGTCACATATGTTAGGTAACATCCCAAAAACATTCAGTTTAAATTAGGAAAATAATGAATTTTAGTTGAGTAAGGTGACTTCTTTGGCTTAAGATGGTGTAAGATGAATACATAGGAATGATTTTTATTTTTCTGATGCTCATTTTTGTCTATCGGTAAACATGTCAAATACTTGTCAACTACTACTCTGTAGCCTACAGAAAGGGTAATGTCTCTGTTGCACTTTTACAAATATGTACCCCTAATAGAACCACATCTGCTTTTCAAATGTATTGTTTTTCTCTTAGCAATGCATAGGAAAATACGTTTATTTGGAAGATATGATTGGAAATCAGCTTGTATAGGAAATTTTTAAACTTTCTTTGGGGAGAAAAAAAATAATATTCAGATTAGTCAGCTCAGGGATATTTTTTGTGAAACCTATGTGTTTATTTTATGAACAAGACAGTCTTTTCATACTCTGAACACTGCCGCTATTTCTAGCTACTAATGTGCAAGGATTTTAGCAGCTCAGAGGGATTTGCTAGGGAACTGGGGTTCTTACCGAAAAAAAAGTGAAAATAAAGCATTTCAAAGTGGAATTTTAAGGCAGTAATTATCAGGCTATGTATTTAACATTTATGTAGTGAATTAGAAAATCACTTATTGAGTTGCTTTAAATCATATGTATATTTTGTATTTCTGTGTTGCTTATATATATACATTTCATGCAAATAAAGAGATACTGTCAGAAACTGAAAATCATTACGAGGAAAATGTTTGTCTGTGAGCTGTTGTCTTGGTATATTGCCTACTGAATTCTTTTACAAACCTAACTCAAACTGAATAGCATTTTTTCATAGGAGTAGTCTTATTAAAGATATAATATGAAAAGTTTGCACACACATTTAGCTTTATAACCTCTGAATATTCCCATTGAAATTAGTGGAAATATTTTCAGGACTAAGGGTTATTCAGCAAAATATTTAAGCATATGCTCAACTCCCTTAACCTTTAAAGGGACGTAAGAACAGTTTTATAATTAAGCAGAGGATTAAGAGATCTATTCCTCATGCTCCAGGCATGCAGTTCAGATAACATCTTTGGCTTTTTTTTACCTCCTCTGCCCCAGTTACAAGTAAATTATTTCACAGCCTCTTCAAGTGGAAGAATGTTTTTCTTCAAATGCGTAAGTATTAAAGGTATAAGTAGTAATATAATATTATATAAGGCCACAGATAGTGTATATTAACATGTAGGTCCTGACTTAGAGACCATTTAATCAGGTCTTTAAAGGCAACTCTATTAACTTAAAGGTTTACATATTCATAGCCCTTGTAGCAGTACCTACATGTTTATAGCAAGAACTTGTTCTCTGGCCCTAAGACAGACGTAAAGCAAAGCTAAGCTGTCATGTCTCAACCACTTCCCCAAACTGCTGCATCCAAATCGGACATAGGGAACAGCCCACAGACCAGACTCCTTCTGAACTGTGCCCAGAAACTGCTGGAATATTGCTAACTGGGCAAGGCCAAAAGCCTTCCAGGGACTGTGATGGGAAGTCGGTGCTAGGGCTGACCACATGTTGATGTTTCAGCCTGCATCCTGGACCTCGTTAGCTTTCTGGAACAGCCATTTCTATTAAGGGCAGTGATGCAGAGAACAGATGTCTACAACTAAAATTGAAATAGCACATCGAATTTGAATAAGCTTCCTGAATGAAGTAAAAAGTCTTTGGCTTTTCACATTTCACTAATTATCCAAGCACGTACAATAAGGGAAAAAAAAAAACAATTTTAAACAGACTGTTTTTCTCCTTAGAATATAAAACGTTACACTATCTACAGAGTGTGATTCATTGCACCTAACTTCAGCCATCTGAAAAAATTAGCATCTAATTAAGCCAACTGTTGATGTCACCTCTGCAGCCTGTGAAGAAAGATGTTCATTTTAAGAAGGTGATACATTACACCCTGAGCTACATGACTCTAACAGAAGGCATGAATTGCTGGTTCCTATGGAATTCTACTTTTAGTTATGTTCAAGAAAAACTCTACAATGAAAGAGCTTAGACAAGAAGCCTGACATTTACATGTCAAAGTGATGTGAGATTAATCTCATCCTGAATACCCACTTAGCTCAGGATAACATTTGACAACCCAAAGGATTATCAAATAATGAAAGTAAACATAACATTAACAGACAAATATTGACACATCACAGTTGTCACCATTATATGAATTTAAAAAAATACTGCAGTGTTTGTTATCGGCTGACAGTCTACCTATTCGCAGTTCTAAAATAGAGTTATGGTTATAAATATGGTAAAATTGCCCTGTCATCTATACTACGGCTATTAGATTTTCTTTACTATCCATAAGGTATCACGTGCTGAATATGTTTCTCAAATAATTTATAAAATTACTTGAGATACGTCTTATTAATATATTACTCCAAATTATTAATTGCAAATGCATTTCCCAACATATTATTTTTTTTTGTCCTTAGGAATTAAAAAAATCTTTCCAGTTCTTGTCAGCGTATTAATCTTCCCATGGGGTTGCAAATGGGATTTCTGCCTCTGGATTGCTAGCTAAAAGCTTATTTAAGATATAGTTTTCACTGATTTCTTTTTATTGCTTTTGATGTTCAGATACCAGTTAAATCATAAGCATATTGTTCTTAGTCCTAGATTGGAAGAGGGAAGCTTTAGGAGGGGTCTGTCATTGAAGTCTTTCAAGTGGAAGGATTTTATGAATAATAGGCACCTTCAGCTGAATCTCCCCCTCTCCCACCCCAAAGTCCACTAACTTTTGATTCTGGAAGAACCATCATTAAATCATATATTTGGCATGGATTCAGATAAATATTTTTGACCTCCTGCAAAAAGCCAGCAATCATTTGTGAAAATTTTCCACCAACTGCTGTGTGAAATAGTGGTACAGCTTAATGTCAATGTAAATTTTATATCATTTTTAGTTTAGAATTTCTTTCTCTGGTGATAAATTTTTTTCAGGTAGAATTGACTAGATCTACATGAGTTGTGGTTTGCATACTTTGCTTTCAATATTATCCAAAATCATTATTCAACTCAGACACACTTGATAGTTCTTTGCCTCTGATTCCAGCATGTTCCTTTTTCCTGTCAGCCATAAATTAGCAGGGCTACCACATAAGCTTATTTTCTTCCACTGAATTATCCTCCTAAAAACTACAAAATACATACAATACAGAGTAGAGCAAAATTCTCTACAATGCCTTGTTTTATTTTCTTCCACTTACATTTGCAAGAAGTGGTCACTCTTGGGATGTGTGAAAAACATCTGGAAGAAAAAGAATTGAAGTTAGGGAATGTGGTAGGTATCAAAAGAGACAGAAATTGTATGTATGATAATATTTTGATTTTGAAAAGTTATCTTTGTTGTCAGATATACACAAGTAATTTACAAAAAACAAAAACAAATCAAAACAAAACAAAACTATGGCTTTTATCATAGCTTATGTAAACAGAAAACTGTTTCCAGTAAAAATAGTGATTTATGTCAGTCACTTTCAGTTTTAATGTCAACACTTTTACCAGTATTAAAATGACCTTCACTAAGCATGATTTAATTTACTTGGGAAGCCAATTAAATACATATGTACAATATTAAGGAATTTTAATACTGGATGGAAGTGATTATGCAAAGGCTTAGTGTGGTTTGATTAATCCATTTTAAATTCACACCTCTAGCCACTTTAGATTAATGTACTGAGTTTCCTATTAAGTACAGGAAAGCAGTTGTACCATATTCTTTTCTGTTGGTGAGCAGGAAAGGCCTGGAAAAAAGCTTTTATAGCACAGAATACAACTGCAACACGATATGGTGCTACAGGTCAGCTAGTTATTTTGCCTCTATTATAGCACATTTAAAAGCCTTAGAAGAGATATTTTTCAAAAGCATAAGGTGAGATTACCTGCTGAACTTTGGCTTCCAAATGACTGCTGACATTCTGGCATTAAACCACTATTGGCGCCCTTGACTATCTTGCGTCAGTCCACCAGAATTCTTCAATTCAATTTAGAGCAATGCTACTCCCTCCCACCTTCCAAGGTAAGAGAGAAATTATGTGAGAAGTGCCCTAATGACTTGTAGCAAACACTCAGAAATCCAGAGGAGTGAGTGACCCTGGCCTTATGCTCTCCAGAAATGCAGAACGAAGCCTGCAGTAGACCCCTATTGAAGACTGCTCATGTATGTCCTGAAGGCAGCACACTGATGGGCCAGTAAAATAATGAAATTCCTTGTTGAGCACTCATGTTATGCTGAACCATTACCATTCTGATGTGTAACCAAGCAAATCATTCTGGAGTCCAGGAGGTGAAGTGTGCAGGCATCAGTTTGTCATGCTGTGGACCAGAAAATACATGAAAATCAATTCAGCAGAGTAAGCACTTAGAGAAGCAAAATAAACAAATGATACCTTCAGCTCCATAGGATCACAGAGACCTTACCGAACTCTGAGGTGGACCATCTCTTGGGACCTTTTCACTGATTATCTGACAGGGTAATTGAAGGATTTCACAGTTAACTTCAGGAATCTGTGTGGCACTTTATATGACATAAATATAACATCTATGTGTTAATTCCTGTTTTTATTATGGCATCTGTCTTTTTCTTACTGAAAATGGTCCGGCACCATAGGGTGTAATATAACCAGTGACAACTGTCTTAATCTTTTCCAGTAGAGTTAAAGGCGTTTCTACTGTATCTACTATATCAGGATTAGAAAAGGTAATAATGCATATTTAACTAATAACTTAAATAAATTAATGCAGGCAATAAAATTACATATTTATAGGCACAGTAAAATACATCTTATGATGGAATTGTCACCTTCCATCAGGAATCTTTTTATCCAGTTCTCTACAACAGCTAGCTCTGAACTGACATTTATCAAACTGAAATACCCAGTCCCCAAAGCTGGGAACCTCTCTCAACCATTCTCCACACAGTTCTGACCTGAACATCCGGATTTGTCCTTCTCTTTCATCTCAGTCACCTGTTGTAATATCTGGTGATTTTAAATTCCACATTCACATTTGGTCTACACTGAAGTTTAATAACCCAGCATAATTAAAGGTAAAGGTCAGTTAGAGGACACTGTTATTTAGCCAGATCATTACACAGATAAGGAATCTCTTACCTTCCCCATGAAACAAATATTTTTCCCTCTCAGTGTCTTTTTTCCTGTTTTCTCCAACATAAACAGAGGTATCACCATTTATTTTCCTTGAGAAGGATCTTAAAAATAAGTAATTCATAAGCTTGTATTCAAAGGAATTACGTCAGCACTCAGGTCTGGCTGGACAAACATCCTGGAGCACAACCCCCACTATTATGCAGGTCCAGAGCACAAGACTGTACAGCAACACAGTAACACTGAAAGGTGCAAGGTTTTCTGATGTGCCTGTCTTCTCAACATTTCCTGGTGGGTTGCTCAATCTGCTCACTATAGATCCCTTCTGATACTTCTAACCCTCCTCTTGCCTCCAACAAACAGACAGACAAAAACTAGCCTATTTCTCATATGTGATTCCAAAATCACGCGTGGTTTCCAACACTAAGCCCTTTAATTCTTGCTAAGAATTTAACTTTAGAAAAATTATACTAAAAAAAGTGTATTCTCCACTTGTTCGCTAGGCAGTGTGTTTTATCTAAGATCAAACATGATGTTGATTATTGTACAAAGTACAGGTTATTTAGAAACAAGTATTGGGTTGGACAGATTTGATCCTTATGACAAGTTTTCAGATCCTACTTTTCCTTATTAAGTAATTAGGATTCATCCTTCAGTTAACGCATTGTCCTATCTACTATCACACAAATATGTAGAAACTTAACTTAGCCTGTAAAAACCTCAACCCTGAAATGTGTCTGACACAGTTCTTTGCTAGTGTGGGAGACAGCCTGTGTTTCTGGAAATAGAGCACTCATTTAAAAGACTTATACAGCAATTAACTATCTAGAATGCTTTCTAAAAAACCTGTTACTTGCAAGTCTAACACTAAAACCTGTGTAGGACTTGGATAATTTTCCCTCACTGAGAAACAGTCATGCATGCCAAAACTTATGCATCAATTTGAATTATTTTTAGGATTAGGTGTTCAGGTATCAAGATAGAACCATGCAACTCTTTGAAACACGATTCTTGTAAGTACTATTTCAGAACTCTCACAGTTTTTCATATTAATCCCTCTGTTTTTGAAGTGTCTGTCTAAGTTTTGATTTCTAAATTGCAGTTGTTACTGGTGACTGCAAGTGGCTCCAACTCTGAACTCTGTCATGCAGAATTTGATGTTTGACATTAAAAGAACTTTATACTTTCAGTTCCTAAATACTTGCTGGAGTCAGACAGATCCCCTAGGCAGATGTATTGTACTGAAGCAGTTGGTTTGCATGAACCCAGGGAGCAGCAGGAGCAGAGCTGCTCTGCAAGGACAGATGAGCCCAGAGCCAATGAGACAGGAAGGACAAAGATCTGTGGTACACAAGAAAGAGAAGACCAGGTCCAGGGATGGTGAGCAGTGCAGCCAGTGGCCTCAGTTACCACAAAAATCTGTGTTGACAGGGCAAGACCATTGGTAGGCTGACAGGGCAAGACCATCTTCCAGGTTATGGGTGAGAGATGGAGGGCAAAACAGGACAGGGTCTGAAGGAAGTGACAGTCCATAGTGGAACTGTCTCAATCCTCAGCTGGACTGGATGCTGACAGTAAAAAACCCCAAACTTAATGGTAGCTGCTTGCAAAAGTAGATGGATGTTTGTGTCAGCTGTGGAGAAGGTCGAATAGCAGGGAGCAGACCTGAGGCAGCATACAGAGAATATCCTCCAGCAAAGGCTTTACATGGTGCAGACAAAACCTAAGAAATCAGGTGGTGAAGAAGAGCAGAAGGGAATGTGTTCATAAGTATGCAGTGTGACTTTCAAACTTTGCCTTTTCTATTAAAATACATGTTAAGAGCTCTAAAGTGAGGGCTAGCCACATGCTTACTTGTAGATTTTTCTCTTTAATAAATATTATTTCAAATGTATCCTTTGTATCAAAATTATTGCTTACTGGATTTTATATTTTTACAGATATTTCTGTGCAAATTAAGTTCTTTATTCAAGACACTGTATAGTTCTCCTTTTAGGTCAGTCAGCTCTTATCAGTGTTTTAATCAAAGGACCTGTGTGCTTGAATTCTGCCAATGTTTATGCAAGAGTTAGAAAAATAAGAAATATAAGTTAGCCTGAAGACCAGAATAGAGGTGAATACAATAGATTCAAATGGACTATGACCTCTGTATTCTTTGAATCATTTAAAAATGGACTTGAAGATTATACAATGTTTCAGTTTGTTTGAACAATCATGATCACAAACTCCAAAGATATATCTTTTCTTGTGCTCTGGAGTTGTTCTTTTATCATTAAAATTGTATTCCTCATCCTGGTCTCTTCATTTTATTAACTGTATTCTAGCCCTGTGATGTGTCAAAAGTTTGAAAATAGCCATAAGAAATGAAAGAGTAATTTACAGTATTCACTAGCAACAGTTACATTACAAAAGTTTTAAGATCCCTGATATTGTTAATGGACAGAAAGTTCAAAAAGATAATTCTACTAATCCATGTAGAAGTAAGCTGTCCTCCCTAGTGCAACCTTTTTGGCTTCAAACAATTTTTTGTTATTTAACCAGATGATTTAGCAATTGCAGCTGCTTAAGGCAAAAGTGGAAAACAGGTCAGTGAAAGGCAGAAATACCATGGAAAAGACATATTGATCCTATTCTTGAATTAACTCGTATCAAGGACAATGTAACACCACGATTCTCTCTTGGATTGTCACATTTTACTCTCTTTCAAAGATAGTTTTGAAGGGTAAATGCCATTTTCTGCTTTGAAATAATACAGTAACATACAGCATTTGGAGAATCAGTGCTAGATACATTCAAGGCCAGGCTGGATGGGGCTCTGAACAACCTGGTCTAGTTGAAGATGTCCCTGCTCATGGCAGGGGCCTTCAACTAGGTGACCTTTGAAGGTCCTTTCCAACCCAAACCCCTCTAGAATTCTATGATTAAAACATTAGGAATGAATTCACTTTTTGAGAGAAGACAAAGGCTCCACTGCCATTCAAAGCAGACTACTTCATGTCTATGTGTTAAACTTATCATATATTAGGAAGTAGGAGACAAAAATAAATCTCATTAGAAAGTTAAACTCCCGACAGTGGTGTATAGTTGTGTTCTGGATTCCTTTTGCGCATGTTCATATAGTGTATATTCACAAATGTAGCTGACCTTGAAATACCTGCAGATATTTTACAGGTATGTCATTACACCCATCTGACTGTTCCCAAATCCTCATTTTTGTCACAGTTTTGAAGGGCTACTTGTAAAAGGATGATAATTGCTGCAGACTTTTCAGAGAAGTCACAAAATCCCCTCCCAAGTGCTCATTCTATACCAAAGCAAATCTGCAAATACGTGAGTGAAAACTGATCGTCTGGAAAACCGCATTCTCTGGGAAGCTGTGTGGCACAAGAGGACTTTTTTTCCCATACCGAATCTACTGTTCCAAAATACATAAAGGGATAAAACATTATTAGTACCATGCTATGGTATTTTTGATGAAAAGGGAACAGCGTGGGTGGGTGACAGGCTCAAGGGAGTGAAAATGTCCATTACTAGCAGCTGACTAATGCTGACTATCTTATCTTTTCAGTGGGCTAAACATCAGCATTGGGAAACACTTGTGAAATGGCTTTTTCTTGTTTACTGTTCTTTGCCTTGAATATATTTTTATTTAGCACTTTATATTCCCTCAAATTCTTCTTTATTATATCAGATTGCAAAGTGTAATAAGTAAACCTGAAGGTAAATACAAAGTGCTAATAATTTCTGAAAGGACTAGTGATTTTTCTTTAGGCATATCTGTTTACAAGACACTGAATCAGGTCCTCATCAAGGAATACATTTTAGTAAGATGAATAAGATAAAAAGGTTAGAGTTTCTTCCTGTTAACCTGTGTCCTTCTAATGTATTTATCCTATGTGAGTTGGTATTTTGTGTTGATCGTTAGCTCTGTTTACCCACGGTGCTTTTGAAAAAGTTCTCTTGAGCTCTTCTTTGGTATTCAGAGGATAATTTTCAGCCATGGTTAATTCCAAAACACGAGAAATGGATGTGAGGTAGTCAGCTGACCAGAGCAATTGTGGCTCATTTAGTTTCCCTTCTACACTGAGGGAGAAATGTTGTAGATTACACTGGATCAGCCAAACCTGAGTTCAAGACCTCATCCAGAGTGTTGAAACTCCTTGGCAAAGCTAAGTAACATCTGCAAAGAGTTGGGTGTATGTTATGTATAGCTACGATACACTTAACACACTGCAAACTGTGTTCAAAATTATCATTTTTAACCCTTTCATCTGGACACAATCCACGGGTAAATAATAAATTTGTAATGTTTGTGAAAATTTGCTGGGTTACATACTTGCATATAGACATATTTATGTTACGTATATTTGTGTATACACATACATAAATATTTGCATATGTATAAATTGCTTTATTTTCTTTTCAAAATACCATCTTGATCTCAATCCGGATCTTAATACACCCAGTGGGAATTATACCCAGAGAATAATAGAGATATGGCAAAACAATTACAAAAAGATACCATTGGGTCTTATTTTCAATATGACATGATTTTGAAGCTAAGTCTGTTAAAAAGACTGAGTAGAATCAAAATGTATCTGTAGTTACTTTAATTTGCCATTATAGATTTATATTAAAGACACATGTAAAAAACACAAAGAAACAAAACTGAAAGCTCACCACAAAAAATCTTTGATTTACAAAGCTCTTTTCCATGGGATTTAAAAGTGGATTTTCATAATTCCACACAAAAACATTAATTGAAGCCAACTCTTACATTTTAAAAATTTGTTTATTTATTGTAATTTTTTCCTTTTATTTTCTCTATTAGATACCAAGCCCAAAAGCATTTTTTTGGAAAGTGTGTGTATATGATTATCACTTCTAGTGTTGCCTGAAAGGGTGCAGTGCTTTGCTATTGAAATTTACAAGTGGTTCATCTCTCTTTCTGCTAACAGCTCTGATCTATAAAGCAATTAGACATATTCATGTAGTTTTACATGTTTGATTTCAATTATGGAATTTTTAGTAGAGAAAGAGTGACCTGCACATTATCAGATCCAGCCCAATGTAGCTGATGACACAGGTACTGGTGAGATTGGGAAGTAACAGTTTTGGGAAGGAAATGGGATATCATAAGTAATTTTACAGAATTCCAATAAAAGATTGGAACCTGAAATTGCTTACCCTTGGAAAATTTGATATTTGTTTGGTATTTACAGACAACTAAGGAAAAAAACAAAACAAACCAAAAGAAACTAATGAAACAGCATATGAAACATGAACTTTCCACAAGCTTTTCTGACACTTTAGTTCAAAAGTTTTGCTTGAAACAAATAATTTTCTAAATGGATACAATTTATTGAAGGTCAGCTTAGTGCTGAATGATATGTTTGAATTAGTATGCTGTCTTAGGAGACTTAAAATTTATGTGTCTTATCTTTTTAAACTCCTCTTTGGCAAGCTTTTTGGACATGCAACATCTTCATAATATGCTGCAGTCACAGATTTTTCAGTCTGTTGTTCAGGCGGAAAGATCATAGTAAGTTATGAAAGACGTGTTATGAATAGGAATCTTGCCTTGGGGTGAAAGGGTTATGATCCACCAATATATCTTCCTATTTGTCCAGCACAAATAAATGTTAAATTGATCCAAAAGTAAAAGGAAAACAAAAAAAAAAAAAAAAAACCAAACCACAAAAAAAACCAACAAAAAATGAAAATAAAAATAAGAAAAATTTAAAAAAAAGAAAAAAATTATAGTTGAGTCAGCACTGCTCCTGAAATCTTTGCCATTTTATACTTTTTCTAATTTTCTAATCAATCTGTTTGAGTAGTTTCACTCCTGAAAATTGCGTACAAATCCTGAGAGTGCTGAGTAGCAAACTGAATTGTGAAATGAACAGAGTTGTCTTGTTTTTGCATATGTATTGCAGCAGAAACATTCCTTAATGTTGGTTTCAAGTGTGGGCTTATATTCTACTTCAAGAGGGCCCATTACATGTGTGGTATGAATAAAATGTGAATGAACAGTAATGAGGGTGGAACTAAAATAGAGAATAAAAGAGAATAAAAGAGAATAAAAGAGAATAAAAGCCATGCACTGGGACTCCAAAATAAATGCATATTGATGTTTACATTTGCAAAGAATATTCTCCACAAAGCTTTAAAAGAAAAAATCTCTATGTAAAGGGACAAAATTTATCAGCCTATGTAAAGTGTTATCATGATATTCTTTTCAGCTGGCACTGAATAAAACTAAATATGCACAAGCAAACTCTTATTATAGTATAGTATATATTACATAGTATATATTATGGTATATGGCTTATTATAGTATATGACTGCTATTATAGTATATGGCTCAAATCGTAGAAGCATGAAAAATTGTATGAATTGGTAAATCAGATCTAGTTCTATACTTAACATCACTCATTTCTTTTCAAAATCCAAGTATAATCAATCCCAAACTATAACTGGTTGGGACTTCTACAATCATTCATTTTTTTATTAATAAAATCAGAAACAAAACATGTTGCATGAATATACCAGTTCTGGTGAGACCACCAACAGAAAAGCTCCTCAGCTATCCATTGGGTTTTCTACTTAATATGATATTCATTGGGAGTGGAATTTTTGGAGCAAAAAATGTCTTCATAAAGCAAAAAAATATTTTCTGTCTCAATCTGGGTTTAATCAATGTATCTGTATGTGACAGAGCTTTCCTAGGGAAACAGGACTCATATAGATTCCTCACTCTTTCTTTTTTCTTCGCCTATCCTCATCTAGCAACTTTTGAGCCCACAGTCTGAGAAACAGAGCTTTCATAGCTGTTAAGTTCTGACAAAAAAGCCTTTACTAATTTCCCCAGTGTCAGAAGTGAGCTTCGTGCATACTAGACACCTGGGAATGTACATTAATCTGCAAAACATGACTTTCTAGGAAACTAGGCCTCACTGTCCTGAGGGTTCTTGGTGGTACTAACTGTTTGTAAATTAAATGCATTAAGATTGAACTTGGACGATAGGAATCTAGAGGATAAACTGTTTTGCCCAGGGATGTTTCTTTCTTGCCTTTTTTTTTTTTAAAGAAATACATACACATCACCACACAAATCTCCACAAAAGTGTGCTCCAAGGGACTAAACCCTGCCATTAGGTGAAGTCAGCCAAAGGAAAGCTGGAGGCCAGTAAGAAAGGCTCTCTGTCTGTCTTTGGAGAATAAATATGCTGAGGCTTGGGAACTCTCCAAACACCTGCACCTCTCTGTGTACAGTACCAGGAGTGTGAGTGTCATCTACAGAAATGAATCCTTAATGTGCACATCTGTATATTACAAACTGTCCTGGTGGCACTTGACCTCCTCCACCTCTGTTGCTTTAAATTCCACATGCATTTGGCCGATGTGAGCTAGCAGCAATTGAAAGGATTTGGGTGTGTCCAGCCTGGTCCCCTTTTGAAACTCAGCAGGGTCAGAAGTTGTGGGAATCAGCCATGAGGTTGGTAGGCATGAAAGCATTGAAATTGGTAGTCATCTGGCTCTTCACTGACCGTGGGCTATGAGCCAAAAGCAGCAAACAAAAGAGAGAGAAATGAGGCTGGTCAGCTGCTGCTTCACTGAACAGAAAAGCGCCACATGAAGAAAGGCGTGCGGTTATTCTACGTTCAAAGAATTTAGCTGGCAATGAGAAATTGCGCTCTGTTGCACCTCCCATAGGATATCATATGATGACTCACAAAGTCCGTTATGAAGGTCCACAGGAGATGGAAAACATCCCATACACCATGCATTCCTCTTATACAGACTAAATGAAACCTTATCATAATAATTAATATCCTGGGTCACTGCCAGAGGAAAAAAAATCAGAAAAAAATCAATTTCCTTGAAAAGTTTTTTTCTTTCAGTGTTTTCTTTGTAGGCTCCACTTTCAAAATATTTTCAGTTAAGGGTGGGCCTACAATTGACTTGAATGTTTGTTTAATGGCTATTTTCAAAATATTATTGGAATGTTTTATAGGAAACATTAATGGACCAGAAATGTAGGTCCACCTCTTATCAATCCACTTATAGAGTCATTTTATCTCACCCGATTTTCTTCTTCAGTTTCCTGACATAGAAATGCTATTGTTTTCTTGATACAGTACTCGGGATCCACAGCTTCTGTCCTAATAATGCAGATTACTGATGACTATCAATTTCCACAGAAACTCAAAAATGAGTTTTTAAATAAAAGGCTTCCATAGAGCAATAATTAACACAAATCTTAATCCTACATTTATTGTAGCTAAATTAAAGCCATGATTAACTGAATCTTTTTCATTTCAGGTAAACAGCATTTGCTAAAATCAAGAAAATTAGAATAATTTTAGTCTGAAGGGAAATGTCAGGTAGCCTCCTGCAAAGCACTCTGTCACATCTTTGTTTTGCTCATGAATCTATGACAACATCAGACACAGTCTCTGATCATACTGGTACAAATATGACAGTAGGGAGAATCACTCTTTTAACATTGCTTTAGAATTATGTGGCAAAGCTGATGCCTCAAGTAGTATTTTTTAACCTTTAAAGAGCCAACTCAGGTTGAAGGTTGTTTTTGCTGTTCACTATTTGAAAGAGGTGCCACGTAGCAAAAGGCTTCCTGAATTCTGCCCTAGCTCTAGATCTCAAATTTGCTAAAATTTTAGCTCTCTCAGAGTTGCTGTCCTAGTAGTCTGTGTTACAGATCACATGGACATGAAAAGCAGAAATTTTAAGATCTGCTTCTTAAAGAACATTGGTTTAAGCTTTGAGTTGTATGATAAGGGGATGGAAAAATCCCAGATAAGGCTATAGCTGTATTTTCCTTTCAAAATGGCAGCTGTGAATACAGTATAACCCTAAAGACCTGCTCCCACACTTCTCTCTAAAACGACCATATAGTTTTGCCTATCTTTTTTGGCTATTTTTCTTAGCTAATAGTGCTCATTTACTTTTCATGATTGAATAACACCCAGCTAAGTTTTATGTTTGCTCTGTAGTCTTTCTAACATTCTTGTGTCTATGGAAGATGGCCAGACCAGATACTGTAGAGCAGCAGGCTTCATGGTTGGTTTTGTTTTGTTTTGTTTTGTTTTGTTTTGTTTTGTTTTGTTTTGTTTTGGTTTGGTTTGGTTTGGTTTGGTTTGGTTTGGTTTAGTTGGTTTTGGTTGGTTGGTTGGTTGTTTTTTTGGTTAGTGGAGCTTAAATCAGTTTCCAGTGAAGCTGTAGATGGTAGCATGTAAAATTTCTCCTTCTTGAGAATTGTCTTGCTAACTTTGCATTTCTAGAAAAAGTCCATGGAGTTGTTGTGCTTCATGGACCACAGGTTGAAAGCCACTGTTCTAGAAATACAGCCTTAGCCCCTTGCAAGGTCATGGAATGACCACAGGCAGAGGTCTCATTGGTACTAGGGATTGTCTTCAGTCACTTTCTCAAGCTGTTGATGACTTTTCTTGGAGTCATTCATGAAGCTGTTCCTTGTTACTCTTCTCTACATTCCACCTAGAAGAAAAAGTCCCTGTGAATTGGATGTGAAGCTTTGTTTTGTCTGCACATTTATTTTCTTAGGACTTGAACTAAGTTTGCTAGATACATGTAGACAGGAGGGGGTCTGGAATTATGCTGTGATGACATTTTCTACTTGATGTTTAGCTTGGCCAAAGTCCTGCTGAACACTGTCAATCCCACGAGTCTTTTCTTACAATCACTCATCCCTAAATATTCCTGCTGTTGTTATAAGATAATTCCAGATTTTCAGCTGTAGACCTGGCATACTGATCACTTGGCTCATACTAACTGTAAATGGCCAGATTTCCTCTTGAAGGAAGTACTTAATATAGGATGGCATTTGGTCTGGCAAAATCCACAAAGTTGTATGTCTGGAATGTCTAATCTTCTTAATAAAAGTAATAGATGCCTGCGTATTTCAGTTAGATGGTCAGCCAGGCAGAGGATGCTCTTGGACTTAGCACAAGAAGTAATCTCAGACGAAACACATCTCTAACATTTGCTGGTCTTTTTGGCATTCCCCACTGGAACTATGCTCACCTGTGATGGAAGGTAAGAAGAGAAGCATCCATGAACTTGTACATTCCTAACTTCAAGGTGCATTGAAGTAATGAAAGTAGACATCCAAAGTCTGGAGATCTTTGTATTCCAAGTTTTGGTACAGTTCATCAGAAAGAGTGATCTACAGCAAAGTTCAGGTCTAGTAAGACTCAACTTGTGCACTTCTGTGTGTTCAAACTTGGAATTTTGGGGACTGGCCACTGCTCTATCTTAAAAACCTTCTGCTACTTAACTGTGAGGAGTTTAGAATTCAGACTGTAGGGAAAGGAGGAAAAAAAATCTCAAAAATAATCTCCCCCCTAATTCTCTAAGATTTCACATTTAAACTACTTCAAACTGATTGTAGCTTTCTGAGTATTTTAGAACTGAGCAGATCACTTGGTTGTGCTGTGTGTGATTCCCCCAGTACAGGTTTGCCCTCTTGACTGCCACGACACACATTGCTGCCTCATGTTGAGCTGCTGTTGATCAGTACCCCCAGATCCCTTTCTGCAGGGCTGCTCTTCAGCCACTGCTCTCCCAATTTATATTTATGCCCGGTATTGCTCCATCCTAGATGCAGAATCTCCGACATTTGGACTTGTTAAATTTCATCCCAATATTTATTACCCAATGCTTCAATCTATCTAGATCCTTCTGCAAAGGATCTTCTTTAGGGCCTTCTTGGATCAGGAGAAAAAAATTAATTGTTACTGTTATGAAAATTAGTACTTACACAAAAAAAAATATGTGTAGAGGCAAACATAGTCCATTAGGCTTATGGGATCAGGACTTCTACAGGGGGAGAACACACTTCTTGCCACAAGGCAGTCACAGAACCGTGCTATCTTCACACTCAAATTTATGCTGTGTTTGTCTGTGTTAAAGATTAAATAAGGCTCTACAACCAAGTTGGCATCTGACTATTTAAGCACAGGATACTGTCTGCTGCATTTACTATTGGAAAGAGAAGACTAATGTTTATAAAATGAAATCACTTATTTCAGTGTTATGTGTACAGGGGGTTAGTTTCTGACTGATATTTCTGATAATTATCCTTACGAAGACAGATTAATAAACAATAGGCTTTTTCCCACACCAAATACAGCTTTTATCCTTTTGATTCTGTGCTATGTTCACAAGGAATTAAATCATTTGCAATCTTTACTGAACAAACAGTTCATTTCTACTTTAGCTTTCAGATCATCAGTAGCTACAATGGAACTGTAGTATTTATATAATGTCTATACTACTCTGATATCATATTTCCTCTGGAGGCTGAAATTATTGCTAAAGACATCTGGTGTCTCCATTGTTTTACCAGAGAGAGTTAATGCCCTCAGATTTCTCATGATACTTGAATCTCTTGTATTACAACTACATTTCCATGGAAAAATATTATTAGTAAAGGGAAAAGTATTACTACCCTCAAGTGATGAAAGGCTACCTCAAATATACCTATAGCAACCGTCTACCATTCAGACCTTTATTGTCCAAAAGCACGAAACTCTGAACTTCCAAATAAGACCAAGGGTGTGACACTCAGCCCTACATAAAATGTTATTGCAAGTACAACACCTGAGGAACTTACAGCAAGAAGTAGACACAGAGTCTACAGTTCAAACCAGGTCTGTGTGTTTTAGAACTTTTAAAGGCATTATTTCACAGTGTTTATTATGTGATGTAGTGTTGTGTGATCTGGTTGCTTATAGGGCACAATGTAGTCCTGGATAGAAATAAAAGTGTTTGTCCAAGAAGCAGAAGAGCTGATAATTTGATCTATTCCTTAGACATCTGAAGTTTCACTGTAAGGCTGCCTGTCTGGACAATTTTGGCTGAAATATGTATGTGTGTGCCATGAAGCTCATGCCAAGTATGCCCAAAGTGGCTGGGACATCTAGATCTACACTTCCTACAGCACATTGTTGGTTTGTACTAGTTTATGTAATTCTGACATGTCCTGAGCAAGATAGACATGCAATGTGATGATAAAGCAGCTTTAAACTAGGAAAAATGAGTTCAAGGCATATATGCATGTCATAAAATCAATTTGCCGCATGTGTAATGAATCTGGGGCCTCTTGGAATGACTGTAAGTGCACAGCTTATAAGCAAAGCACCTGAAAAGTAGATCTGCTGCATCCTATCTGTGTGGAAATCAGTGCCTATGAGTTGTAGAGATTTTTTTAGGATGTTCATTAGCTGTTTGAGTTGGAGTGTTAGCTGCTGGATGACACGGAAAAATAACCTGAGAATCCAGGCTTTTGCTAGTCCCAAATTAAGCAGCCAATATTGCCTTTGTGTCATCAGCTGGAGCCCTCAGTATGGGAAAAACATGGACCTGTTGGAGAAGGTCCAGAGAAGGGTCACAAAAATGATCAGAGGGATGGAACATCTCTTCTATGAAGACAGGCAGAGAGAGTTGGGGTTGTTCAGCCTGGAGAAGAGAAGGCTCCAGGAAGACTTTATTGCAGCCTTTCTGTACTTAAAGTGGCCTATAAGAAAGATGGGGACAGACTTTTTAGCAGGGCCTGTTGTAATAGAACAAGGGGTAATGGTTTTAAACTAAAAGAGAGTATATTCAGGCCAGACATGAGGAAGAATTGTTTTACAGTGAGGGTGGTGAAACACTGGCACAGGTTGCCCAGGGAGGTGGTAGATGCCCCATCCCTGGAAATATTAAAGGCCAGGCTGGATGGGACTCTAAGCAACCTTATCTAGTTGAAGATGCCCCTACTCATTGCAGGGGGTTGGACTAGATATTCTTTAAAGATCCCATCCCATCTACCCCAAACTATTCTAGGATTCTACTATTCTATGATTCTACAATTCTATGATTCTATGAACTAGCTCATTTGGAGATAACTCCATGGGCTGTGCCTGGCACTACCTACCTCCTACAGACAACTGTGTGTTTTAGGACTACTTCAAGGATAAAGACTAGGTGCAATCTTACTGTATTAGGCAGTGTGATCTTTGACCTTTTGCACAGCTGGCTGGCTTTCCTGCCTCTGTGGGAGGATGCAGAGAATCTAATAGTTCATTTTTTTCCAGCTCACAGGAAAAGTTTCATGCTCTTTCTTTCTGTCTTATGACTGGCTGATTACAGGGAGGAGGATTAGTACTCTGTTTCCCACAGATATCTTCAGATTCTTTCTCTACAAAATACCCGTGGATCTTTATCATCTCTCCTGCACATGCTCATCCTTCCACAGCTCACACTCCATTTTAAAACCTTCACATCTATGAATCTGGACACTTTCAGCTCATGTGACATGCTTGAGTCCTGGGAAAATGACAGTCAAATTGTCCTTTCAGTTCACTCCCTTTCTATAGCTTAACTATTAACAACAGGGAGATAAGGTTGATAGTGCTAGATGATAATCTCATCAACCACTTCCAGTCCTCTGACCCTGTACTTTTTATTGTCCTGCTCAGCCTTTAGCTGTCTCTTGTTAGTTATAAAGCTGTGATGTGTTGGACCCACTTGTCAGCCAAGCATACAGCCAGTTGTTTGCCCACATGCCCATCTTGTGTTTGGGTGGAGGAGAGGATAGAAAGGACAGGAGCAAGAAAGCTTGTGCATTGGAACGAAGACTGGAAGATAAACTACCAATTACTATCATGGATAAAAGAAACTCAGCTTGGGGAACTTAACTTATTGTCAATTCACATAAATATTTAATTCCTGATCTGAGTATTGGGAAACAAACAAAAAAACAAAAACCTTATGCACTTTGAAACACTTAAGGAAAACACACTCCTCCTCCTTCCCAAGCTCAGTTCCACTTCAGACACCTCCCCACCTTTTTATCACCACAAGTTGCATTCACTGCCTTCAGCCAGGAAAAAAATGGTGCAGGACTGGGCTTACAGTCAGGACACAGAGGTTTCTCTCTGCCACTCTTTCCTTGTAGCTCATTTTCTATGGTCTGGGGTGGATCCTGCATTGGTGACCATGCTTCAAGAACATCTGTTCTGCCATGGAGAACCTCCTCCTCCCCTGGCTTTGGTGTTGCTTCTGTTATAGAATCATAGAATCATTTTGGTTGGAAAAGACCCTCAGGATCATAGAGTCCAACTATAAACTAACTCTAGCACTAAAACGTGTCCCTAAGAACCTTGTCTAAACACCTTTTAAACACCTCCAGGGATGGTGACTCCGCCACTTCCCTGAGCAGCCTGTTCCAATGCCTGACAAACCTTTCCATGAAGAATCTTTTCCTAATATCCAGTCTAAATTTCCCCTAGTGCAACTTGAGGCCACATCCCGTTGTCCTATCACTTGTCACTTGGGAGAAGAGACCAACACCCTGGATGTTACAATCTCCTTTCAGGTAGTTGTAGACAGTGGTCAGGTCTCCCCTCAACCTCCGTTTCTCCAGGCTAAATGGCCCCAGTTCCCTCAGCCGCTCCTCATCAGACTTGTGCTTCAGGCCCCTCACCAGCTTTGTCACCTTTCTCTGCACTCTCTTTAGCACCTCAATGTCTTTCTTATGATGAAGGGTCCAAAACTGAACACAGTATTCAAGGTGGGGCCTCACCAATGCCAAGTACAGAGCAACAATCACTTCTCTAGTCCTGCTGGCCATGCTATTCCTGATGCAAGCCAAGATGCTGTTGGCCTTTTTGGCCGCTTGGGCACACTGCTGGCTCATATTCAGCCGACTGTCAGTCAACATCCCCAGATCCTTTTCAGCCAGGCAGCTTTCCAGACACTGCTGTGTCCCTCTGTTGCTCTCCTCCTTTCCCTGTTTGCTTCTTCTCTCCATCTTCCCTCCTCTCTTTCTGGAATTTTGCCCTTTCTTAAATATGTTTTGACTGAGGCATCACCAGCTTGGCTGATGTGCTCTGCTGTGTCCTGTGGTGGGTCTGTTCGAGCTGCTCATGTCCATCACAGGTCAGCCCCTGGTATCTTCTCACAGAAGCCACCCTGCAGGACTCCCTCTACCAAAACCTTTACACTGATCCCTGATAGACAAGCCACAGATGTCTTCCAGTCATCCAGGTAGCTGCTATAGGAGCATTCAAGTTTTTTTCCTGTGAAAATATGGAAGGAATATTCTGACAGAGAGGTTTTTAATCATACCTTGAGGAATGTGCACCAGTCCAACACCTGTACACCCAGGTGTGGTGCTGGAAAGGGATTGAGCGCCTTCAGCAGCTGGTCATCAGCCTGTGGAAATGGAGATAATCCTTTCCTTGCTTTCCACAGCCCTTTCATGAGGGTTTCAACCTCTGAGAGGTCCAATGAGCCCGTATGATCTCTGCAGCCCTCAAAGTTTCCTATAGTATGTATTTGTTAAACTGTACAGAGGAAAATGAAACATGATTATGTATCTTTTTGGATCTTTATGTAAAGGTAGTATTCAATATGAAATCTGAAAAAGAGTGTACTCTAGTGACTCAGGGTATAGTCAGAAACTGGGATATTGGGAAGAGGTACAAGATAAAGTTATTGTACCTTTCTCATTACTTCCTGTATTTAATGGTTAGGTAAACATTTTAGTATAAATATTCAATACAAATCAAACTCAACAACTACACAACCACATATCAAAGACATGATGAATTTCTGACATTTGTAGTAAACATTACAAATTCCAAACACAGACTTGAAGTCTCCATTTAAAGAACTGCTCCTTCAAATCCATTTGTTTTCAATCATCTCACACCATAATTTACGATTCACAGCAGAATTTTTTTTTTTTTTTAATACTAGGTTTTATAGACAATATTGTTTTTATTCTCTGGAGCCTGTGCACAGATTTATTAAGTACATTGTGTAATCTATTTTTTGCCAGTTTTCTGTCAAGGACAGATGATTTGTTAATGAGAAATTATTTTTGAAATATAGTAAATTGCTGCTGTTGTGTCAAACTATAAAAATGTCTTGGTTTTGTTTATCTGAGAATGAAGTTTTAACAATCGATTTAATTTATTTGCTCACTGAAATCCGGTCTACACGTTCATGGTAATTTTTGTAAATATTCTGTTTCTAGTAGAAAATATTAGTTTGCTTCCTAAGACAAATTCTAACCCCACCCTTCCCATCTGAATAACTGACAGAAACACGAGCTACATGTGGAATGGTGTAATAGAGGAGTCTTTATATCAGCCCATCAAAATCACCACTGGCCAGAAGATGGCTGAAGAAGCTTTAATGTCTCTTAGTAAAAGTCTGCATTTAAAGGAAGTCTTACTGCAATTTCTAGTGAGGCTTTTAACTATATAAAGAATTGGGATGAATATACATGCATTTGTTTGATTCTTAATTTCACTGAATTAAATGTAAGAGCATCCTGAGGGTCCACTGTGACAACTTTCCCTGACTTTTATAAAATATGGTCATCAACCAAAACTCTGGAAACTCAGAGTGAGAACACAGCTCAAGCTGGATTCCAAGTTAATAGACTACAAAAGTAATATTTTTGGTAAGGTTTTGCAAAACTGAAGGTTGAATGACAAATGATGACAGAGTTTTTGTTTTTAACTCATAATTTGTTACCATTGACTACAGGCATTTGGTGAGGAATAGTGGAAAATTGTGGAGTAGGAATATAGATGAGGCTTGTGTACTTGATGTGTAGTGAGTAACTGACATATTCATCTGAATTCAGACTGGATAGAGTTGAAAATAATTCATCTTTACAGAAATGCTTCTCTATAGGGACAGATAGCCTTGAGTTATCCCTGTATCATTTGAAGTTCATGAACGATCAGTTGCTCTATATGTTACAGAGAACACATCTACACTTTAAAGGGGTTTTTTTGCTCCATCTTCCTTCATCATTACATAGCGAACACTGCAGGGATGTTAGTTTACACTTGGGATTCCTTCTGCAATGAATTGGGTATTTCCCTGCCAAAGCTGCTTATATGCAAACTAGGCAATAATCTCCAGAGAAGGCTAAGACTGTCCAGTTTGGATGTGAACTCTTTTACCCAGGGACAGCAGGGTGCTATTGCTATGCCTACAGATAAGAGGGGCAACCAGCAAAACTAGCTTTAGCAATAAAGCTTAGAATTTCACCTCAGCATTGGTAGATGTGTTTAATAATGATCTTTGTCTGAATTTATATGGAAACAAGACATGTTGCAAAAACACTTACTGAGGGTTTAAGTTTGCTTTTTTTATTTTCTTCCAGTTCTGATTTTTTTAAAATTTTGTTTAATTCAAAGTCCACCTATTGTCTTGCTACAAACTGTGTTGTTTTTGTTAGGAAAAAAATATTTTATTCATAGACTGCATTGTGAGTAGTTCATCTATGGTTAATTTAGGATAGCTAGTACTTAATTTGTATGCATAGAAACTGTATAATGGAAAGTTAAAATACAAACACAGACAATTGTGTCACAGAAACATATTTTAACAGCTAGAAATTATTTTAACAGCACACAGATCCTACATACTCTTAAAATGAATCCAGCACCCTCAGATTTGGTAAAGACCATAATTAACTAGTACATTTCTGGCAATAATAATTGAGCATAGCAATTGATTAAATGCAGTGTTTACAGGATATTTCTTCAATTGAGCAACTCACCATAAATCTCAGGACTGCAACTAACTTTTTCTCTATGATCTTATGAATGCTTTATGTGTCATATGCTTTATGTGTCATAAGAAGGAAAAAAATGTTTTCAGACAATGATGATTATTCTTCTACTTGTCCCAGCTCTAGTCAGATCATGTGTAGAGATGTCACATATTTACTAAAAGGTTACAAAATGTTGCTAGAAACCTTTAGGTACAAATGCTGCTGCAGCCATTTGAAAACATACTGCCCTTGAAGCGGGGCTTGAACCATCAGGCAAGGCATGCTCAGCTCAGCTGGGGAGGAGTTCACCATTGTCTTCAACCCACCTTTATGTGTTTCAGACTGGTGAGTTACTAGGGCTAATTTAGATGAGGCAGAAAGTTGTTTATGCCAAAAGCTGGTGCAGGGGAGGAAATATTGGTTGTATGCAGGCTATTCCACCTATCTGATCTGTATTTAATTTCATGCTTTCTAAGTATTTCCTCTCTGTAAAGAGAAATGAAATATCTTCAAATTCCTGTTCTAAACATTCCTTAAGTATAAAAAATACTGCTATTACAATGAGTTTAAGTAAGTTTTTCATTTGATGTATGGCTGTTTGTACACCAGAACTGCAAGTTGTAAGGGGTGACTCCCTGCTGCAGGGAACAAGGCACCCATCTGTCTACCTGACCAATAATCTAGAGAGGTTTGCTTCCTGCCAGACACCGGGAACTAGGAAATTGTGGAGGAAATGCTGAACCTTGTCCAACCCTTTTCCTAATACCTCCTGCTCTTATTCCACGTGAGCACAAATGATACTTTGAGTAGAAAGCTGGAGGGTATCAAGAGTGACTACAGAGCTCTGGAGGCAGTAGTTAAGGGCACAGGAGCCCAATAATAGTTCTCCTCAATTCTGACAGTGAGGGAAAAGGGAGTGAGAAGGGTACTAATAGGACAAGTCAATAATTGCCCATGGAACTGGTGTTGGCTGCAGAGTTTTGGGTTCTACAACCATAAGACGCTGTTTGTGGATCAGTGTCTGCCAAGGAGAGGTAGAATCCATCTCACTAAGCAGGGTGAGGCTATTTTTAACAGTAGAATGGCTGACTTCATAAGAAGGGGTTCAAACTAAGAATGGTGGTAGAGGGAGAGAACAATCAGCAGTTCTGTGAGGGAGTAATGGAGAGGATCGCTGAGAAAAGGCCATGGGGTGATGTACAGGAGGACATGATAAAATCAACAGAATAAGGCTTAAGTTAGGTCACTTCCAGCACTTGCATGTAAGCAAGGAAGTGCCTACAGGGCACCATTATGGAGAAATCCCCCAAACCCTTTCTAGGAAGTCAACATGTTGGAGTGCATCTCTGAAGTGACTCTCTACTCATGCACACGGAATAAGGAGTAGACATCATGAGTCAGAAATCTGTGTGCAGTTGCAGGGTTATCATCTTTTCAGAATTGCGGAGATGGGATGGAATGGCTTCTGTGACTGCAGGGCTGCAATGAATACTCACAGACAAGCGGTCATGTGCGGGCTGGATAAGCAGACAAGTGAAATGGATTGAAAACTGGATGAATGGCTGGGCCCTGGGTGTGGTGGCCAGTAGCAAGAAGCCTAGATAGAGGCCAGTAAGTAACGTTGTACCCCAGAAATCAATATTGGGTCCATTCCTGTTTAGCATCTTCATTAATGATCCAGACGATGTGACAGAGCTTTCCCTCAGCAAGTTTGCAGATGACACAAAACTGGGAGTGGCTGATGCACCAGTGGTTTGTGCTGCCATCCAGAGTGACTTTGACAGGCTGGAGAAATGGGCCAAAAGGAACTTCAGGAAGATCAATAAGGAGAAGTGCAAAATCCTACACTTGGGGAGGAACAACCACAGGCACCAATATATGATGTGGGCCACCCAGCTGGAAAGCACCTTTGCAGAAAAGGACTCGAGGGTCCTGGTGAACACCAGATTGAACATGAGCCAGCAATGTGCCCTTGTTGTAAAGAAATTCAGTGTTATCCTGGGCTGAGTTAGAATAAGTATTGCCATTAGGCTGAGAGAGGTGATCCTTTCCCCTCTGCTCAACACTAGTGAGGCCACAACTGGAGTACTCTGTCCAGTTGTGGGCTACTCCGTACAAGAGAGACATGGACATATTGGAGAGAGTCCAACAAAGGACCATGAGGATGATGCAGGGACTGGTGCATCTCTCCAGTGAGGAAAGCCTAAGAGAGCTGTGACTGTTCAGCCTGGAGAAATCTGAGGGAAGATCTCATAAATGGATAATATCTATATGCATATCTAATGTATAACATTTATAATATATAAGTACCTGAAGGGAAGATGCAAAGAAGACAGAATCAGGTTCTATTCAGTGCTGCCCAGAGACAAGACCAAATTCAATGGGCACAAACTGAAACACAGGATGTTACAACCATGATAGCCGTTCACTCACCCCTGTCCCTTCACCCCCTCACCCAATAGGGAAGAGAATCAAAAGGGAAGGGAGAAACTTGGATTAAGATAAACACAGTTTAATAAAATAACAAAATACTAATACACTATTAGTAAATATATATTAAAAAATATAATGTTAAATAAAAGATACTCAAGGCAATTTCTCACAAACTCCATCCACAATGAGTACCTAGTCCCAGGAAGCAGCACCCTGGTCAAGAGGAGCCAATCCCCGAGAGAGAAAAGAGGAAAAAGACAAAAAACGCCCAGAGGCCTCTGCAAAATGGTAGGATGGCAAAAAGGCCAAGCTAAACACACCAAACAAAACTCCCTCAAACAAGTCTCCAAGAGCAAAGAGAAGAGCCAGAGAGACTGGAAGATCCTGACTTTCCTTAAAAATGAAGCACGGAGCTAATGGGATGGAATCCTCTTATTGATCAGTCTGGATGTCAGTCAAGGTCTGCCCCATCCATGCCCTCCTTCCCCGCTGCCTCACACCTGTGGGCAGAGTGCTCAGAATGTCCTTGACTCTCAGACCAGAGCAAATAAAAACATTAACTCTGTGCTGGGGTGTTATCTCCTTGTTTTCAAACTGAGGCCAAATAATGACCATGCTAGCTATGAAAAAGAAAGGTTTCTAACTGTATGAAGAAAATTAACTCATTTTCAGTCAAACCAGAACAATCAGCAAACACTTTTTTATTGTGAAGGTGACTGAGCACTGGCACAAGTTTCCCAGAAATGTTGTGGTATCTTCCTCCTTGGAGATATTCAAAAACCATGTAGACATGTTCCTGGACAACCTGCTCTAGATACACCTGCTTGAGCAGGGTGGATGGACCAGATGGCCTACCTCCAGAGGTCCTTGCCAACCTCAACCATTCTATGCTTCTGTGAAAATTAGACCTAACTTTGGTTTTCTCTCATACAGCTCTCAAGAGTAAACAAATACCAGGTTGAAATCATGTGCTGTGAAACATATTTTGTCATTCTGATAGATGAAGGTTTGATGCAGAAAGTACTTGGTGAAAAATTTCAGCCTTTATTATGTAAAACATCAGATTACATGATTATCATAACCTTAAAAATAATGGTTTCACACATGGAATGTATTACTTTAAGTACAAAAGTATTTGTTCTATAACAATTTGTCATGACCCGAGGTTATGAATAGATTAAGAAATCCCCATTTAATGCATTTTTGCTAGACAATAAAATAAAATAAACACAGTAACTTTCTTTTTGATGTTAGCCTAGATTAAGGAAAATAATTAAAATCTCTAAATCTTACTGTAGAGGTCTTTGCCAAATCTTGACTTTTTAAATCCGTTGAGCCAAGAACCAGTTAAATAATACAGAGAACACAGTACTTAAAGCACCACTGATTAAAAGACTGAATTCATCTGTATATACATAAAATGACACTGGATTTTTTTTCCACAAGCATGTTTAAAAATCAGTTTTTGAGGTTATACTCCTACTTAAAACAATGACTTTGAAAATTACAACAGTATGTAATAAAAGATATATTTATTATTTTTTTTTTAAATACATCCATACTCTATCTGGCCAGAGATATAATCTCAAACACATAGCGATTAAAGTAGGACTCTTTCAGAAAAGTTATGCATTTTTGTGGAAAAAACGTTAACACAAATGCGTCTTGAAGTACACTATGTATCTGTAGTTGCGAAGAATTTCTCTCTTCAGTGTCAAGATGACGTGTCAAAAAGATTGAACTGTATAATACTTGGAATGCAATTACATGATCAAAGCATTTTGCTATAGTGTTTACGTTTGCCAGAATGCATTTAATAAAATCAAATATTTTCAGATAGTGTGCTCACTTCACTTTTATTTTCATGGATACAATTCTAAACCAGCATCCAACTATCCAGCTAATGAGTAGGTACTGCATTTTCATCACTCAATGATGGAGAAATCATAGAATGGTTTGGGTTTGAAGGCACCTTTAAAGGTCATCTAGTCCAACCCACTTGCCATGAGCAAGGATATTTTCAACTGGATCAGGTTGCTCAAAGGCCCATCAATCTGACCTTGAATGTTTCTGGGGACAAGGAATCTACAGCCTCTCCAGGTAACCTATTCAAGTGTTTCATCACCCTCCTTATGAAAGTTTCTTCCTTATATCTAGTCTGAATATACTCTCTATAAGTTTTAAACCATTACCCCATGTCCTATTGCAACAGGCCCTATAAAATCAAGGGAGTACCTTAAATTATACTTTAAAATAAGATTAATACAGGACTCCTGTACCATTCTCTGTGAGGTTCTAGGTTCATTGCATGGACTCAGTGAGATTAAACTGTACCTGTAAATGAGAGGACCTTAATGGCAGGAAACATGTCACCTTTTGTTTTGTGCATGTTACAAAGCAAGCTTGTTTCAGAAGCAGATGAGTCTCTCTCTTTAAAGAAAACAAAGTGACTGCTGTGAACATAATTACAAGTAATGTAAACTAGAAGGTCTAGGTAAATGTGTTAGAAAGAGGATGAGGCCTTTCAGGGACTCTCAAAAATTAGACAATTGTAGTTTTAGTTTCTCTGTCTTGGACTAGGACTTTTATGCTTAGGGAAAAGACCTAAAGAGAACTAAAGGGCTAAGCATGGGGGAGAATGTGATAAAATTAGCAGAGATAACAAAGAAGGAAGAATTATTTGCTGCCTTGGTGAACAGACACCAAAAGAAGTGCCAGTCACCAGGTTTCAAGACAAGGAAATACATTCCTGTACAGTAGGCAATGAAAATATGGCACTTTAGCAAATCTATGGAAGAAATATCCTGGATATTGAGTGCCTTCTGATATGAGTCCAATTCTCTTTCATAAAAGTTCTAGACTGTCGATAAGTAGGGGTTGGTAGGATAGAATTTGATTTACATCTGCTTACCTTGCTGCTGTTAGTTTTACCTCATCACTGTCTCCTGTAGGAGAACAGAAGCTGGGCTATACAGAAATCCAGTGCACCTGTTCAAATATTCCTCATGCTGAGTGACTGGCTTGATGGATTCTGGTTTGATACTGAGAGCATTGGAATATGAGACAAATATCCTGCTACTTACCCTCAGTGATACTTTTCAGCTAGACCTTGTTCCCCGGCCTGCACCCAGGATGAAAAGGGTGAACCAGAAGGGCTCTGTGATCAGGTTACTGCTGGTTACCAGTTCCTCAGCACCTTCTAATCCCTAACAACTACCTGCGAGTACTCGTGGCCTGAGAGCAAATGTGTTCAGAGAAAATTAGATGCTGATGAAAGAGGATTAGCCCAATCTCATAAATTTGTTTTTGAAACAGGCCAAGAGCTTATAGCTGGGCAGACCTGGTGGTAGTGATAACATGTTAATTAGTGATAACTTTTTGTTTCTTTAGACTCCATATAAGAGGCTATTAATGTCTTGTTCATAATCCTGTGTTGCCGAAAGAGTGATGCACTTCATTTGTAAGAGAGAAGCAGCAATAGATTTTATTCATATAAAACAGAAAGTTAACGAATTTCAATGGTAAATGCATCAGTGGTTTAACAAGATTTGATGGCAATGTAGACTTGTTTATTTACTGCACAGAGGACAGGATCAGACAAAATTATTAGGGGGACCCTCCTATTGAGTCATAAGATTCAGACAGGATGCCCCTGTGTTCTAAACTCCTCCTCAGACAGTAGTTGATGTGGATTCAGACTTAGCGGTATCCAAACTTAGCTGTATCCAAACTTAGTTTCAGACTTGATTAACGGTTTATGTCTGAAGGATTGTATATGCTCAATCAGTCCTTTATATTACCCAGCTAAGATTAGCAAATTTCAATGTGCTTATCCTAATTCACTTACCAAGTATCTGATTTGATAAGAATTCTCTCAAACTCAAGGAGTAACGGTGAGAGGCATCCTCTACTCAAGGGGAGATCCTGACATGCAGCCTACTATCATGTAGGAGAGCTCCATGGGCCCTAGGCTGTCCATTATTTGTGGAGTAAGAAGGTTGACTCATATCCATATTTGCCTATATACTGCAGATCTTCGTTTCTTCCAAATTTGGCTTGAGTTGGACACTGACCAGTAGTGTGGTTAGGTAGGCACATTGCCATAAATTAGCCCTTGGCTATTGTGTTCTTATCTCTCTTCCCCAAATCCCGTTTGAGCTGGATGCAGCCATCATGGCCAGATGCATTCATCATGACTGCCACTGGTGGTTATTGCTTGAGCAGGGCTATGGGAAAAGGTTATGTAAGAGCGGGTGGAGCATACTGTCACACCAGGCCAATTCTAAAATGAGACAACTGAAATTATGAGAAAATGCCAAGACTAGAGCAAAATAATTTACTGAAGACAAATACTATTACAAATGGGGAAAAGGAATAGAATCAATAGTTAGAGACAATGTAGTGCTCGCAGTGGAGGTATCATATTTTTAGCACAAGTTCTGTCAGAGACACAGAAAGCAAGGGGTGTTAAAAGACAGAGGGTTCCAAACTAGACAGCACATGAAAGAAAAAAAAAAAAGCAACAAAACCTTCATAAAGACAGGGGAATAAAGGAGTATACTAATAGCTGCTGTTGATGAGTTGTGTGTCATTATGGTCATCTAGTGCTACACTCCAAGTTAATGGAAGGGACAATAAAATGCAGACAGTGGTGTGACTTTGGGCTTACTACAGAAAAAAATATTCAAGACAACAAAATGAGATAGATGACTTCTTATAGCTTCTGTGAAAAATGCATGTTAGGTCAAAGCCCCTCTAATGCAATGTGCCCAGATGTCAATTTTTTTCACATACTTTAGAGTTTAATTGCATCATGTGGCATTATTTCAACATGTAGATACAGGGGGAAGCATTTGCCTTTGGGGTTGCCTTATTCAGCTGGTCATTGTTCCTCTTCTGGAAGGCCATAACAGACAAGGCAATGGACTACAACCATGTGACTTATGTAGTGCCCTTACTTCTGTCTTGCACATGCTTTCTCACATGCTGTAGCTTCACAAAAGATACAGACTTTATTGAGGAGCTTCTGGGTATCACCCTGCAGAAAATAAGATTAAAAGATTGTCAATAGAGCTATTTGCTTTACTGTATACAAAAATATACTTTTGTGTGAACTTAAAACATCTTTGCATCTAATTTAAATGCTAGTTTTGGTGTATTTTGTTCTGTTGTAGGCATTCTTGATCATGACTAAATTGGAAAAAGAACAGTTTCAGGAAAACCAGAGAGGCAGTGTTCTTTCTATATGAGTAACAGCTGATGTAAAACTGGAAAATGACTTCAAGACCTAGGCCTCTCAGATGAATGTTTGGCTCTCCACTTCCTACAAGCTAAATAGCTGAAGGACATATTTAATTCTGAACATATTTAAGAAATCATTTTATTTGAAATTCTTCTGCTTGCAAACTAAACAAACATAGCCCTCCATCTGCATGCAATGCCTAAAGGATTCATCATAGCATAGGGTTTTTAATGGAACACCATCTTGAGACTATTATATAGAAAAAGATATTTAGATCAGACCAGAAATGCTTATCAAGAAGTTGAGGAGAGTTTTCCTGAACTTTTGCTGTCCCTGTTCCCCTAGTGCTTCCTTGCTTGTCTGGGTGTGTATCTGCTCTCACAGACACCCCACATAACAATGTGTGATTCTCCAGGGTTGCAGAAGATTCCCTGCTGGACAAGAATCATCTGGACACACCCATTAATTTTCACTTCACATCCCTCTGGACAGTATGTGTCATTAACTGTCTTCCCTCCTAAGTAAGTTATTCTTCCCTTCACCAGAGCTTTTATTTTTCTACTCAGTGCTGCTTGTATAGTGAGAAGGAACATAATGAACCACATCTCCCTTCATTAATCTCAGTTTAGAAGGAGTTCAGATTAAGTGAAAAACCACACAGATGACAACATGACTTTTGCTGTATATTCCAAATTATCCTTTGATTTATCTTAAAACAATCCTGAACCTGTCTACAACTACCTAAAAGGAAGCTGTAGCACAGAGAGTGTTGGTCTGTTCTCCCAAGTAGCAAGTGATAGGACAAGAGGAAATGGCCTCAAGTTGTGCCAGGGGAGGTTTAGATTGGATATTAAGAAAAAATTCTTCACGGAAAGGGTTGTCAGGCATTGGAACAGGTTGCTCAGAGAAGTGGTGGAGTCACCATCCCTGGAGGTGTTTAAAAGGTGTTTAAACAAGGTTCTTAGGGACATGGTTTAGTGCTAGAGTTAGTTTATGGTTGGACTCTATGATCCTTCCAATTGAAATGATTCTATGATTCTGTGTATTAGTAGAAAATGGAATGGTCTAAAATGAGGAAGATTCTTCTCCACATAAAACTGCGACTAGAATTCTGATTAGGAATTTCACACTAAGCACACATCCTGTCCTTGCTCTTTGATGCAGTCTCAAAACTCAGATCCGTATACAAACCTTTTGGATCTTATCTAGTTACACTTTCTCTGTTACATTTGGAAAGATACACTGTTGCTTGAAGCTGCCATTGAACTTCTCTAGCCACCTTTGTAAGATTAGGTTTCTAGGTGGGTGATTGTTCCACAAATAGTTAGCACAGTGAGGAATAAGCTTGTAAAGTCATTCAATCCACTGTACTGTCTTCTTTTCAAGAAATATAAGAAAACGTCTGGGGAAGTGCTGATGTTCTCTCTCCCTGTAGACCAGAGATAGGACATGAAGAAATGGAACTAAGCTGTGTCATGGGAAGTTTAGATTGAACATTAGGAAAAGGTTCTTCACTAAGGGTGGTCAGTCACTGGACTAGGCTCCCCAAAGAGATGCTCACAGCACCAAGCCTGTAAGAGTTGAAAGAGCATCTGGATGACACTCTTAGTCACATTACCTTATTTTAGATAGTCCTGGGAGGAACAGAGAGTTGGATTTGATGATCCTTACACATCCCTTGTAACTCGACATATTCTACGATTCTATGATCTTGTGATTTCTAGACTTCTGAAGTTTCTTGGCCAACAGATGGAATGTAGAATTTACCATGCCCAATGGGGAAGAAAAACCCAGACCAAATGAGACAGTTCCTTGCTCATCATGATTGTATCATGGATCCTGTTCTTAGATACATAATTCTCTACAAACACTGTACAAGACTGGGGTCTGAGAAAAGTTTCAGGGATCTACTGTGCCAGTTAACCACAAAGCAAACACCAGCTTATAAGAAGCATACAGAAACAGCATGCATGACTTCATATGTTTGATTTTCTTAAAGTCAGTGGTTACTGGAAAATTATATCCTAAGAAAAATTTTTTGGTCAGTTCAGATAAACCTGCTCCTGGACATGAAGCAGCTTCAGGCACCCAGGGTCAGAAGAATCTAACGTGCTGGCCATCTGGGCAGGGACTTTCGGACTGGTCTCCTGAGTTTGTGTGCCCAGACTCTGTCTGAACTCCACTTCAGGAATTTCATTCTGTTTTTTCTACATTGCCATCATTGCAAGACAAAGAGACAAGAGACGTCTTTTGATTCTGGCCCTGCAAGTCAAACAGCTGGATTATAGCAGAGTGGAGAAAGCCACTTTTACTCATACCTGAAACACTGAATCACCTAACCTATGAAATTTTTTCCTTGCTAACACTCAACAAGATCTGCTTGGAGCAAAAGCAGGATAAATCTGGTGATTTGACGCAATATATTGGGTGATCCTGTTTCTTCTTGAGAAAATGAAGAAAACGTTACATTTTTTGATGACAACAAGAGACAAGACGCAAAGCAATTGGACAAAATGTATCATTCTCTGAACTTTTTATGAGTGAATTAGATCCAGACCCTAAAAGAGTAGATAAATTGCTATGTTTGTTTGCTGCTATACTGGACCTCAAGGATGTTGAAAAGTCCTTGATCTTTTCAAGGGATCACTGTTGTATTCTTCTTTGTTTTGGGATAGTATATCCAATATTTCCCTTTCATCAAGTGCTTTTCTTGAAATGTTTTCTTCTTCTTCTTTAAATTCTTTTCCTTTCATGCTATGAATTTTTCTTCTGCAAAGCTTACTTGAATCATGAGTTGATCTATCTGCAGTACTGATTGCCACAGGTTGAAAACTGATAGTTATGTACAAAATGAAACTTAACTTTTGTCTCCTCTCCATGAGAATGTCTTTTCTTCACTTTCTCAGGAAGAAACAGGATCATTAAGCAAATATGCATCTGTAAATGAGAAAAGTAAGTCGGAGGAAATATGTACGTGCTATTTATTTCCCCACGGTCTAACATTAAAAGACAAATTGTCCCATTTTGAAGTTATAGAAGCACATTTCTATATAATTCTGTTCATAACAAAAGTGGGCTCATGCTTAGTTAAGCAGAAACATACACATGTACACATTCACAGAGCATATTCTTAGTGGTTATTTTGCTTTTAGGAAATAATCATCCTAAATCTGCCACTTCCACCAACTCTGACCTTTCTTTTTTTTTCCCCTTGTGTAAAGCATTTTATTTCTGCCAGAAATAAATCTGACTATGTCCAAGTTTGCATGAGTCAGACCTTGGAAAACACACCAGTAGGTTTGCTATGTTTCTTGGACAGTGTCCCTGTGTTACAAAGTGTTTAATAGGGTAGTGTAGTTTGTTTAATTTCACATTTATTCCAGTTAAAAAACACGACAATCACTTAATGCTTAGATAGAAATTCAGTTCTCCATCAGCCCAATGTTAAACAGTTTTCTTACGACAAATTCTTAAAGTAATTACTGTCTTTTATTGGCAAATGACGTTGGCTTTTTTAAAGCAAATATGTCCGGGAGATTTCAAGTCTTTTGTGTAGCACAGAAAATAAACATGCTCAAATGTAAAATCAACTCTTTCTCTGATTTGATTCACTCTTTTCTAATGCAATATAATTGTATTGTTTTGTGAGCTTGGTAAATTAAATTGACATTACATAACAATGTTGCCTTCTAGTCAATTTAACAGATACATTGTTGTTCTGGCTTTCTAAAGATGTCTTAAAACATGGCTTTTGACTAAATCATCAAGACCTTGTCAAGAGAAGGATGAACAGTAAATTAATTACTTTAGATCAATCAATTACTTTTTCAGCGAAAAGCTTTTCATGGCTAGAAGGAATATACAAAACTCCACATGAAACCATGGTTTGTGCTTTGATGGAGCTATTGTATCACTTAGAGTGTTGACTTTCATTTTTAATTAAGCAGTCCTATCACTCTGTGAGTTTTAATTTCTATTCATTTATGGTGTAGTTCAGAAGAAGCATTTTAAAAAAATGAGACTTCTTTCCCATTTTTTTTCCAATTAAAAATACAACATCCCTGCCCCTCCAAAGATA
The DNA here is from genome assembly GCF_037038585.1 of Patagioenas fasciata. Classification (NCBI taxonomy): domain Eukaryota; kingdom Metazoa; phylum Chordata; class Aves; order Columbiformes; family Columbidae; genus Patagioenas; species Patagioenas fasciata. Next base: position 28,026,956 of record NC_092520.1, read on the forward strand.
ATTATAATATTCACACTGACTTTGAATTCTTACTGGCTCAGCCACCAAAACACAAATAATGTCATGGCCAAGTGGTTAATTCCATGTCTACTACAATTGTTAAAATGGAATGCAATCTACAGAAGTGGAAAGTACCACCTCAAGAGTAAGACTACACTTACTTTGTCTCTTCTGTCATAGAATACTGGCAAAACTGGTTTAGGAGATTGTGGAATTGCAGCAAGAGCCCCAAATAAAGCTGTGAAGTGCCATATAACTGCAAAGAGACATTGTAAATATTCAGTTTAAAAATGAAAGAAAAGAAAAAGAATGAGCTGAACAAATATAGTTCAGTTTCTCTGATATGCAAGATTAAAAAATTGTTAAATCAATACAGTTATCACAACATTAATTAAATGACGTTTGTTTATCCCAAAGGAAAAGAGTATCTGATTACACTGCTGATTTTCTTTGATAACTGTATTTTTACTGACATAGAAATAAAGTATAAAATCAGTCTGGAAAAGGATTGGGAAAGTTATAAAGTGTAATCACTCCTATAACTGTCAGATATAGGAAAAACAAATCCCTTAGTAGGTACTTAGTTTTATCTTGAAACTAGTTATATTTCTCTTGTACTAGAAAGATGTTGCTGTACCTGTTCATTGGTAAACTTTCTACTCGATTATTCAATCAAAGAAGTAGGGGTATTTAAATGAAACTTGCAGGTGGCTAATCTCCAGCCAAAATATGTGGCCAATTCATACTCATGTGATCACATACTAATGATGCCTGTTACTTCCAACACTATGTGTCCATCTTAGTGTTTAGTCCTCAATGAATTTGCAGGTAGTATCTTTTCTTAAGCTTCATTTGTTGAGGTAAAGTAAGATAAGCTAATTTAATCTTCTTTTATAAAATAGGAAAGAAATAGGCTGCTAGTGATCATCTCAAAGTACTTTTCTGTTCTGATTTGGATTAATCCTGCCTGAACAGAGTCTGCTGATGCTACAATATATATGAAATGAGCATCAGAAAAAGGTTTCTTAGTGTTGAAACACTGATGTTCTCAAACAGTTTTTCAGTCAGAGCTTGGGGAAAATACAAACCAAATCCTGACTGATCTGCAGGTGGGGGTGATGAAAGAAGCCAGGGTATTTCCTTCCTCCATTAGAGGTGCAGAATCTCATTCAGATCTCACCCAGACCCAAAGAATATTAGAAGAAAAAAATCACCAAATTAAATGAAATTAGTCTGATATTAAAAGGGAGATGAGACCACAATACAAATTGAAGGAGTCCCTAGTCTATTGAAAAGGCATTTGCCTTTTTTCTAATAGCAAACATGAGAAAAAAGTCCTCATTACCAAAGACAGGACTCATGAAAAACATGGCTTCTAAATTTAGACAGAAACTTGGACTGTTGAGGCTCAGGTTCTGTTTAGCTTTTGCAAAATAAAATGTTAGACTGTGACATTTTAAATTTTATTCCTGTAGTCTTCCTGGAAGAACTAGAAATGCTTTCAAGGCTTTGCAATCAAGACTGTTTTCATAGCTGAAGTTTGTAGTTAGCTAGAAACACATGTTTTGAAAGTTATGTTCTCACAAAAATATTTTGCAAAATAAAAATGATATTCACCAAATCTAAAACTGAAAATAAAACCTTATTGTTAAGCCTAAGTACCACACAATTATGCTAAATTATTCACCAATCAATTGGCATGAGCAACCTCTTTCCTGAGAAGCCTCATTCATGTTCAAACAGGTTTTAAATTTATCTTTCTTACCAAGGGTTGTTCTAAAGAGATCAAACACTGTTTTCTTCAAAACCTGTGAGAGAAGACTTGTTCTTCAAGAGAGAGCACAGTAATGACTGTTAAAGCCAGTTTACTTAGGGACTTTCCGAAGCTACTCAGATTCATTCCAGTGTCCTGTACAAGGTTTGGACTAGGCCATTAACGCATGTAACCAGCCACTCAATTAATGTTTTTGCATCCCTGCCAGGTGTAACAAGGCAGATCAAATCAAACACAAAGAAATAGGTTTCTTTATAGAAAAAAATGTTCCTAGCAAAAACCTGTAAATGATATTTGCACATTTACCATAGGCATGTGAATAGTGTGTCTGGTTTAGATTTAGGTTAAAAATACAGAGAACAAAAATTTCCTCATTCATACACTGCTTTTTTGTATAATTTAAAATTGTTTCTTCCTATGTAAATTTAAAATAGGTCTTTGCAAGATATTGTTCTTGTCTCCCCTCTTTGATGGAGTAAAGAAAATAAAAAAATAGCTTTTTCAAAATGGGGCATCTGTGAAAGGTACTCACACCATTGGCATCCACAGTTTTCACCTATCAGTGAGGAGTCATTCTTGAACTTCTGACACTAAAGATCAAGTATGTGATACACAAACCAAAGGATAAACTACTCTGGAAGAAAAAGGGGACGGTGAATTTCGTCAATATATGAGAAATTTTTCAGGATCATAGCATGAGTTTTTTTTCTTCCTCTTCTTCCTCTTACCTGGAAACAAATTGATATAGCTAAAATTGTAACAGACACATTTTGATGAAACCCTCTGCGAGAAAAACATCTCAAATTCAGTACAGCATGGTAAAGTCCTCTGATACAAAAAAGCCTCACTTTTAGAACAGTTAACAAGTATATGAGAGATACAATAGAAAAGTCAATTGTTATTTTATATTCTATGTAAGCTTTAATGAGGAGTTTGAACCCATGACAGAACAGGCAATAGCTTTGTACACAGTCTCAGATGTGGAGGACAGTGTTTGATGTCCTTTTTGAGATTCCTGTGGCAGTCACCAGGTGCAGACTGGAAGTGCACCCGAGATAAAGCCTCCAAACTATATGAGGAGCAGATATTGGTATCTGTAATAGTGATGGAAACGTGGAAGAATGATGCTGAGGTCAGTGAAGTGGAATCCAGACCTGGCATGGCTACATTTGCTTGAATCTCCCTAGAGCCACACATACATGACCGACAAAAGAAACTCTCTGTTGTTGAAGGAAATGCGATGGTCTCACAGCTTGCATAAACTAGTGGCACTTTGGTGATCTGAATCTGAGGCAATAACCAAAATCTAGATTTGATGATGCATTTTGCATTCCATCTTCAAAGCTGCGTGGTGAAAAAATAAAAAAAAAAAAAAAAATTAAAAAAAAAGCGTCTTCTACAAATACTTGATTAAAAGTGTGATTGAGAGATGAAATGATCCCCAGTGTGACATTCAGTTGTTCTTTTGAAGTTTGCTTATAGAACTCACATACCAAGATGTAAAAGGTATTTTCCAACATTCATGTCTGATCAAGTCAGAGTTGCTCATCTACCAAACTATTTATTTTTAGTTGATTTACTTTCATTAGATGTGCCAAATAGTTTCCACCTAGATAGAAGAAAGCTTGGTGTCTCAAAAAAAAACGAAATTCAAAGTCATGTGAGGAAGAAAATTCAAAGACATTTGAAGAAAGAATGTTTTTCACACATGATTGCCATTTAAAATAAATACTTAGTGATTATTTGGTCTTCAGTGAAACCACAATCACCTGTCTGAGCTTAGAATCTGTAACCACAATGAGGCACAATGATAAACAGAAGAATCTTTTTGTTAGAGCAAAATACTGCAGACAGTAAAGTAATGGACAGCAGCAAATATTCACTTTTGCTTTCTTCTTAGAAATTATATTCATTACAATGCTTCATACCACATCCTTGAGCTGTATCAGTTGTATAAACAGAATAGTGTTATAATGAGAAAGATCTTAATAAATTATCTAATTAATTGATTAATTACTAATTATTAATAAATGTACTGTTTATACTTCAAACAAAAAGTTAAGAGCTGGCACTCCAGAATATTTGGTTTATAAAAACAGGTAATAGGATTCGTAGTTTCATCCATGTCTTCCCTTGCAGCCTACTTACTTTGTTTTTTTATTTCTTATCCTTCCTTGAGTTTTAATGCTCACATAAGGAGCTGGTCAACAGAGGTAGACCATGGAGAAGCTAACAACATGTGTTGTTTATTGCTTTACCATGCATGATTCCTTGGTGTTTTGTCTTTGGTCAAAAGTGATGGTAAATATGACAGGATAATTTTATGACACGCAGAAAATATTCTATTAGGAAAAGGCCAATACCATCAAACTTGTTTCTTTTGAAGTTTTCAGAGGTGAAAAATGTAAGCAGTGTCACTTTGTCAACTTCAAGATGGAATAAAAAATACTCAACATGTACTCACCACACTGAAGAACTCAGGTCAGTGATTTAGCCTAGCTCCCTTTTGTAAATAAAAATGTTTAAAGTTGCCAGACTTCATTTTTCTGAATAATGAACTAATAGCAAAATTCAACATTAAGATCTCAGTGCTCAGCACTGCTTTTGATGATCAGCAAAGCATAAAGTAAATGAGTGAATTTGTCTTAAGTAGTTTGGTGAAATGTATGTTTATTGCTGATAATTGGTGTACAGCTATTGACACAATTTATCTCCCTTGCATTAATAGTTTCCACCTTAAGGAGAAAAGTGGAGCAGTAAAATTTCAGAACCTAGAGCTGTTATTCTCACATCTAATCCCCTTTTCTCATTGCAGACCACATCAGAGATGTTGAATTGGCAAAAAATGTTGATAAGTGTGGTGTGGTTCCCAGACAGATATTTCCAATGTTCAGCCTTTGGATCGTTCTCTTGATATTGTATTCTTTAAGGAAAGAAAATGGATTATCAAGACTATTCTACAGCTCAAGGACTGGAAGAGGCTTTGGACAATCTGCTGTAGCACTCAACTCCTCTAGACCACTTCTACTAATGTTTTTTCTAAATTCATTTGCTTCAATCTAAGTTCATTATTTCTGACATCTTATATTTTTTGATATCTTTTATTTATTTAAAGACATGCTCTCTCCTCTGACTTCTCCACCCCACTCCTCAAATTTATCATCACTACTTTTTCAAGTCTTTCCTCAGAGGCTATATTTTCTAGATCGCTGATGAGCTGTGTAGGTGTTTTTAAGAATTTTTGTGCCTCAAGTCAGAAAAGGTACACAGTTTGAGACACTAATGTTGTTGACATATGTGGAAGTCTTACTTCACGTGTTTTACACACAACATTTACCCTTCCACAATCCCAGGAGGAGATTCTCTATAATTTTACAGCTCATTATTGCCACCCATTGTAGGACTTTGGGTTTGGTTTTCTTAATTAAATATTAGTCTTTTCACACCACGTATTTCACTTGTCAAGGTCATTTTGAATTCTGTCTTCCAGTGTACGTGAAGATAATATGCAAATGTTCTGCGTACACTCTCTAATCCATCATCATTAGTTAAAAGTTAGTAGTAATGAATTTAGAACAGACTTCTTCTCTTCCCTTACTTGCTTATGGGAATGTCAGGTATGTCAACTGCCATCTATTGTATATTACCTATCCACAAAGTTTGCTACATTTTTGTAAGAATAAATTAAGTTGGTTTAATACAATTTCTTCTTGAGAAATTGATGCTGGTGGCTATTTAGTTCCTTGCTTTCTTCTGTGTGTTTGTAAAAAATGTTAGCTGGTTTTCTGCAATTCAGTGTTAAACCAGCTGGCCTATAATTCCACTGTTCCTCCATTTCTTACTGTTAAGGAAAAACATTGTCAGCCTCTGCAACCTGAAAGATAAACACTAAAAACTTAGGGTTTACATGAACCATTGGGCCCAGAAAATGCTTTCTTAAATATGCCTTAACATTTCCTCTCCCTGGTTCAATTATATCTTCGTCACTGCTGCTACATGCCTTTGCTGCCTGACAGATCCCTACGGAATGACTTAGTGAAGACTGAAGGGTAAAGGTGTAGAACACCTAAACAGTCTAAGTATTTCCTGACATTCCTATTGAGTTGCAAACTGACTCATTTATTTTCTTTCCAGTTATTTTAATGTATAAGCTATTTCTTCTTACCTTTTATGTCCTTTGTTTTTTATATCCCATTTCTTGTCTTGTCTTTCTGATTATATCCCAGATATTATTTTACACCCGTATTTTGTGGCACCAGTCACCCATCTTGCAAGCACTTTCTTAATTTCTGCTTTCTTTCCTACCTTGGGATGGGTTATCAGCATGAGGAGGAACTTCCACACAACACACAAAGATTACACAGATGTTTAAAATTCAACTGTCTTGGAGACAGTATCTGTGTTATTGTAACAGATTTTATTCAGCAATAGAGTGCACTTTCAGAGCATAAATTATATACATCTTTGATCATTCAAAATCACGTTAGAGAGCTTGCTAGAGATTACTAGTGTATTATGTATTAAGACATGCACTTGAAATGTTGAGAAATAGATTTGGCACAAAAAGGTACTGATTTAACAGGGGAGAGTTTTTGTGTATGTGTGTCTAGCATTATTTGCCAAGAATCTTAATTTAAGCAGAGAGGATTACATGAATCTGTTAAGTAAATACTTAAATGCACACATACATCCAGTGTGATTATCGAATTAAATAGTGTTTGATTTCCTAATTCGTTTATATCCACTTTCAAAGGTATCAATTAGCAGTCTTTACGAAGTCCTTCTTTTAAGTACAAAATGATTGCCAAGTCTTTTGACTAATGACATGATTTGATTGTTACAAAGTTGCTTTTTCCTTTAGAATGGTTTTTCACAAAGCCATCGTCATCTGCAGCAGATTTATGATTAATTTTCATTGACTTTATTTTTATACTTCCTATGACACTAGTTTCCATCTTGTATTTTGTTTAATATAAGTTATTATTTTTATTTTAGACTACTGATTTTTTTGTTTAGTGACTCAGTGATATGTCTTCTATGGAATCCAACAATGAAGGTCTGAAATTACTTTGAACATATGACGTATGTTAGTTCCCATTACATAGAAAGAAATCTGTTAGGTATCCAAGAACATTTCATGTAAAACTGTGCATAAGGCTCTTAAAAAGCAATCAGAAAGACCTTAGCTACATTGATCACATGCCCAAGATACTATAACATAAAAAGAAAAGGGAATTTGAGCCTCATGCTCCAAGAGAACCAAAGCCGCCCAGCCACAACTGATGAGAAAATGCATATGAGTGTTTTCTCAGTTTCTTCTCTAGAAACTGGATCATCATATAGCAAAGAAATAAAAGTTTCTGGAGATAGAAGAACAGTAAAAGGGCTGAAACTAGTCTAGTGGCAGTAAAATTTGGTCATAAATGCAAACCTAATATTAGAATAAATATTCATATTGGATAATTTCTAGACAAACGGAAGGAATAACTCAGAAGATCCTCTCACTTTTCTTCTTTGAGCAAAATGCCCTGACTATAAAAATTAAAGCTTGTAGTTTCAGTTTTTAAAAGATGTCTGTCTCTAGCCCTGATGTAGGTGTCTAAACACATGCAGGATAGAAATTTCTTAAACTTCTTCCTTCAATTTGTTTCAAGGTCCAGATACCAAAAACCTTGACATGAAGACAGTTTTCCCACAAAAGACTGCACTATCCAAATTATTGCTACTTCTTATCAAACATTTTAAATTACTTTTCCACTTTCTAGCACTAGTTTCCACCCTGTGTCTTCAACCACTATTTATGAAACTGTCTACAACTACCTGTTCATCCATGACAGTCATGAAAAATAGGGTTTAGGCAGAAGCTTCTTAAATGTATCGTATATCTGATCCTACTCTGATCAACTTCTTGGTGCCCCTCATTCACAGCGAGATGTGAATTGGGGGGTATCATTAGCTGATGGAAACAAATTTGTCAGAGTGTACACATGTTCAGCAGTGTGGCAAGAATGGGTAGTGGTGGATAGGTCCATCAATAAGAGGATGAAAGTCATTATGATATGAGGAAGCATCAAAGGAATTTGACAAATCTGTTATAGCAGTATGAAGACTAGGAGGACAGACATGATAACAGATTTTCAGCAGGTGATAATTTGTAGTTTATATAAACTTATGCTACTAAAAAAAAATGCACTCTAGTCTGAGATAGCAGGACCTCATGTCCATTTGGTTCCAAGAGTCTTTAGATCTCATTTATTCTATACTGTCATTCATTCAGAGAACTACCTCTTACAGGTTCTTGTTGTATTTTGACAGCTACTAGAGCAGACATAACCACAAACTGTTTAGACACAGGCTTGCTTTGAGCACCAGCCTACTTTTCTACAGCCACAGACTTAATGACAACACTGATAAATGTAACCATGAAAGTGACCACAGCTGGTAGCAGAAACCTGTTCTTGCCTGCTAGCTAAAACTGAACATGTTTCTTTGATACCTTGAAATACCTTGCCTTTCTAAAACCTTAATCTTTCTTGTACCTGCCAGCATGCTTAATGTGGCATATTATGAAATTCTGATCCAGAAATAAACCAGACTAAGAGATATTATTTGATCTGAAAGGAGAAGGAGCATCAGGTTTGGGAGTGGGTGGTAAAGCACAGCTCTTGCAGCACTATAAGTGCTGCGTAGAGTGGTATCTACGGAGACTGGGTAAATAGAGGGGAGGGAGAAAGGCGAATGTGGATAAAGTGGGAAAGAAACAGAGGAGAGAAAGGTACACATGAATTATTCTGTGGACTTCAGTTGAATTACATCAGGATTGTATTAGACTTGTTTTCTGGTGAACTCATCAAGGAATGGAAATGCTTTGTTAAAGCCAAAGCTCTCCAAAGGTTACTACAGACATCACTTTTTTTTTTTTTTTTTTTTTTTTTTGGTGCCACTGTTCTGGAGGTTGCTAACTTGTAATTTCTTCCAGAAGCAAAACAAGAGTCTCCGTCTCTTGAAGTCAGTTTCCATTACCGTTACTCCATATACGGTGTCTTGTGCATTGTTTTTTCTCTCTGTACTCCCATGTGTGTGGAGTATTCTTCATTCCATAGTATGTGTGTATGTGGAGGAATTACAGAGAAATGAGAGGATGGTGGGATTCTGAGGTCTTTCAACTTATTTTATACCACTTTTTAGAAAACTTTAATTTCAACAGGTACTCTTATTTTTAGGCTAAAATATACCATGGAGACCTTTTCTGCAACTGAAAATGAAATGGGGTGTTGAATGCTGCCAACTTTCCAAAACCTAAAGAATATTCAGGTACATTACTAGCTGGCTTGTCCAGCTCACATAATTCTTCTTGGTACACTTAAAATAATTTTCCTAGGAAAAATGTTACACAGTAGTATAAATCTTTATGGTCATAAAAAGCCATATATTGATCATGGAAGCAAGGTAGTGCAGGCTATAGAGAACAGATTTGTGTAGGCAGGCTGGAGAACAGAACAGGGTGTTTGTAATTTTCCAGATTTTGCACCTTCAGCATTCTGCAAAGACAGTACTAAAGGATATGCTACGGTGTCCTGTAATGTGCACTAGTTTCCAGAAACCTTTGTGCTCTGAAATTATGCATCAGGATATATGACCATTTCTTATCTTTGCCCACATTCTGTTTCCTGAATGTTGCTCTGTTTTACAATGGATTTATTTCATCATTCTGCTGAAATCCCACATTTCTGGGAAAGGTCTGCTTGTTGAGCATTATTAATGTCATGGTTGTACATTTCCCACAGGGGTCATTAAATGTATCAGAAGGACATGTTGGAGACTACAGTCTGGTCTTTGACCTGTGTAATTTTGCTTAAGCAAAGAGACGGGGCAGGAATGGATTACTTGTAGACTTTAGAAAACTGGATGAAGTAACTTTAAAATATTCTTGTCCATTGCTACAAAATGTGCTATGACAGGTTAATCAGTTTCTGATGGAAACTGATAGTGGGTATTGTCAATTGGAACTGCAATCAAAGGACTGGGCAAATCAATTTTTGCTGCAAGACTTGGACTCTGGCCATTTAAAACAATGTTCTTATGTGATTAAGAACATCAATGGCCTGTGACGGGCTGTTATGCTGAAACTTAACACTCAAAAAGTGGGTTTTTTTAATCCCAAAATAGACAATTTACCTTACTAAGCACAGCATTAGCAGGATAAGCTTTTCTTCTGACAAAGGAAATTGGGGGTGGCAAAACTAGACTCTTTCCCAGACTTTTGCAGATACGTAAAGATTTGTAGGACTCTGATCCTGTTACAGAAAAGCTGCTAGTGAAATTTAATGCTTGTACAGGGAATTAGATCTTCCACACTAAATGGTTAATTGCTTTTTGGTGTCAAAGGAGTCTCAGTTGAAAGAGTCCTTGCAATGATATCGTCAGCTTGATCAAGTGAAATTCAACAAAACACTGTTCTCCTCACTTCCCATAATCCAGGTGGCCATGGTCCTACATGACCACCTCAGGTCATGTGTAATTCATTACTATCAGTTATTTTGACTAAAAAAAAATCTCCTAAATATCCTGGATGCATACCAAAGACTGTCATGTGCAGGAACAGTTTCTATTGACTGTTTAAAAATAACTTATGTACTATGTGATCAATTATGGAGCAGGAATTGCCTCATAATCTCTGTGACACTGCAGCCAGGATGTTTATCAACGCTTTAAAACATAAGAATTGAAACTTACAGAGCAGGACTTATCCAGGTAATCTCTAGATGTGCCCAAAGTTCTCACCTAGAAAGCTCCTGTATCAATCAGTCAAACACTTGTGAAGGTAATGCAGAGTTCAATCACTGACCTAATTTTAGGTTGATACGTTGTCTCAGACCAGACTATTATCTCATCTGTGTAGATGACTAGCTGGGGAGTTTCTGGACCACCCAAGGAATTAGGGGCTTAAGTGCACTGAATATACACACAGGTACAGGTTTAACACTCAGCTACACCAGGGTTACAACTAGCAGACAAACTTAAATTTCATTCTTAGAAATCATTTACAAGTTGAGTTCCATATTCTTAACACTTGTGCAAAGTGGAAAATGAATACTGTGAAGTCTTAAGTAAATGTCTTCCAGATCTGCTTGTGAAGAAACTAGGGAAAATAAGTCACAGTGAAATCTCAGTCATGATAGAAGGATGAGAGTGTTTTGAGCAGAAGAAACAGCAAGTGTCAGAACATTTATACTGGGGGATGGGAACCTTGCCACCCTAAAACTAACAAAAAGATGCTGGCAGGTTTTCAGACGTGGTCTAAGATATTTGCGAACTGGTATTTGTGGTTTTAGCAGTTCGGGGTTCTGCCCTGAAGCTAACTCATATCATACAAATCTATTTTTTTTTTTTAAGGGGTAAGGCTTTCCAGTCATAATGGGAAGACTTCTGGTTTTAAATCAATGTCATAACTGAGAGTTACATCTTACGTGGATTTTCAAAGCCAGCTGAAGCTACGTAATGAGTAAAAAAATCTTGGGTATTTTAGGATTTGATATGGAGCTGAAAAATAATTTCTATTGTATGCAGTAAAGATGAAACATAGAAAATGTTTCAGAGAAGGTCATTGCAACAGTGCCCTTCTAAGATAAGCAGACAATCTCCTAAGTAGCTTATTTTAGTGGATTGCAGTAGTAGGGAGCATTGCTGTGGATGTAGCATCATCTTTATCTGAAAGAAAACTGCTAACGAATTCTTGTAATAATAACGAAATAATTTAAAACTTTATCTGATTTTTTCCCATTCAGCAAACAAGAAGCTGTAATAAGAGCAGAAAACTCTGCTAATTGTTTCTCTGATTAGGGATCTGAAATGAGTTCTATAGAGGTTAAAGGCTAAATCATGAAGAATACCTTAACAGGTTTATAAGAATTTTGTGTTCCATTAAATTTATCTAGATCACACAACCTGACTGTCCAGGTTGCATTCAATCCCACTTTCAGCTGTATCGATTTGTAGACCAGAGCCAGAGACACCAAGACTAAATATATTTTGACACATCTCAGATTTGATCATGAACTCATGACTGTTGTTGGTGCTGTGTGAGAAGTTCCAGTGGAGAGGCAGGGAAACAGAACAATTACTGTTCTTATAGAATACCTGTAATTGAGAATTGAACAAGCTTACTTTTTGGCAACAGAAATTGTGGGGAAAATACTAGACGTATTGGAAAAACTCTTGCAGTATGAAGCTATACGGAAAGTCTTAAAGTAAATGCAAAACTTGTTTCAAATTCTGGGATGAAAATAATCTCAGGAAACATTAGGCAGGGTCTTGAATCAACCTGAAATGAGGTATAGTGAATAGGACATACTTTAAGGTCCTGTGAAATTACATGATCATCGAAAGACATGATCCAGACTCTGTCTCTGCACCACTCTGTCTTTGGGTTGATGTGAACATCTGGGCTCTCATACAGCAATTATAATTTAGAACAATGAAAATTAATAACTCTTCAGAGTTATTTTTCGGCTGGGAGGGTTCCCTGATCCATCTCATGGACTAGCTAGAACAAGAGAAGGCTGACACCAAAGCAGAAGTAAGTGACAGATTCATTTTCTTTCTTTCTGTGGTAGTGCCAGATTATGCTGTCTTAATGTAGTTTCAGAATACATTTCAAGGTAACTAAATAAACTTATTGAAAAGATACATGCTTAGTATGTGCTAGTAGGGTTAAAAGGCAGGGGGAAAAAAAAGACAGTACAGAAGCAACGTGAGCATATCTTTGTTATGGAACTGAAAGCAAGAAGTAGTGCAGGAAAGAAGACATGTTTTGCCACACAAATGAAAAGTTTGACTTGGAAAGCATGGTTACAAATCATCCTAGCAAAACTGATATAGGCTGAATTGTAAATAAACAAACATGCCTCAGAAAAACATGTGTCATTAAACCAATATTCCTTCCTAATTGCAGACAACTCTGAAATGCCCTGCCATCCAACACCTTATAAAGCAGAAGAGGTCTTTTTCCTTCTATTCTGTATTAGGAGAAGTTGATGAAGTTTTATTAGAACTGTTATACTGATTTTTTTAGTAATTCATTGTCTAAAACTTATTAAATTAATTTGGTTTCTAAGAAGTCAATTATGAAAAAGGATTTTCCAATTAATTATTTTGGCCACTCCAGAAATAGAAATTCCAATTTTATTTCAGACCTCCAATTAGCCTGCCTTTATATATGTTGTTTCACAGTTTGTGGATCTTGCTCAAAAGATTTCTGAAATAACATAGAGAGAATAAATAATATTGAGCTTTAAGTTTCTAGCACACAAATATTCGATTTCCCACAGTGGTTATAGAATAATTATCTTTAAAATTACCAATTTGATTGATGGGAATTGGGTTGTTTTCTCAGATCAGTGAATCTTTCCTCAAGTTCAGATTTTTTGTTGATATATGATCTGTGAGAACTTCAAGGCTAGGTGCAAAGCACAGAACAGCTTTTTAGAAAATTGAGACATTCCAGATTAAAATGACTTTTCAATCTTTCTAGTATAAAGAGTGCATTTTTTGTAACTATGACAGTGTAATAGCTATGCACAGAAAAGTTTAGCAACTTGCGATGTTTTTAGTGCAAGATTTTGAGTTTCTCATATACACAGTGACCTTAAGTACTAATTAAAGCAAGTAAGATTTTGGCATACACTGTCTTAAAGGTATTTAAATATAACAAAAAAGTGATAAAAATAATCGTTGCCCATTTGACAATGAGCAAAGTTGTATTTCTAAAACAAATTCATTTCCAGACCCTTGGAATTTCTCTGATTTGTTTCTAATCTAGCTTTTTGGTTTTGTACACTGAATACTTAATTGCCTTTATTCTATCATTAGCTTATCTCATTAATAGAGTGGGACTGGTAGAAAACTAATATAAGAGACTCTTAATGAAGTATAGATTCATAAAATATAATTCAGGCTCTGTTTTACTGTAAGAAATTAGTACATTCCTGATCCAAAGGGTGAAATTAGGAATGTCTCCCACCAGGATTCAAGGTGGTTTTTAGTGTAAATTTGTTCTCTTGAAGTGAGTCTTTTGAAGTTTCCTTCCAACATGGAAGAAACACAGTCTGCTTTGCCCTGGTTCAAAGGGGCTGAGTAGACAGAAGATGTGACTTCATATAAAACAACAGCCCCGATGCAGGGAGCCAAACTCAACCCTGGAGCCAGCTGACACAACCAGCTGACGGGTCTGCTGGAATCTCCACACAAAGGGTCAGGTGAGTTGGTCATGCACATATGTGGTTAATTGTTTCCTTATTTCTCACTCAAGTGGCTTTGTTCTTAATAAATAGTAATTTGCTTTAAGAGGGTTGTCTGGCTGACGGACAACAAGTGGTCCAAGACAGTCCAGGAACAACAGAAACTAGGCCCATTATTGTAATATCGAGTTAATTGCTGCACTCTGCAGCCGATGTGGGATCTGTTTGGAGGGTTGAGTATTAGGAGAAGGTTTCATGCCACCTCACCAGCCTGAGACCTCTGGGAACTAAGTCAGATGAAGCTAACAGGAGCCTGAGGACTTAGTGGATCTGTTGACCCAGGTAGGTCCTGTTTAGACAGTAATTACCAGGTTTAAGTGAGGTGAGAAACAGAGCAGAACAGGGCTACTTCATGTCAGTGTCAAAACTCGTGATCTCAAGATGTCTGACTCAAAGCCAGGAGAAAGCTCCCATGGAATCAGTGACTTTTTAGAAGTTCTTATTTTATTATAGAAACAATGAGAGCCAAAGCAAGGTGCCTGATGCCGAGTCCTTGCACAGTGCACTGGGGAAAATATGGAGCAAAGTCCAGCACTGGCTGTTTCCAATCCAATTCCAATTACATAAATTTAGCCCAGCATTCTTGTTCTGTCTTTGTTCCCATAAAACTCCTACTGCCTTCAGCTAAAGTGCTGGGAAGGATCTAAATATGATAGTTTGGTCTAGAAGGAATAGCAAGAAAAGATGTCTTGGTATCTGGCCCACCAGTACAAATGGGAAAGGGCTCTCAGGAGCTCATGACTTGGTATTACAATAAGACTTGGTCATATGAGAAACTTCTGGTGACTACAGGACAATAGTTTTTAAATGACACAGTCCTTCAAGAGACTAAACATTCTGGCCATGATAGGTGGGTTTCTGCCAGGCTTCCCTGTACTCCAAACAGAGTAACTTGACAAATTAAAGTAATAATCACATGGGATAGCTGGTTCTCTGAATCACAAGCATGTGGGTGAACCATGTGCTTTTGGATAAACAGATAACTTGATTTCTGCTATCCAGTTGGACTATTTTGGTTAACAAAAGTTGAGGCCTTTCTCTTCTGCCATAGGAGACCAAATGTCTACATGTTTTCCAGCTTCTCATAGACTGCAAGAAAAAAATACAGCATCAAATTTTATCCAACACATCAGGGGCTTATCCAACAGACCTTCTCGCTTCCAGGTTCATACATTATCCTTTCAGTGTATCACAGTTTGAACTCATTTTAGATTTTTTTTGCAACATGCTTGCACAATCAAGGGGAATATTTTTGGCCCTTTGTAGTACTTTACACAGAAATAAGCACCAAAAAAAATCCTGTCATTCCCTTAACTTACGAAAACAGGACGTTTGGCTAAGTCAGGAGTTTAAACTGGAATCGTAGACTGTCCATCTAGAAGCAGTCATTTCAGACTTAGAGGGCCACTCTTCCAGTGTGAGGTTTAGAAGTTCTATGCTGAGCGGTTGGCTGTGCACCACCTTGGATGTGAGATCTAGCACAACACCCAAGTGCTTGCTTGAAAGCCCATGATAAATACTGCACCAAACTGGGCCCCAAACATCTGTGTCATTGCATGTCCCTGGTACTTGTACTGACTATACAAGAGGGGTGAATTTCAGAAGTAACCAAACTATGAACTAAAAGTGGATAAAAACTGGAGGAATGTGCTGCCATTTTGTTAAAAACAAAAAACAAAAACAAAACAAACCAACAAACAACTTCTACGTTTTTTTTGGCTTGAACAAAGCAACACTTCCAATCTGAGGACCAAAATGTCTCTCTCTTGATCTTATCTTGATATCCACTCCACACTTGTTATTTCTGCAAGTAACTTGTCTATGACTGAAACACTGAAAGAAACTTTCCTTTCAGGAATTCTCATTATGATCTCAGTAATTATATTTAAAGGTTTCCTTTAGAAAACCTAGTTTCTTTCTTGACCAGCTTGGCAGCTTATTCCACCTTTTGAATACCTTCAGTGGTCTAAGGGATACTTGCAAACTTTGATTTGGTCTTCTGATAATTTTTAGCTTCCTCTTTTCACTAATTTCATTTCCTGTTTGGTTTCCAATACGTGACACCCATTTAGGATTCTTCATCGTTTACATATTTGTATTTATTTACTTAGTCATTAATAATAAAGAAGCTGAAAGAAACGTGCAATTCTTCTGACATGAAAACCTTCAAAGCAAGACTTAGTGAGGAACAGCTTTACTGACTTTTAAGACAAGATCCCATGTTACAAGATGAAGAAATAGATTTTTTCTCTATATATAGACAAAAAGATCAACTAATGTAATTTTTATTCTTTCTAAGAATATTCAGAGAATTAAAATTCAATTATTGTAACTTCAAAAAAAAAAAAAAAAGTAGTGAAAATTTTAGAGATTCCCTGAAAACATAACACATTTAAATGTTGAGCCAAAAGCAAAGTCAGGGAGAAAAAAAGTGAAGTTGTGTGCGCAAACAGGGACCCAATGCTCATTTTCACTCTGGCCCTGTATCACTCTAATAGGGTAGGCATAGCTTTGCATAGTTAGCCATAGGCCCATGTTTTGTCAACTGTCCTTCCTTTTGCCTCTGCTGAGCATCAGCTGATGTGCAGCACTTTTCCCTGCTGTGGGATTTTCAAACTACCTCTTTGAGAGTCCCACTCTAAATTATTGGAGTTGCACAGAGGGATTGTATGAAAAACTCAAAATCTGGGAACTTGTGCCTCTTTTTTTGTGACCTTCTGAGGTCAGATTCTGGGATAAGGGAGAGTGGTTCCTCTCTGAGGTGCTGCACACACTCATGCAACCACGAGTTCAACTTGTCTTGTTGCTCTTTCCTCCAGGACCCACCGAGATGTGTGACTCTATGCCTCCAAAGCAATGGGGATATTTCAGCAAACATTTGGGAAATAAGTCTGCTTGTTTAATCAAGATACCAAGATATATCAGATATAATTTCAGTAGAGGTAGCCAAGTAAAAGTTAATGATCTGAAGTTAGGAACTGGATTTAATTTTGTATCTGAGTTTGCAGATAGAAAAAGAGAGAAAATCTGTGCATCAAGATTTAGCAAAATAGTCTCTGTAAAAGACAATTTCTGAGCTCCAATAGTTCAAAATTGGCCTCTACCTATAATACAGGACTAGGGAATTCATGGTTATGGTTTATTTCTTTTCTTTAAATATTTTTAAATTTTTTTTTTTTTGTTGTTGTTGTTTGTTGTTTTTTTTTTTTTTACTTTTATTACATCTGCCTGCCCATATATTAGCCTTTGTTTTCATGCTCTCCAATAGAAGGGAGTGCACTGCCTTCTGCATTTGTGTATACTGGCTGAGGGGTGTCACTGTCATTTTCTTATCCTATTGAGGCAGGGTGAGTTTAACCAGAGCTTCCTCAGAGGTTACTGGTGTCATTGTTCATGCAGGATGGCTGATAATAGAATTTCCTTTCCAGAAAGGCCAAACAGGAAAAGAAACTTCTTTGCAATTATGCAATGCTCACATGGGAAAACTGAACCCCCTCTGTTTGTGCTGCTTCTCAAAGCAAAGAAAGGTCCATCTGCTAAGGAGAGGTAGAACTCAGAAACCAGCACTTATCTTATTAAAGTGAATATTGTTGATTTTTTTTTTTTTTTAGATTTCTCAGTAAAAACTACAAAATTTTCAGAGAAGGGTACATTTTTTTTCAGTTGTTTTTTTTTTTTTTTTTCTGTCACAATCAAAAAAATTACCCCACCTCATGACTGTTTGTCATACCATTTTTCTAACTGAAAATAAAGCATTTTAAAAGCACAGCATGAAGCCCTATTTCTCACAGATAGCACTAGGCATGGGCAAGATAAGCAACTCATTTGTGAAAATAAAAAACCCAAAATTATCCTGTCCACTCTGAGAGCTGCAACAGCTGAAGGAGTACAAGAAGTACATGGGAATATGCCACTCTGTTTCATTAGCAACTGCATCACTTCTGCTCCTCACAGAATACCCTTTTCTTGGTTAGAACATGAAGAACCTGGCCCTTCCTCCTCGGGCAAAATTCAAATTTTTTTCACAATTCTGAGCTGTCTTGGTATCTTCATTCATAACCTTCCCAGACACAACATTATAGTCAGGATGGTGGTGGCACACTAAGCTCTTCCACATATGTTGCTGTACCATCATCTGGTGCCAGCACAGAACATCAAGATGACCTTCTTTGCAGAAAATGCACCAGGAATAAGGTGTCCACCCACACTTTCAGATCTTCATACCATAAGTACTTGGAACTAGATTTACCCTTCTTGGGCAGTAATGCTACACAAAAGGTTGACTGAGAAAATATCTGAATTGAAGAAACAAGATAAACTGAGTCCCTTATGGGTACCTGTTGTTGCTGCTGACTCTCACGAAGGGGAGCTGCAGGTCCTGATGGGTGAGCTGAGTGGGTGCAGTGGTGGGAAGGCAGATGAGAGGTTAGAAGGAAAAGAAACACGGAAAAGAGCTAGGGGCCTTGAAAGACTCTGAGGTGGGAAAAAACAGTCTAGAGGACATCCCATGGGATGTTCTTTAGCTGGATAAAGATCTCACTCTGATGGTGTACATGAGACATGTTCTCCAGTTACACTACACTTTAAAGCTGAGGTGGGACATGGGAACCATCTTGTTCTGAACATATGCCTCAGGGAAAATGTTGCATGATAGAGGAGCCTGTGCAGCCACAACATGAAATATCTTCTACGTCTGGAAGGAGATAGTAATCAGGTACTTTGTAAAGTCCCAATTGCTGTGGAGTCCAAAAAGACACAGTTGCACTCATTTCCTTTGAGGGGTCTCCAAAAGGAAGTAAAAGCCTATTCAATTCACTGTGATGGGTATACAGTGATATATTCCCATTGGTGCCAACAGCCACAATATCTGAATACTTTCCCACAGCATCTGAAAATGCTCATCTAAGCAAAATCGCAACCCACCACTTGTTGAGAACATCTTTGAAATTAAGATAGTAAGTGAAATTTCTGGAAGGAGACTGGAAGAGGAATCAAATGATTCACAAAAGGATTAGAAGTAGATACCACAATTAATTTTTCTCTTCTGCTCTGGGATCTATTTCTTCAATATAGTAAATTTAAACATTAATCCCGGCTTTCATCTTTACAAACAGATGAGTATTTCTGAGACACTGTTCCCTGAATGCACTCAAGTATGCATAAAGCATTCAGAGCAGTGATGTATATATTTGTACATATTTGTTTGTCACATGTGAGAAATGGGGGAACTATATCACTGATGTTAGTTATCTGCTTTTAATTTCAATTCTGCACAGGTGACACAGACAGCCTGATCCCGTCTGCTGTTGAAGACTAAGTCACACGTTGAAGTCAAAAGGAATTAAAGGTGAAGTCAAGGTTTGTCTGGGCAAAATTTTAAAAATGTTTCAGAATATGTAGGTCTGAATGAGAGGGGTAATTAAACATATTAATTTCTCAGGGAAATAAATGGAAATTAAGGTGTTGAATAGTTTATAAACTCCTAAGGTTTGTGTGGACCTGTTTGCATCTCCACCTCCACTGAGCTTAGCAGGACAGGGTGTCAAACTCTGTATTTCCCAGAGTAAGGATGGTTTATTACCCCATATTAATTTATGTCTTTAAAAATAGTGGGAAAGCAGCATTGTCAGCTGCAGCAAATCTGAGCAAGATCTCATTGTTGTGTAGGCTACAGGGGAGTGGATATTGAGCTTGCTGAAGTCAGTGGACAGGTTCCAGCTGAATTAAACAGGCTTTGAGTCAGATCCAGAAAGGCAGTAGGGAATTGTAATCAGACGGTTTAAACTTATCATGAGTTTGGCTTGGAAATTCCACTCACAGAAAGCTGTCTCATCTGGATACGGAAAGACTTGGTCTCCTGACTGCTGTCTAGTAGTAGGTGCTCTCATTTTTCCCAATGTGAGTAGCTTCTGCACTCAGTGTGAGCTAAGATCCACGCTAATCCTAAATGTCTGGAATTAGATTAATAAGAACAGTATCTTCAGTGGTATAATATGGCAGGTTTTATATGGCGCTTTGCCATGCACTACAATTTTGGACTGCAAAGAGTTTAAATCACATGATAATAAAACAGACTTAATTTCATGCATGTTTACCAAAAATCAGAAGACAGCAGGAGCTCTGAGAAAGATAACTACTAAATAAACACTTTTGAATATTTTCAGTCTATCTTTAGCCATGCTATCGGTTTCATCAAGAATGTTTTGAGAACATTTCTGGTTTTCCTCATGCTGTGGAAGTGTGAAAAAGTCTACCACTATTTCAAATTATTCTTCTAGATTTATATTACTGATATTGTAAGCAGATCCATTTTACTGGCATGTTTACCTTAGACTATGTAATACATTGCAAAACAAATTTAGGGAGAGTATTCCCAGTTTTCTTGGTCATTTTACTCAGTGGTTTTCTAAAAGAGCTGTGCACAAATGGTAAATTCTTTCTTTCAGTTCTAATCAGAATATTTCTTTTAAAGATATTAACTATGTTGGAATCTTCTATAGCTGTGAAAAATAAGTTTACTTAATAAAGTAGTAAAGCCTTGGCATAATTAAAAGGAGAAATCTTGGCTCAACTAAGTTTTGAATGCACGTAAGCAAAAGGGAAGTAAGTAAGGAAAGACAACATGCATAAAAAAAGTTTTATCATAGTTCAAGATACCAACTGCTTCCCTATTTCATTTCATCAAAACAGAAAAGATATTCAATCTGGATTTAATATTTATTGTGACTCATAAAATAACATAATATTAGGTAACTTTTTCCTTAAAATGTGTAATAGTAAAATAAAAATGAGAGAAGACTAAGTAGGATGGAATAAACACAGTAACACCAAGATCCAGATTTAACAGGTTAACGTTTATGGACACAGAAAGAATTTTCAGACACATAGATGTGAGTCTAGGTAATAAAATAAAAATACATCAGTGATGTATTTTGGCTCAGAATATCTTACATTTTTATGATGTTTAATAATCATAAAGGTATTGAATACAATTTCATATAAAATATAACACTTTTAAATAGATTGCCAGGAATAAATATCTGTGCCATACTACATAGCACACAGAAGCATATGTGCTGTAAATATTTATTGACAGACGTGTAAGAGACGTAAGATGTCTTGCATAGATGCAGGGACAGGACCTGCAGTGCTGATGGAGCAGCTGGAGCAGATGACCTGCAATGATGGACTTACCTGTGAAGGGAGATGGCAGCTTTCAGGCCCCGCACCTTCCCAGTACATGCTCTATGGCAGCGATGCTGGCTTTGGAGATATGAGAACTTTCAGGTGGTTGGGCTGCAGGATACATGATGAGACAATGGGAAATGAGTGAAAAGGAAATAGATTCTTACTTACACTCATTAAAGCGTAGCTTTCAGTTGGCAATGCTTGTGAAAGCTTGGCATCTCAATTTTGATGTACCTTGCAGGAGGACAGAGTTTGGTTCACAGATCCAGTAGGGGAGCTTTGGCATTCAGCTGGTGGGGCACTTTCAGTTGTAGGTCACAGATTTCTGCTAAGAGTTACCTGTGCACCTCTTCACAGTGAAACTAATGAAATCTGGTTGCTTACAGATTTTTTTTTTTTTTAATGGTGTGTTTGGTTTTTCTGTTGTCCAACGAGGTTTTTCTGGCAGCTGAAGCATTCATAACATCTTCTCTTTAGACTCTTTGCTGTTTAATAAATGGTAGTTCATGCTGCTGCCTTTACTTCATTGTGGTCTCCTTAAGGTATACCAGACTGCCCCTGCTCATGAATTAAGCATAAACTTAACAGCTTAGAGATCTCTATCTCTGTCAAATGTAGTGGAACTGGGTCAATGTATTCAGAAATTATTTGTGAGGTTCATACATATAGAAAGAGATTATATAATCCTTTTTTGCTTAGGAAAGCATGATTTAAAAAAACGTATTTTCTGAGCATTTCAAATGGTGAAAGAGCAGGTAAGATTTTGAAAGAGGCTATAGCAAAGTTCATAATAGGCACCTGTAGATACATACAGGTCCCCTTCAAGTTGTTTATGACAGACGAAAAAAATAAAAATATTACAATCGCACGTAATTTGTTTGTTTGTGGTTTTTGATTGTTTGTTTGGTTTTGTTTGTTGTTGTTTTGTTTCCTTCCAGTTTTTCTTTCCTCCAAATTGTCTGGACTGGCTGGATCGTTGGGCTGAGGCCAATTGTATGAGGCTTAACAGGGCCAAGTGCCGGGTCCTGCACTTGTGTCACAACAACTCCAGGCAGCACTACAGGCTCAGGGAAGAGTGGCTGGAAAGCTGCCTGGCAGAGATGGATCAGGGGGTGTTGATTGACAGACGGCTGAATATGAGCCAGCGTGTGCCCAGATGGTCAAAAAGGCCAACAGCATCCTGGCTTGTATCAGGAATAGTGTGGCCAGCAGGACTACAGAAGTGATAGTGCCCCTGTACTTGGCACTGGTCAGGCGGCATCTTGAATACTGTGTTCAGTTTTGTGCCCCTCATCATGAGAAGGACGTTGAAATACTAGAGAGAGTGCAGAGGAAGGCAAAGAATCTGGTGAGGGGCCTGTAGCACAAGTCTGATGAGGAATGGCTGAGGGAACTGGGGCTGTTTAGCCTGGAGAAGAGGAGGCTGAGGAGAGACCTTATCGTTCTCTATAACTACCTGAAAGCAGGTTGTAGCATGGAGGGTGTTGGTCTGTTCTCCTAAGTAGCAAGTGATAGGGCAAGAGGAAATGGCCTCAAGTTGTGCCAGGGGAGGTTTAGATTGGATATTAGGAAAAAAATCTTCATGGGAAGGGTTGTCAGGCATTGGAACAGGTTGCCCAGGGAAGTGGTGGAGTCACCATCCCTGGAGATATTTAAAAGGTGTTTAAATGAGGTTCTTAGGGACATGGCTTAGTGCTAGAGTTAGTTTATGGTTGGACTTAATGATCCTGAGGGTCTCTTGCAACTGAAATGATTCTATGATTCTGTGATTAAAATCAACAAATAAAACCACTGTGTCCTGAGAGAGAATGAACTGTGAGCAAGCAGTCTGGGACAGCAAAGGCCACTTTTATTTTGGAAACTTTTCCATTCACGGCATGGGAACGTAAATATATGTGGAGACCATGAGACAAGCCAACAGATTATTAACTTCATCCTTTGCTTGTTTGTACCCTGCCTTCTCCTAGAAGAAAGAGACTGGAAGGCTGATTTGTTCTGTGGATTGTTTTCCCCAAGGTACACTTTGGATACTTTGGGGCTGAGATATGTTTTATATAACTTCCTCGGGTGCTGTCAAGTGTGATGATTCCTGCTTTGAAGTGTCATCACTTCTAAACACAGCAGAGGCAGCTTTCCTCTTCCATCTGAACACAAAAACTCATTTTTCTTCCTAAAGAGCTTCTATCAGTTCTTGTCTGTCTCACACAAGAACTAAACTTTTCCTCAGATGTCTCCCATTTTCATCACCTATGACATTTACCAGCCTTGTGGCCATATTGGAGACATCTTTTTCCTCTTCTGATGGTTGAAGAGATTGTGAGGATACCTTCCTAAAAGCTGTCTGGATCCTATTGAGAGGTGAACCTTTGTGGCTACTCCCTCAAAGGCAGCAAGACAAAAAGGGAAGGTATGCAGTGGTCTCATTGGAGGACCTAATCACTGAGTCCAAATGAAAGCCAGATAATGAAAAGGCTTCCTGTTCTACAGTCCGAAGTATTTAACCTGTTGACTAACTGCTCCCCAGTCTCTAAATAATACCATCTCAGATTTGCTGAGCTTGTGTCATTACCACAAGGTGCATCAGTGTTGGAGCAGATTGACCCCAAGGTGGTTGCATGTGAGCTAGAGTTAAAACCAAATTTTGAAAAGTTTACAGTTATTTCAGAAACTAGAATGCCCAGTCTTAGGTATAAAACGTTGAGCTACCACATTTCTGAATCATTAAGTCTCTCACACCTCTCTCTCCACAGTTGAGATGAAAACTCTTGATTTAGGTGCCTGCAGGTTATGCATACATCACAGTGAGAGTTTACCTGTGACTATGGGCAGCACATTTTGAAAAACTACAGTAAAGTACCTTCTGCAAATACTTAATTAAACCCTGCAATTCTCATTTGTCTCTTCAAGAGTCCCATGTAGACTGACAGCACCACAACTCCTTGTTTATTTACATAACATACAGATCACAGACAGTGCTAATTACAGGTTTCAGAAAACTTATGGAAAGCATGAAGAAAAGGCCTTTAACCCTTTATTCTACATGTCTTCTTGTCAACGTAGGACTGTTCGGCATGATTTTCATGTCTAAACAAGCATGCTGAATTTAGGACCTTCATAGATCCTTCAGAGTATTTCGGTAGCTCAAATGTCCTTTCAAGGAAGTTCTTCCTGTTACTGCAATGAATCTAAGTGTTTATCTTACTTTCACACCAGCACTTCTGATTCAACTGTTTCTATTGGCAGCCTCACAGATGACTTTGTATTCAAGGAGTTTAGTTATCTTGAACAGACTGTCTGCTCTATTGGGTGTTGCACTTAGAGTCTGAGGAACCCATATGTTGGCATGTATACGCTCTATATGGGAAAATGCTGGTTTGCACCATGCGCAGACGGATGTTGTGACAAAGGTAGCAGGAGAAGGTATATCTTTCTTCTTGTTATGCAAAAGAAAGGGCACTGTGGTATGGGAGGGAGGAGGAACCTCTCCATGGAGGGGATCTGAGCAATGTGCTGTGGAAAATCCTCCCTGGGGTCTCTGTGATGCTGCACAGATGTGGGGTTCTCAAAATCTGAGGGGATGTAAGATTTACTCACTATCTATATTCCTCTTTTTATTCTATCCTATTAAAACTGTTATTTTATTAAGCCCTTTTGGTTTGGGCTTTTCTTATTGAGATCCAGCACCCCACACCCTCTCTCTCTCTCTCCTCATTCCCTTGCCACACACAGAAAACTATTTTATCACAGAGATATTGACTGCCTTTCAGTTTTACTGGAAGTCCATCATGATGTTACGAGAAAAAAAAAAGAAAAAGGCAGCAGAATTTGAGACTCCTTTGTTTCTTGTATTTTAACCATTTTCTGATTTGTGGCCTCCCACTCAGAACCAGTTAGCTTTTCTAGAAACCCTTCTTTGGGTGATTTATGGAGAACGGATTTGATAATTCAACACAAAGTCTGACTTTTTGTCTTCTTTCACTATGTATCATGTTTCAGCAGTATCTGTTCTCCAAGTTTTCCTTTCATTAGTTGAATTATATGGCTATGGTAAACCAAACAAAAACTTCCTAAACAATTTGACCTTAATCCAGCAACGTGCTTCATTTCAAGCATGCAACTAATCTCAGCAAAATGAATGAAGCTATTAATGAATTTAAACATATTTCCAGGTGAAAGGTGGCATGAATTATCCTATTACCACTGTCCCAAACCACTTGTTTGTGCAAACAAAACACTATTATGAGCCAGCTTTTCAATGTAAAATGTTATTCACAAAATATTCTAAACATATTATAAAAAGTGCCAAAAAGGGGCTTTTAAAAGTAAGATAAATAAAGTAAAAGAATGGCCCAGGAGGAATGCTGGGGCACATTTTTGATATGCGTACAACTGAGAAGCTTAAGGTATTAATGAAACTATCTGAAAAGGCATGTATTCCCAACAACAGGGTTTTTATACATAAAAAACATGTTCCATTTAAAATACTACTATTTATCAAGCTATATAACACATTTTATCATGATGTATACTATTTTAAGCATGCATGCAGGCAAAAGTTTAAAATTTGTGGGTTATCTTTTACAATGACTTGCTTTAACATTATGCTGATCTATCAAAACTTAAATTTATAAGGATAATAAAATACCTCATTCTACTAAATGCCATGGAAAGTCTAGTTCTCTGCTGCAGGACTCTGCTGAGTCTCTTAGATAGAACTGAAGAGGAGCTGTCTATTGTTTCTTCTTGAAATGCTGTGTGGCTGGTTCTTTCCTTAAGCTTTGCTAATCTCTACAGTCTACTAGACCTCATTAAAAATCAAGATAGGACATGAGAGCTGATAGACATTGCAGGTCTCCTTCCTGCCTTGTGTGATGCAGGAGATCTGTAACCCAAAAAATCAATACCAAGTTTCTAAATTGCTTTTTTGGCACTAGTACATGTTTTCCCTGCTCTGATGGCTGGTAGCAGTCTCTCTCCTCAGTCTTCCTGGGGTTACCTGAAACACAACAGCAGTAGTTACCCTGGCATGTTCTTTGTCCTTCCAGAGGTTACTGCCTTGTCACAGGGAGAGGTGGGTCTTCTTGTCTTCTTATCTCAGCTGCTGTAGTTCACTGTCCTGAACAGGTAATGGTTGCTCTGGGGCAGGTAACAAATACACTGTCACAACAATGCAAGATAAGATTTCAAATCAACACAACAGGACTCAGTAGAAGAGATTTGCCAAGGACCTTCAAAGACTGTAAAGTTTCAAATATTTGAGTGGATGTGACCAGCTGTTTTTATATAGAAACATCTCAAGATTAATTGTTTATTTCCTAGAACCGATTATTTATGTCATAACGTATGCTACTGTTATCAGTAAGTTAAATATATTTTCCGTAAACTGTGCCTAAATAAATATTATAAATGTGTATAGATGGCTAGAAAGAATGAGGCTGATGATTTTTGTAGTAACTTTCTTTTTCTGAAGATCAGTTTTATCTACAACTTTCAATAAAGAAAATCTTTAGAACCAAGCTCTAGAAATTGTCTCATAAACAAGGATGGCTATTTAGACCAAGTGCCAGAAGAAGAACTGTGCTAAACTTCTCAGCTGTCTCTAACCTTTAGGAATCGAACTGTTGTGCAGAATTCACAGCCTTTACCTCAGTTTTGCAGCATACATGAAGAGGGTTGATCGTCTGAGATTGGGATCCACAGAAAAGAGCTTGCTGAGCAAGCAACTGGTAGTAAACACTGGTAACAAGGCTGTGCCAGGAATTCTCTGGGGTTTAGGACATTTATTTACACAGCTGACAAAACCTTCCTTTCCATTGGGATTTTCATCTAAGTCTTTTCTTTCAAAATATGTTGAAAGCTGAATAAGCGATGGAAGACATCACTCTTTCTTTCAAAATTAGAAAAACAATAATATTCCCTCTCACTTCAGTTTCTGTGTGTTTGGGTGGTTCAGTGATGATGAAGAGATGGACTTTTGTCTCAGGGGATTTAAAACCACAGTACTATAGTGCAGAAGATAGTTGAAAGCACCAGATCCTCCTGGACAAGTTGTCCAACTGTGGAATGTGCAGATTCACAGTGCACTGGGTGAAAAACTGGCTGGATAGCCAGGCTCAAAGGGTTGTGCTAAATGGGACTACATCTGTCTGGCATCTGGTCATCAGCAGTGTTTCTCAGGGTTCAATTCTAGGGCCAGTTCTCTTCAATATATTTGTCAATTATCTGGATGCAGAAGCTGAATATACCATCAGCAAGTTTGCTGATTATACCATGATGAGAGGTGCTGTTGTCCCTCTTGAGGGACTAGAGGCCTTGCAAAGGGATCTGAATAGACTGGAACATTGGGCAACAATTAATGGTGTGAGATTTAACAAGTCCAAATGCCAGAGATTCTGCACCTGGGATGAAGTAACACTGGACACAAGTATAACGTGGGAGAGGGGTCTGGAAAGCGGTTCTGCAGGAAGGGATCTGGGGGTGCTGGTCAACAGCAGCTCAACATGAGTCAGCTGTGCATGCCCTGGCAGCCCAGAGGGCAAACCTGTCCTGGGGTGCATCACACACAGTACAATCTGATGGTCAAAAGAGGTGATTGACCCACTGTATTCAGCATTTGTGCAGCCCCATCCAGTACTGGCTGCAGTTCTGGGCCCTATAGTTTAAGAAGGATTTGAAGGTACTTGAATGTGTCCATAGGAGGGCAACAAAGTTGGTGAAAGGGCTGGAAGGAATGTCTGATAAGGAGTGGTTAAGGACTTTGGGCTTGTCTAACTTGCAGAAAATGAGACTGAGGGGTGACCTCATTGCTCTTTACAGCTTCTGGAGGAGAGGAAGTGGAGAGGGAGGTGCTGAGCTCTTCTCTCTGGCATCCAGTGATAGGACACATCAGAATAGTTCAAAGCTGCATCAGTGAAGGTTTAGACTGAACATTAGGAAGCATTTCTTTACCAAGAGTATGGTCAAACACTGGAACAGGCTTCTTAGAGAGGTGGTTGATGCCCCAAGTCAGTCAGGGCTTAAGAGGCATTTGAATAACGCCCTTCATAACTTGCTTTAACTTTTTGTCAGCCCTGAGTTGGTCAGACAGTTGAACTAGATGATCACTGTAGGTCCCTTCTAACTGAAATAGTCATCCTGCTGATGAAGATATGCCGTTCTACAAGGGAAATAAGAGGAATAGCCTTGGTGTTAAGGAAAAACAAATAACCAAAGCAAACAAACAAACAAACCCAAAACATATTAAGTTGAACATGTGTAATAGAGAGGTGCTTTTCTGTAAGGTGATGCACCTCTGGTCCAATCCCTTGTCCAGTGGCAATTCACTGAACAATCACTGAATTGTTTTAAGAGAAATTAGGATAATTACTTTCTCTCTGAAGAGTGTTCAGACTCTGAGGGCTGTGTCCACTCCCTTGCTCTTCCTGTGATACTTCCCACATTGTGGAATGGCTTTAAGTAAGAGGGATAGAATATTTCTGGACCATTCAATTTTTCTCCAGCTGAAATACAATCTGGGCAGATAGAGTTTATTCTGGGATGTAATAGAGACTGAGAAGGGTCTTAAATCCAAGTCCTTTTCTTCCTCACTGGCTGTGCTACATGATAGTCACAAAAGGTAGGTGATGGTGAAATTTACATCATTTAGAGTAAAAAGGGAATATGTTTCATTTTTTTGGTAAAAGGTTGCACAGCCTACCTGCAGAAGAGATTTTTCACCCTGCTGCATGAAATTGCCTAATTTTTAAATGGATAAAGTAGATAAAATGAATCCAAATCATTAACATGCAAATGGAGACTAATAAATGTCTCCTCTGGAGACATTCAAAACCTTCCTGGATGCATTCCTGTGTGATCTACTCTAGGTGAACCTGCTTTAGCAGGTGAGTTGGACTAGATGATCTCTGGAGGTCCATTCCAAACCCAACCATTCTGTGATTCTGTGAAATGTACTGTAAATTCATGTTGTCATGGGTACATTGTGTAGCTAAACTAATTGACATTTTGAGACTATTAGCACAAGCTGCCATTTCAGGTCCTAACATGAAGAAGAACTGGTGGATCTGAAAACCAGTCTTTTATCCACATCACATATCTATTGGTTTAATGAAAACAGACCTCCATTATAAATCTCCTCTACAGATCTTGTCTTGTGTATACGATTAGCTCACCACAACTACACAAAATTTCTTATTTTTGTTGACTAGAGGTTTTTTATGACAGTGACCAATGTCTCAGACTAAAATCACAAACTATTTATTTTAGAAGTATGAAGTGTTATATTAATCATCTTTCATTCATTATGTTTAGAAAGAAAAAGTTTTTAGTAATAGTGAAGGGTCAGTAGGCTTTATCTCCCATCTAAAGATATTTTACAGGTCTTATAAACAACCCAAGAAAATTCTTGCTAATACAAAAATTTTTATTCTATGAGGTAGTTTTGTTCAGCAACATCTTTCTTACTGAAGCTGATTCTAATAAACTTCATAGTTGATTCTTGAGAAACAGACATTGTCAGGCAGCAATAAAAATAATGTACTGTTTGATTCAAATTCTAACTATCTGGATGCAGACTGTTTCCAAATTCTTGTCATAAGTAGCACCATCCAAAAGTGCTGATCCTTGCTTCTAGTCACATTCCAAGAGCTTTGGATGGTGTTTCAGTGAATAGTGGTGACTCATTTCAGCATAGAGTCATCAGTTGGACTTGCAATTTAGACTTCAGGAAAGCATCTCACAGATGCCAAAGCCACATGTTTATTTGATTTATTTATATTTGAGGGGAGAAGGCTTCTTTGGAACCCCTCTCAGAGTCTGAGGCGTCCTCTTTTCAGATTCCTCCCCTGTATCCCTGTGGCCCTTGTGGTCCTTTTGGCCAAGGGGAACGGGACACACCTTTTTGAGCTGCCAAACACTTTTCAGCCTGGAGTAGGAGTCCCTGCTTTCTATAGCTAAGCATAAGAAATACGGAAATGTGACCCAACAGACATAAGCATCTTTGGGAATTTTCCTCACAAAGTACAGTAGAATGCTTCTTTCACAAATGGGAGTCATATTTATTTTTTTAAGATTGTGGGCTGAATTCAGTGCATGAATTCATAGTGTATTCCTTTCTATATGGTACTGGTGGCATCATTTTAATCATTGTGGTGGCAATACATGAGTGTACACCTGTCTGGGGGTGATGATTATGCTGGAGATCTGGATATTTTCTGTATGACTCCTTTTATGAGGCTGATGAAATATGGGTATCCCCTCTCCAGTTTCTTCATAATTTTGTTTATGAGTGCTGGTGCAATGCATTTGAAAAACTGTTGTTTTGCATCGCGTTGGACAACCTATCCATGACGGTAAGGGATCCCATATCCAACATCACAAGCCATCTACATTCTTTCAATTTCTTTTCAAACTGCTGTGAATTACTACATTGCATGCACGGCAGCTACTTGTTAGCACCTACACATATACAGGTTTATGTATACACACACAACTTAGCTGTTGTGGTCTGAAAACAATTTTCAGCAGAAATAATACTTCTAATGAGAAGAGATATGAGGTGTGCAAGAGGCAGTGGATTCATTCCTAACTAAATATATTTTGGGATCAGTTTAGAATGAGAAGGATATTGGTATGAGCTTTGATCTTGACTACATGTTCCATCAGGCAGGCACATTTTTCTTTTGACCACTGAAAACTTGACTGAGATTTGTCAAAAGCCATGCTTCTGATTATGAATACAAGAAAAATAACATTGGTAAGACAGTGAACTATGTCCTTTGACTGAGCTGTGCTCAGTGTGGGGCAAAAAAAAGTGTAGAAACTCTTTTTAGCTGAGGCAGGCTTAATCAACAAGGGGCAGCAGACTCACAGTCTATTCACAGTGTTAATTTTGTTCAAATTATTTTTTTAGTACAGAGTCAAAAACATACATGATAAACTCTAAAAATTACAGGTGGTCGTACATAATTTTGCAAGTGCAAAAATGTACACAACACAGTGCCCTTACTCAAAAAGTGCTTCTTTATTGAGATACGTGGTAAATTTATTGTTTAATTAAATTCCAGGTGTCCTAGAAAGCTGTGCCTTTTATACATATGTCTCATATCTGAATTGACTTGAATACAGATGGAAATTTGGAAACATGGAATTTCTTAGAATATGGTTTGGCAGTTCAAATCATTATGTTGATGTAATTCAGGGCAGACTTAAATACAGAGTATTAACATTTCTAAGGAATAAAATCATAAAATCATAGAATAGTTTGGGTTGGAAGGGACCTTCAAAGATCATCTGGTCTAATCCCCCTGCAGTGAGCAGGGGCATCTTCAGCTAGATCAGGTTGCTCAGAGCCCTGTCCAGCCTGGCCTTGAGTGTCTCCAGGGATGGGGCATCTACCACCTCTCTGGGCAACCTGTATTAGTATTTTACCACCCTCATTGTAAAAAATTTCCTCCTTATGTCTAGCCTGAATCTCCCTTCTTCTCATTTAAAACCACTACCCCTTGTCCTATTGCAACAGGCCCTACTAAAAAGTCTGTCTCCATCCTTTTCATAGGCTCATTTTAAGTACTGAAAAACCACGGTAAGATCTCCCTAGAGCCTTCTCCAGGTTGAACAATCCCAAATCTCTCAGCTAGTACTCACAGGAGAGTTGTTCCAGCCCTTTGATTATCTTGGTGGCCGTCCTGTGGACCCTCTCTAACAGATCCATGCCTTTCCTACAATGAGGACTCCAGAGCTGGACGCAGTACTCCAGGTGGGGTCTCTCCAGAGCAGAGGGGTAGAATGACCTCCCTCAACCCTGCTGGCCATGCTCCTTTTGATACAGCCCAAGATATGACTGGCTTTCTGGGCTGTGAACTTACATTGCTGGCTCATGTCCAATCTTTCATCCACCAGTATCCCCAAGTCCTTCTCCACAGGGCTGCTTTCAATGCCTTCATCCCCCACTCTGTATTGATACTGGGGTTGCCCTGGCCCAGGTGCAGGTCCTTGCACTTGGCCTTGTTGAACCTCATGAGGCTGGCATGGGCTCACTTCTCAAGCTTGTCCAGGTCCCTCTGGATGGCATCCCATCCCTCAGCCATGTCAACTCAGCTTGGTATCATCCGCAAACTTGCTGAGGGTGCACTCAATTCCAATATCTATGTCACTGACTGAGATTTAAACAGTACTGGTCCATGTACAGACCCCTGAGGGACACTGTTTGTCACCAGTGTCCATCCAGACATTGTGCCATTAATCACTACTCTGTGGGTGCAACCACACAGCCAATTCCTCATCCACCAAACAGTCTACCCATCAAATCCATGTCTCTCCAATTTAGAGAGAAGGACGTTGTGGAGAACTGTGTCAAAGGCTTTACAGAAGTCCAGAGAGATTACATCCATTGCCCTTCCTTTGTCCACTGATGTAGTTATTCCATCATAGAAGGTCAGTAGATTGGTCAGGCAGGACCTTGCTGAAGCCATGCTGACTGTCTTGAATGATCTTCCTGCCCTCCATGTGCCTTAGCATAGCTTCTAGAAGGATTTGTTCCATGATTTTCCCAGGCACAGAGGTGAGGCTGACAGGCTGGTAGTTCTCAGGGTTCTCCTTTCTACCCCCTGATGTTTTCATTTTTCCAGTCATCATGGACTTCAGCTGATTGCCATGACTTCTCAAATATCATGGAGAGTGGCTTTGGCAAGTACATCAGCCAATTCCCTTTGGATTCTGGGATGTATCTCATCAGGTCACAGGGACTTATGTGTGTTCAGGGTCTGTAAGTGGTCACAAACCAGATCCTCATATAGTCAGAAGGACTTTGCTCCCCCAGTCCCTGTCTCACAGGTCATTTTCCACTCAAGAACTGTGGGAGGAGATCTGGCCTCTGAAGACTGAGGCAAAGAAGTTGTTGAGTACCTCAGCCTTCTCCTTATCCATTTTTTACCAATTTCTCAGTCTTGCTCATCAGGCAAAGCATGCTTCCTTTGAACTTCCTTTTCTGGTTGACATCATAATAATAATACAAATCTAATACACTTTCTGGCTAAGACAGTTCCAATCATACTTTCATCAAAGATCTAAATTTTATTTCTAATGAGATTTTTGAATAGGAAATTAAAAAATATTTGGATATACTTAGAAAATTAATTAATGATTAATGGAAGCATTGATAGGAGCAGTCGAGTGCCGTTTTGGTCATTTAATTAAGTAATTTTTTAGAATTTCCATGAACATCAGGCAAAACAAATCCTGATCAGCTTGTGCTAGCTAAACATGGGAATTTTACTTTAAATGAGCAATATAAACTTCCTGCAGCAATGAAGACAACAGTTTAGATAAGCTAATATGAACTCCTGAGGTGATTCTTTTTCTCAATTACTTTTTACAAGAAGCTTTCAGATTCTTTTGGACTGGACATCTAACCTCTAGACTACTGAAAACAGGCAAAATAAATTCCACTATGACTCACTCTAATGGGTCTACCCAGTCTCAATGGCAAAGCTTTTATGAGTTAAAAGATCATAGGACATATTTCTTGTCTACAAGGACATAAAAATACATTTATTGTATTTGACACTTTGTTTTCAGAAAATGATAGTTATGGTATAGAAAGACTATCTAGAAAACAGTTTTAGTCAGTTTTTAATTAATAGGAACAAATACACTTTTCAGTTTCACGTTATATCTGTATAATAACTATAAAATGTCAGAGAATGTAATTTTTGACAGTATCTTTAAAAAAGCCCATATTACACACTTACTGAAAATGAAATAATAGAAAATGTGTTTGTACAAGGTGTACCTTTAATTAAGCTGTAGAAATAATGGTATTTCATAGACAGTGATGAAATTTCCTTCTGGTAAAAGGAGTTTTAAAAAACCCCTTCAAGTTTGCTTGTTTCAGCTACCCTTTTTTTTTTTTTTTTTTTTTTTTTTAATTGAAAATAAAGTAGAAGTGTGTTAATCTGTGGCCTGGGCAAAACAAAATACATGATTCAT